>NC_058519.1:560604315-560941815 GCF_904849725.1 Hordeum vulgare subsp. vulgare
CCTTTGAGATGTTGTTAGGTTTTAGTGTCTAGTCAGTATAGAAATTTTGAGATATGAATTTTGACCTTTTTGCAAAAAAAAAAGAAAAAAAATAAATGGCCATAACTTTTGCATACGACGTCCAAAAAAAATTAATATATAAAAAAAACTAGAAAAAATTGGTACTCAATTTCACCCGGGCTTGCCCGGTGAAGTTTTCTCACATGTTCAAAATTCCAAATGAAAAAAAGTTATTTTAAAAAGAAGTTTTTTCCAAAAATAAAAGAAAAATAATTTTATTTAAAAATATTAGGTTGTTTTCATTGAAATTCACTATTATTGTTACTTATTAAGTTTATTTTAATAATTGTTTGTAATTTAAAAAATTAAATCATGTGACATGACATCAAGACCCAAGTTGTTTAGGATTGATAGCTTACTATTGTCAGGAAAACAACAAGTGCACACTTGGCAAATAGGGACGATAGAACCAGAAAGTTAAGCGTGCTCGGGCTGAAGCAGTGAAAGGATGGATGATCGACCTCTAGGATGCTCGGGCTGAACCAGAAAGTTAGACGATTTGAAATGAGTGATCCATGCTAGAGTAGTGAGCATGGGTGATTAGAGATTAAATTGTCAAATAATTCAAAGATTAGAAAAATAGAATAAAACATAAAAAATATTCAAAAATAAAATTTGAAAAAAAAATAAAAAAAATCTACCTTTTCGGATAAAAAAAACAGACGGATACTTTAGTCCCGGTTCGTAAGTAGAACTGGGACTAAAGGTACTCCCTCCGAGGCGGCCACGTGGAGCACTTTTGGTTCCGGCTTGGAACAGGGCCGGGACTAGTGTATGTGTTCCGACCTAACTTGGTGATACAAAGATTTTTCTTTTACAGAAAAGTCATCACGTAGAGTCAACGAGACCAAACAACAGTTTTCACCAACTTAATATAGAAAGTACGAAAGTAAAAACAGGTGACACGCATGCCAGATAACTGTGGCACACAGGCCAACAACCTACAAAGCCTAGACAAACGAGGAGCAATACGTGAGGATCATCACTTGGCGCCATGAGACTGGACTAGGGAGGTAGCGCAAGATTGCACTCTAGAAATCAGCTCCTCCTGTGCAACCCGATCAGCGTCCTTAGTCAATAATTTTCATTTCTGTAAGAAGATGATCATTTTGAAAAAGCAACTAGTCAACATGTTAGAGAAAATACTTCCAATAGTAAATTTATTTGTATTAGTCCACAACGTCCAACATAGTGCTGAGAACCCCTGACCTAGAAAATAAGTCTATTTCGCCCCCCATAAGGCTCACAACTAGCGGCTGTAGCTCACCAAAGGAGGTAGGAGCACAGGAAACTCCCATCCAAAATCTAAAACAACACCGGGCCAACCTGGCCAGGATGCACCCAAAAAATATATGGTCCGAATCCTCCAGGGCCGAGCATAAAGTACAATGGATCGAGCCCGGTCCATTACGTTTCCGGATTTGGTCGGCCGCTAATACTTTGCTTATGATGGCTTGTCACATAAAGATTTTGATTTTTGGACGAAGTTCTAACAAGCCACAATGGCTTATACATAAAGATTTGTATTTCTCTGTTGATGACCTAACAAAAATAGTTTTGACAAAGGAAAGCATCATCGAACCAAATGGCATGTTCACATGTAATTTAAAGGGCATCCAAAAGAAGCTAGCAAGATGAAGTGCCATACAATCCATCCAAAATAAGTTGTGCAAAGGTGGTTGCCAGAACTCCACACTTATGTGGAGAAGAGCCCTCTCAAAATCATGTGGAGAGTCCTTTCAAAAATTGTGGTGACCACAAGAGTTCTAACTTATCTTACACACACACCCGCGTCATCCTCCTTTGGTGACACCAGGGAGGGCTCTGCTTCCATCCCCCATCTCGCCGCCACCGGAAGTGCCACCGACTAAGCCCACGCCGGCCTAAAGGAAGGTGGCGGCTCCTTGATCACCGGGGTCGCTCCATGTGCTCGTGCGGCCCGATGGTGCATAGATCCATGCACGTCCAAGCCTTGCGGTGGCTACGAAGCCCATGTTTGTGTTGGTGCGCTAGGGCGGCGGCCCCAGGTCACGGTGGGTCTACCCTCCTCCTCTTACGGCACAGGTGGGACGGCGCGGGGACTCGGAATCTCGCCTTGGTCCGGTGTGCTGGGGTCATCGGTGTACTATGGCGGGCGACATTGGCACCGAAAGCCCTAGAACGTGCAGGCGACATGGTGGAGGCTCGTGGTCGCAGAAGTGTGGTGCGCGCGCTGGTGGTGGCGGATCTAGTCTGGGTTCGGGTGGTCTGGTGTGGGGGCTAGCTCTCACTGGAGTTTGGGATCAGTTGTGTTGCACCATTCAGTGGGGTGTGCTCGTGTCCTTGCTTTTGTGAAGCTTGATTGACAATCTCTCAGCTCTGGTAATCGTGGTATGCTTCTGTTAGCACATCGCGGCCTTGACACGCTTGTTGTTATCAGCAGTTAGGTCCTTTCCCCGTTGCTCGGATGGGTGGAGGGGCTTAGGGAGCTGGGCGAGGCGTCCTTCTCTTTGGATTTGTTGTCGAAGAGTTCCTCCTTTCTCACTAGACCATGTCATGTTAGTTCGTGGGTTGCCGTGGGGGCTGTTTATGGGGCCAACCTATTTCTTGAGGTTTGGCGGGGATGTTGTGGGTGGCTTTGGGCGAAAGCTTAAGTCTTTGATGAAGGTTGATGCTGACGAGGACGGCGTGCATGGGCATCATTTTCCTTCTTGGAGACGTTACCCATTCATGTTCGCGTTGTGGTCATGTTGGCGGTGGATCTTCGAGTTGGCCGGTGTCGGCACTCTTGTTTTATTTTTGGCTTTCTCTTCTTGTTTGGTTGGTGTTTTGCATAGTTGTCCCTTAATAAATCATGTCATGTTGTGGTTTTAAACCTAATTCTCCTCATAAACTAGGTCACTCTTTTATTTTGTTTCTCCTCTTAATGAAATCGACGGAGCTTTTTCCTCGCAAGTAAATGATTATAAAATAGATGTGGCTAGATCTGAGTCGACTGAGACTTAACCAAGTCTGAGTCAAGTGCCATAACATATAAAAAAGAAAATTGTATGGATATATAGATAAGATCTGACAAATAAAGCATGAATTGAGAATTGGTTATGTCTCATTCGACTAGATTTGGCAATCCCTTAAGTTCGTGAAAAACAATTCCATTTGTATATGCTTAATATTGTACAAGTCGAGCAAGTTTTGTTGAACAATGTCTCTCCTGAAGAAGAAACTATAGGAACTATGCTCCCGACATGTCTCACATTTACTACTATAAAAGATGTTGTAGTACTCGTCCCCTAGGCTTCTCGCGGGTGAGAGCGCTAGTGGCGTGCCGTGGGAGCTTCTCGGGGTGCTCCAAGCCGTTTGGGGGCTCACACCAGGGTGATCCACCTAGAAAATCCATGGCGGGTGGACTGCGGGGCACGCGCGGGGCCACCATCATTGGGACGCATTCTTAGCGCCCGCGCGCGAGTGTATGCCCTGGACCGCCTCGCGGCATCCATGCCCCACGACAGGCTGGTCCAACCCCGATAGACTCGCGACTAGGCCCCATCGCCGCGAGGTGCTCTGAGCCCTCCAATCAGCTCGGACGGCTTGGACCCGGGTGACCCTGCTGGTATGTCCATGATGAGTGGATCGTGGGGCGCGCCCGAGGCCACCTTCACTGGGCGGCGTGTGTTGCGTTCCCACCTGTGTGCGAGAGCCTGGCTGGTCTCGCATGTCGGAGTCCTTGCCCCGAGATGGGCTGGTTCGGTCGCAACAGGCATGCGAGCTGGGTCCCATGTATAACAATGATGTGCAATGATGTGTTCAAGTCATGTAATGAATGAATAGTAACAATGAAAATTGCATGACAATGATGTACGAGGATGTGCAATGATCTAGCATAGTATGTATAACAATGATGAATGGTGGCTTTGCCACAAAATCATGTTAGCTCTATATGATCATGCAAAGCAAAATGACAATGAACGCTCAGGTAATGTAATGAATACTAACAATGGAAGTTGTGTGTCAATATATTACAAAATAGCTAAGCAAATGCCATAATAAGTAGATATGCTAGATATTTTGAGGAAAGATATAATAAAGTTTATGTGTGATAGAGCATATATAATATCACGGAGTTTGGATGCACATGCGAAGTTTGTAGAAATTTCGAGGTGAGAACGGACAATGCACGGTACCAAAGAGGCTAGCAAATTATGGAAAGGTGGACGTGCTTATAGACCACAAACTAACATTAGTCATAAAGACCTCACGTATTTATTGTGGAAGTTTTACTAGCCCTCGAAGCAAAGTAATCATGCATGCCCTGAGGTGGGAGTTTGGGAGGAATTAACCATCTCCCGCCCCCGATTTGGACAATACAAGGTATATCAATCAAGGATAAGTTATGTTCCAACTTCTTGGCCATTCTGTGACCGACATTCTAATGAGCGGGAGATCACAAACCTTAACATTGCTATTTTTACTAGACCAAGATTATTTAGTAGTAAGCCCACCTCAATACCATTGATCAACCGCAACCTATTTAGTGATCTACATGATTATTTTTATTATATCACACATGTATACCTATTGTTTCTGGACCAAACATATCACTCATGCAAATTAACACCAACTACTCAACTCTCAAAAATATATGAATGAATCAAGAGAGTGCAAATGATTTCTATAAATATATGCATCGCCGTGTTCTAAAGATATAAGTGAAGCACATGAGAAAATTGCCTTAACTCAAAATATATAAGTGAAGCATAGTGAGCAATCTAATAAATTATGATCAATGTGTGTCTCTCATAATAGGTGCAATAAGAAAACAATGATTGTGAAAACATGCAAATAAACAAAACAAAAACACACGATGCTCCAAGCAAAGCAAATATCATGTGATGAATAAAAATATAGCTCTAAGTGACATTACTGATAGATTGGAGATGAAAGAAGGTATGCCTTCCGGGGAATCCCAAGATTAGATGCTCGGATTTTCCTTGATATTACCTTGGGGTACCTTGGGCATCCCAATCTCAAGGTCTTGCCACTCCTCATTCTTTCATTCATCGCCATCTCACCCAAAACTTGAAAAGTTCGATCAAATAAAACTCATCAAAACCTCATGAGATCCATTAGAGAGAGGGGACAAGTCCTATCGAAGACTAGCATCTTGAGGGTCTTGCAGCAATAGACTAGAGTATAGCAAACTGTTGGGGAACGTTGCATGGGAAACAAAAAAAATTCCTGTCATGGTGATGTCCATCTACGAGAGGAGATTTGGATCTATGTACCCTTGTAGATCGCACAGCAGGAAGCGTTAAGAAACGCGGTTGATGTAGTGGAACGTCCTCACGTACCTCGATCCACCCTGCGAACCGTCCCACGAACCGTCCCGCGATCCGTCCCACGATCCGCTCCGATCTAGTGCCGAACGGACGACACCTCCGCGTTCAGCACACGTACAGCTCGACGATGATCTCGTCCTTCCTTATCCAGCAAGCAATACGGAGAAGTATATGAGTTCTCCGGCAGCGTGACGGCGCTCTGGTGGTGGTGAAGGATCTACTCCTGCAAGGCTCCGCCCGAGCTCCGCAGAAATCCGATCTAGAGGTAAAACTATGGTGTCTAGATCTGAGTTGCACGTGGAAAAAGTTGTCTCAAATCAGCCCTAAATCACCACTATATATAGGAGGGAGTGGGAGGGGTGCGCCGGCCAGGGAGGAGGAGGAGTCCTACTCCAATCCTAGTCCAACTAGGATTGGAAAGTAGAGTCCTTCTCTTCTTTCCCACCTTTCCTTTTTTTTCTTTGGTTTTTCTTTCTTGGCGCATAGGCCCTCTTGGGCTGCTCCACCAGCCCACTAATGGCTAGTGCGCCACCCCTAGGGCCTTTGGGCTTCCCCCGGATGGGTTTCCCCCCTCCCGGTGAACATCCAGAACCCATTCGTCACTCCCGGTACAATCCTGGTGATGCCCGAAAATCTTCCGGTAACCAAATGAAGTCATCCTATATATCAATCTTCGTCTCCGGACCATTCCGGAAACCCTCGTGACGTCCGTGATCTCATCCGGGACTCCGAAAAACATTCCGTAACCACACATATAACTCAACTATACTAAAACATCGCCGAGCCTTAAGTGTGCAGACCCTGCGGGTTCGAGAACTATGTAGACATGCCCCGAGGCACTCCTCGGTCAATATCCAATAGCGGGACCTGGATGCCCATATTGGATACTACATATTCTTTGAAGAACTTATCGGTTGAGCCTCAGTGTCAAGGATTCATATAATCCCGTATGTCATTCCCTTTGTCCTTCGGTATGTTACTTGCCCGAGATTCGATCATCGGTATCCGCATACCTATTTCAATCTCGTTACCGGCAAGTCTCTTTACTCGTTCCGTAATACAAGATCCAGTGACTTACATTTAGTCACACTGCTTGCAAGGCTTGTGTGTGATGTTGTATTACCGAGTGGGCCCCGAGATACCCCTCGTCACACGGAGTGACAAATCCCAGTCTTGATCCATACTAACTCAACGGACACCTTCGGAGATACATGTAGAGCACCTTTATAGTCACCCAGTTACGTTGTGATGTTTGATGCACACAAGGTATTCCTCCGGTGCCAGTGAGTTATATGATCTCATGGTCATAGGAATAAATACTTGACACACAGAAAACTATAGCAATAAAACGACACGATCAATATGCTATGTTCATAGTTTGGGTCTAGTCCATCACATGATTCTCCTAATGATGTGATCCAGTTATCAAGCAACAACACTTTGCACATAGTCAGAAAACCTTGACTATCCTCGATCAACTTGGATAGCCAACTAGAGGCTCGCTAGGGATATTGTTGTGTCTATGTATCCACACATGTATCTATGTTTTCATTCAATACAATTATAGCATGGATAATAAACAATTATCTTTAAACAGGAAATATAATAATAACTATTTATCATTGCCTCTAGGGCATATTTCCAGCAGTCTCCCACTTGCACTAGAGTCAACAATCTGGTCCTCACATCGCCATGCGATTTACATTGTAATAAATTGAACACCCATACAGTTCTGGTTTTGATCATGTTTTGCCCATGGAAGAGGTTTAGTCAGCAGGTGTGCTACATTCAGATCCGTGTACACTTTGCAAATATTCACGTCCTCTCCTTCGACGTAGTCACGGATGAGGTTGAAGCGTCGTTTGACGTGTCTGGTTTTCTTGTGATACCTTAGTTCCTTTGCTAAGGCAATGGCACCAGTGTTGTCACATAACAGAGTCAATGGATCTAGTGCGCTCGGCACAGCTCCAAGATCTATCATGAACTGCTTCATCCAGACACCCTTCTTTGCTGCCTCCGAGCCAGCCATATACTCCGCTTCACATGTAGAATCTGCTACGACGCTCTTCTTGGAACTGCACCAGCTTACCGCACCCCCATTAAAAATAAATACGTATCCGGTTTGCGACTTAGAGTCATCCGGATCGGTGTCAAAACTTGCGTCGACGTAACCCTTTATGACGAGCTCTTTGTCACCTCCATAAACGAGAAACATTTCCTTAGTCCTTTTTAGGTACTTCAAAATATTCTTGACCGTCGTCGAGTGATCCACTCCTGGATTACTCTGAAACCTGCCTGCCATACTTATGGCCAAGCTGACGTCTGGTCTAGTGCACAACATTGCATACATGATAGAACCTACGACTGAAGCGTAGGGGATGGAACTCATTTGTTCTCTATCTTCCACAGTTGCTGGGCACTGAGTCTTACTCAATTTTATACCTTGTAATACTGGCAAGAACCCTTTCTTGGACTGATCCATTTTGAACTTCTTTAAAACTTTATCAAGGTATGTGCTTTGTGAAAGTCCTATCAAGCGTTTCGATCTATCCGTATAGATCTTAATGCCTAGAATGTAAGCAGCTTCTCCTAGGTCCTTCATAGAGAAACTTTTATTCAAGTAATCCTTTATGCTCTCGAAAAGCTCCACGTTGTTTCCAATCAGCAATATGTCATCCACATATAATATTAGAAATGCCACACAGCTCCCACTCGCTTTCTTGTAAATACAAGATTCTCCAACCACTTGTATAAACCCAAATGCTTTGATCACCTCATCAAAGCGCTTATTCCAACTCCGAGATGCTTGCACCAGTCCATAAATGGATCGCTGGAGCTTGCATAATTTGTTAGCATTCTTTGGATCGACAAAACCTTCGGATTGCATCATATACAACTCTTCCTTAAGAAAACCGTTAAGAAACGCCGTTTTGACATCCATCTGCCAGATTTCATAATCGTAAAAGGCAGCTATTGCTAACATGATTCGGACGGACTTAAGCATCTCTACCGGTGAGAAAATCTCATTGTAGTCAACTCCTTGAACTTGTGAAAAACCCTTTGCCACAAGCCGAGCTTTATAAACGGTCACATTACCGTCTGCGTCCTTCTTCTTCTTATAGATCCATTTGTTCTAAATAGCCTTGCGGCCTTCACGTAGTTCTTCCAAAGTCCACACTTCGTTCTCGTACATGGATCATATCTCGGACTTCATGGCCTCCAGCCATTTTTTGGAATCCGGGCCCACCATTGCTTCTTCATAATTCGCAGGTTCATTGTTGTCTAACAACATAATCGTTAAGACAGGATTACCCTACCACTCAGGAGCAGTACGTGATCTTGTCGACCTGCGAGGTCCGATAGCAACTTGATCCGAAGTTTCATGATCATCATCATCAACTTGTTCCTCAACCGGCGTCGCAGCAACATGGGTTTCCCCTTGCCCTGCGCCACCATCTAGAGGGATTAGAGGTTCGACAACCTCATCAAGTTCTATCTTCCTCCCACTCAATTCTTTCGAGAGAAACTCCTTCTCAAGAAAAGCTTCATTTTTAGCAACAACACTTTTCCCTCGTATTTGAGATAGAAGGTATACCCAACTGTCTCTTTTGGGTAACCTATGAAGACGTACTTTTCCGCTTTGGGTTCCAGCTTTTCAGGCTGAAGCTTTTTGACATAAGCATCACATCCCCAACTTTAAGAAACGTCAACTTTGGTATTTTGCCATACCACAGTTTGTATGGTGTCGTCTCAACGGATTTGATGGTGCCCTATTTAAAGTGAGTGCAGCTGTTTCTAATGCATAACCCCAAAACAATAACGACAAATCGATAAGAGACATCATAGATTGCACCATCTCTAATAAAGTATGATTACGGCGTTCGGACACACCATTACGCTGTGGTGTTCTAGGCGGTGTCAACTGTGAAACAATTCCACATTGTCTTAAGTGAGCACCAAACTCGAAACTCAGATATTCACCCGCACGATCAGACCGTAGGAACTTGATCTTCTTGTTACGATGATTTTCAACTTCACTCTGAAATTGCTTGAACTTCGCAAACGTTTCATACTTGTGCTTCATCAAGTAGACATAACCATATCTACTCAAATCATTAGTGAAGGTGAGAAAATAACGATATCCACCGCGCGCCTCCACACTCATCGGACCGCATACATCGGTATGTATGATTTCCAACAAGTCACTTGCACGCTTCATTGTTCCGGAGAACGGAGTCTTAGTCATCTTGCCCATGAGGCATGGTTCGCACGTGTCAAGTGAATCAAAGTCAAGTGACTCCAAAAGTCCATCGATATGGAGTTTCTTCATGCGCTTTACACCAATATGACCTAAGCGACAATGCCATAAAAACATGGCGCTATCATTGTTAACTCTAACTCTTTTGGTCTCAATGTTATGTATATGCGTATCATCGTTATCAAGATTCAGTATGAACAATCCTCTCACATTGGGTGCATGACCATAAAAGATATTACTCATAGAAATAGAACAACCATTATTTTCTGACTTAAACGAGTATCTGTCTTGCAATAAAAAAGATCCAGATATAATGTTCATGCTTAACGCAGGCACTAAATAACAATTATTTAAGTTCATAACTAATACTGATGGTAACTGAAGTGAAACTGTGCTGACGGCGATTGCATCAACCTTGGAACCATTTCCCACGCGCATCGTCACTTCATCTTTCGCCAGCCTTCGCTTATTCAGCAGTTCCTGTTTCGAGTTGCAAATATGAGCAACAGAACCGGTATCGAATACCCAGGCACTACTACGCGAGCTAGTTAAGTACACATCAATAACATGTATATCGAATATACCTGATTTTTTCATGGCTGCCCTCTTATCAGCCAGATACTTGGGGCAGTTGCGCTTCCAGTGACCCATACCCGTGCAATAATAACACTTCGTTTCAGGCTTAGGTCCAGCTTAGGGTTTCTTCGTCGGATTGGCAACAGGCTTGCCGCTCTTCTTGGAATTACCCTTCTTTCCTTTGCCCTTTCTCTTGAAACTAGTGGTCTTCTTCACCATCAACACTTGATGTTCTTTACGGAGTTCTGACTCTGTGACTTTCAGCATCGCGAATAACTCGTTGCGTGACTTGTTCATCCCTTGCATGTTATAGTTCAACACAAAGCTCTTGTAGCTTGGTGGCAGTGATTGAAGAATTCTGTGAGTGATAGCCTCTTGCGGGAGTTCAATCCCTAGCTCAGCTAAACGGTTTGAGTACCCAAACATTTTGAGCACATGTTCACTGACAGACGAATTCTCCTCCATCTTGCAAGCATAGAATTTATCGGAGGTCTCATACCTCTCGATCTGAGCGTTCTTCTGAAATATAAACTTCAACTCCTGGAACATCTCAAATGCTCCATGACGCTCAAAGCGACATTGAAGTCCCGGCTCTAAGCCATACAAGACTACACATTGAACTACTGGGTAGTCCTCCTTACGTGTTAACCAAGCGTTCTTAACATCTTGGTCAGCTGTAGCGGGTGGTTCATCTCCTAGCGCAGCATTAAGGACATAGTCCTTCTTCCCAGCTTGCACGAGCAACTTAAGATTACGAGTCCAGTCTACAAAGTTGCTTCCATCATCTTTCAACTTAGCTTTCTCTAGGAACGTATTAAAATTCAGGGTGACTGTCGCGTGAGCCATTGATATACAACACAAATATTTGCAAAGTGGATATAGACTATGTTCAAGATAATTAGAGTTTAACTAATCAATATTACTTGCTAAACTCCCACTCAAAAAGTACATCTCTCTAGTCATTTGAGTGGTACATGATCCAAATTCACTAACTCAAGTCCGATCATCACGTGAGTTGAGAATAGTTTCAGTGGTAAGCATCTCTATGCTAATCATATCAACTATATGATTCATGCTCGACCTTTCGGTCTCATGTGTTCTGAGGCCATGTTTGCACAAGCTAGGCTCGTCAAGCTTAACCCGAGTGTTCCGCGTGTGCAACTGTTTTGCACCCGTTGTATATGAACGTTGAGTCTATCACACCCGGTCATCACGTGGTGTCTCGAAACGATGAACTGTAGCAACGGTGCACAGTCGGGGAGAACACAATTTCGTCTTGAAATTTTAGTGAGAGATCACCTCATAATGCTACCGTCGTTCTAAGCAAAATAAGGTGCATAAAAAGATTAACATCACATGCAATTCATAAGTGACATGATATGGCCATCATCATGTGCTTCTTGATCTCCATCACCAAAGCACCGGCACGATCTTCTTGTCACCGGCACCACACCTTGATCTCCATCAACGTGTCGCCATTGGGGTTGTCGTGCTACTGATGCTATTACTACTAAAGCTACGTCCTAGAAATATAGTAAACGCATCTGCAAACACAAACGTTAGTTTAAAGACAACCCTATGGCTCCTGTCGGTTGCCGTACCATCGACGTGCAAGTCGATATTAACTATTACAACATGATCATCTCATACATCCGATATATCACACCACGTCATTGGCCATATCACATCACAAGCATACCCTGCAATTACAAGTTAGACGTCCTCTAATTTGTTGTTGCATGTTTTACGTGGCTACTATGGGTATCTAGTAGATCGCATCTTACTTACGCAAAACCCACAACGGAGATGTGCAAATTGCTATTTAACCTCTCCAAGGACCGCCTCGGTCAAAACAAATTCAACTAAAGTTGATGAAACCGACACCCGCCAGTCGTCTTTATTCAACGAGGTTGCATGTCAATCGATGAAACCAGTCTTTCGTAAGCGTACGAATAATGTCGGTCCGGGCCGCTTCAATCCAACAATACCGCTGAATCGAGAAAAGACTAAGGTGGGCAGAAAATCGAACATTACCGTCCACAAAACCCTTTGTGTTCTACTCGAGATAACATCTATGCATGAACCTAGCTCATGATGCCACTGTTGGGGAATGTTGCATGGGAAACAAAAAATTTCCTACGCACACAAAGACCTATCATGGTGATGTCCATCTACGAGAGGAGATTTGGATCTACGTACCCTTGTAGATTGCACAGCAGGAAGCGTTAGGAAACGCGGTTGATGTAGTGGAACTTCCTCACGTCCCTCGATCCGCCCCGCGAACCGTTCCACGAACCGTCCCGCGATCCGTCCAACTATCCGCTCCGATCTAGTGCTGAACGGACGGCACCTACGCGTTCAGCACACGTACAGCTCGACGATGGTCTTGGCCTTCTTGATCCAGCAAGCAAGACGGGGAAGTAGATGAGTTCTCCCGCAGCGTGACGACGCTCTAGTGGTGGTGAAGGAACTACTCCTGCAGGGCTCCGCCCGAGCTCCGCAGAAATACGATCTAGAGGTAAAACTATGGTGTTTAGATCTGAGTTGCACGTGGCAAAAGTTGTCTCAAATCAGCCCTAAATCACCACTATATATAGGAGGGAGGGGGAGGAGGCTTTCCTTGAGGGCCAAGCCCTCAACGGTGTGCCGGGCAGGGAGGAGGAGGAGTCCTACTCCAATCCTAGTCCAACTAGGATTGGAAAGTGGAGTCCTTCTCTTCTTTCCCACCTTTCTTTTTTTTCTTTGGGTTTTCTTTCTTGGCGCATAGGCCCTCTTGGGCTGCCCCACCAGCCCAGTAAGGGCTGGTGTGCCACCCCTAGGGCCTTTGGGCTTCCACCGGGTGGGTTGCCCCCCTCCCGGTGAACATCCGGAATCCATTCGTCACTCCCGGTACAATCCCGGTAATGCCCAAAAACCTTCCGGTTACCAAATGAAGTCATTCTATATATCAATCTTCGTCTCCGGACCATTCCGGAAACCCTCGTGACGTCCGTGATCTCATCCGGGACTCTCATCCGGGACTCCTAACAACATTCGGTAACCACACACATAACTCAACTATACTAAAACATCGTCGAACCTTAAGTGTGCAGACCCTGCGGGTTCGAGAACTATGTAGACATGCCCCGATGCACTCCTCGGTCAATATCCAATAGCGGGACTTGGTGGCCCATATTGGATCCTACATATTCTCTAAAGATCTTATTGGTTGAACCTCAGTGTCAAGGATTCATATAATCCCGTATGTCATTCCCTTTGTCCTTCGGTATGTTACTTGCCCGAGATTCGATCGTCGGTATCCGCATACCTATTTCAATCTCATTACCGGCAAGTCTCTTTACTCGTTCCGTAATACAAGACCCCGTGACTTACACTTAGTCACATTGCATGCAATGCTTGTGTGTGATGTTGTATTACCGAGTGGGCCCCGAGATACCTCTCCGTCACACGGAGTGACAAATCCCAGTCTTGATCCATACTAACTCAACGGACACCTTCGGAGACACCTGTAGAGCACCTATATAGTCACCCAATTACGTTGTGAGGTATGATGCACACAAGGTATTCCTTCGGTGCTAGTGAGTTATATGATCTCATGGTCATAGGAACAAATACTTGACATGTAGAAAACTATAGCAATAAAATGACACGATCAATATGTTACGCTCATAGTTTGGGTCTAGTCCATTACATGATTCTCCTAATGATGTGATCCAGTTATCAAGCAACAACACTTTGCACATAGTCAGTAAACCTTGACTATCCTCGATCAACTAGCTAGCCAACTAGAGGTTTGCTAGGGACATTGTTGTGTCTATGTATCCACACATGTATCTATGTTTTCATTCAATACAATTATAGCACGGATAATAAACAATTATCTTTAAACATGAAATATAATAATAACTATTTATCATTGCCTCTAGGGCATATTTCCAACACAAACATCACAAATACATAGTCATATTATTGCGGCAATATTGATTAGGGTCTTTCTTGACTCCGTGCGAGAAAGAAATCTCAGAGCAAACATTCCAGTTAAGTAACACTTGTAGTTGTATAAGATCGGGACACAACTTCAAGTCTTCTTGTAACCGTGGACACGGGTCTTTGGCTACTACCGGGCACGCGAAACGGATGGAAAAATTTCATGTTTGCTATGATAGAGACACATGACACATGAACAGACAACGTATCCGGGTTTGTCTCGTATTTCTAATCAACTTTCATGTACAAATTATGTTCATCCAGATTACAGATTATTTTATATTAATTTTTAAATTTTATTTATTAAATAAGAATTAACAGGTTTAATTAAATTCAACAATTAGAAATGACATCAGCAAGATGTCACTATGACATCACTAGTCAACAGTCGTTTTGACTGGTCAACTATGACCAGTGGGTCTCATACGTCATACTCACATTTTAAATAGTTTAATTAGCAATTAACACAAATTAATTTAAGGGGGGTGGGACCCACCTGTTATACTCTACTCCATTAAATTAATTAGCAGATTTTAATTTATTTAGCTTAGGTTTAATTAACTTAATTAATCATCCAAATTAATTACTTTAATTAAAAAAATAAACTAGACATAATTACATTAGAGATTTAATTAATCATCTAATTAATATTAATTAATTAATTAACTATTTTAATGATTTTTTGAATTCCTTTTTTATTAATCTTTTTTTATCCTGAACGTTTTAGGGGGTGGGCCCCCATTGTCATCCGGATAGGAGAGGGGGTTAGTGGGGGGCCTAATCCCTCACTAAACAAATCGACCCGAGGATGGCGAGGAAGGCAACTAGGGCGAGGCCATGGCAGCCAGGCCGGTGCGGTGGGCGTGGCTGGGGCGAGCGGCGGACGGAGGCCAGCAGGCTGAGGGGGGCGCGGCGGCGGGGGCTGAGAAGGGTGCGGGCTCGATGGGCGTTCGAGCCGGGGCGCGAACGGGGCCGGGACGACGAGGTGGTGCGCGGCAGCGAGAGGGAGAGCCGTGGTGTGGGGGGGAGGCGTGGCGCGCTTGCAGCCGCGATGGAAGAGGGGGCTGGCGGAGCTGCGGAGTGAGACGAGTAAAGATACTTGCGAGTAACGACGATCGAATCTCGGGCAACTAACATATCGATAGACAAAGGGAACTCCATACGGGATTAGTTGAATCCTTGACATCGTTGGTTCGGCCGATGTATATTTTCGTAGAATATGTAGGAACTAATATGGGCATCCAGGTCCCGCTATTGGTTCTTAACCATAGAAATGTCTCGGTCATGTCTACATAGTTCTCGAACCCGCAGGGTCTGCACACTTAACATTCGATAACGATTTAGACATAGTTGAGTTATTGTGTTGGTGACCGAAGGTTGTTCGGAATCCCGGATGAGATCCCGGACATGACGAGCAGCTTCGGAATGGTTTGGAGGTAACGATTGATATATGTATATAGGAAGTTCTGTTTTGGTCACTGGAAAAGTTCCGGGCATCACTCGTAATGTACGGGGAGTACCGAAAGGGTTCCGGGGGTCCACGGGAAAGGGCTCACTTGCTTCGGGAGGCAACATGGGTTAAGAGGGGTGAGAACTAGCCCCTTGTGGGATGGCGCACCTCCCACCAAGGCCCATGTGGCCAAGGGCTGGTGGAGGGCTCGCCCAAGGGTGGCTCCACCTTCTGTGGTGGCCAAGCCACCTTGGTGGCCGCCGCCCCAACCCTAGGGGAAACCCTAGGGCGCAACCCTTCCTCCCCTCCTCCTATATATACTAGAGGAGAGGGAGGGCAGCTACACCTGAAAAAGCGAGTGTGCTTTCCTCGTTTCTCTCTTGTAGTATTTCTCCACCGCCGTCATCGTGGTAGTGCTTGGCGAAGCCATGCCAAGATCGCTCCACCACTAGCGCCGCCACGCCGTCGTGCTGAATTTTCATCCTTTTTTTGGTTTTCAGGTCCAGAATTCTAGTTTCCGGCAATCTCCCTCTTTGTGATGCACCTTATAAACTCAGAGAGGAAAGACATAAGAATTGTATGATAATGTGGAATAATAACCAATAAGAACATAAATAACAATAGGAAATCATGATGCAAAATGGATGTATCAACCCCCCCAAGTTTATACATCGCTTGTCCTCAAGCGAAAGCCAAACTCGGTGATAATGACCACATAATTTTAGAGAGAGGTGTCGATAAAAATAGAATGCAGACATGAGAGCATCATGAATATTAACATAGCAACATGTTTTTCATTATATGGCTTCTCATAAACAAGTAACAATCTATTCACAATTATTGATGTATGAAGCATAAAGTTTATTGGCAATCACAAACTATCTTCTTAGTCATTGAGACAATCACAATTCATCAAATTTCATAGAAGAGTCTATGTAAGAGCTTTCATTTTAGCAAGGTCAAATTCTCAACTAGCATTTAGTCTTGTGTGCTTGATGACACTCATTGCATATTTTTGGAACTAATGTCTCCATCGTACATATTGGAAGATAGGGGCTTTAATGTTTTCGCCACCCAACTTATTTAACTCAAGGATAATGTCAATAATAATGACTCATGGTCACCTACATCCAAGTGGATCTTTCCCCAACACATGATGCGTGCCAATTAGAGAGTTAATAGATAGGATAGGGATAAAGATTATTGACTATTGCATAAAAGTAAATACATGAAAGTAAAAGATAGGCCCTTCGCAGAGGGAAGCGGAGGTTGTCATGCGCTTTCTAGTTTAGGATGAGCAAACTCTTAATGTAAGGTAACACCACTTTATATTGCCCCTTATGATGGCAACCTTTATTATGCAGTTTGTCGCTTTTATTCCTTTGTCATCACAAGATCGTACAAATCATATTTTACCTTACAATAAAAGATCACACATGCTTAGGAGCAATTTTTATTGCTTTGTGCAGCGATGACAACTTACTTGAAGGATCTTATTCAATCCATAGGTAGGTATGGTGGACTACCATGGCAAGAAACTGGGTTTAAGGGTTATGGATGCACAAGTAGTATCTCTACTTAGTGTGAATTTTTGAGCTAGCAAAGGACCCTAAGAAAGCACCACATGTTAGAGGATCCATGGAAATATAACCTCTATGTGAATGCAAACAAACATAACTCATTAGGATGTCTTCCTTTTCCAACATCAACACTTCTATCATTATATAATATTTGATGGGTGCTCGCAGTTATAAAAGATGCCCAAGAGAGTATATCTGTATGTGAATCTTCTCTCCTCTATCATACTTTTGCATGGATTATACCAATGACTAATGCTATGTTTGCTTACTCCCAACAACTTTTATCAATCATACTTTTTCTATGTGAAGTCATTAATCCCCATGAGATTAGCATGTGATTTTTCTATTTCTTTCATTTCAATTCTATGATTGATGCGAGAGGGTAAATAAAGTAAATTCAAACTAATATTTATTATATAACTCTCACATTCGACTACAAGGATAGATAGATCACAAAGCAAACACTCTAAGCAAAGCAATACTGAAAATTTATTTCTCTAAATCATGACATAACTAAGGATCAAACTAAAATAGATGATAATGGGGAAAGTGATGGTGATACGATACCGGTGCACCTCCCCGAAGCTTGAAAGAACCTAAGGGTGGTTCCCATACCCATGTACTCAGGTGTCCTTCTTGGGTAATGTTGGTGGTGAGGTAGTAGGCTTATCCTTTGTCTTACATGGCATAGGTTCCCTACTGAAGAAGGAAGAGCTTGTCTCTGGGTGCTGAAACTTGCAGCTATACTCATCCTCTTTAAACGAGATTCATACTCATAGTTTTGGTTTTGTAGGTCAAAGATTTGGGCCACGAGATCTTGGAGCTTGTCATGGAGCTTGAAGATGATTTCCACAATCTCCTTGTTTTCCATCTTATGTTCACAAATAAAATCCGTGATCATGGAGTGATTAGCGCTGAGTCCACAATCCACCATCCCTTGGCACTTGAAGATTAAATACAAGAGATGAACTAGGGTTTGAGATGATATGGTGCTGATGAAGATTGGTCCTTCGACGAAGGAGGAATCGTTGGTGATGACGATGGCTTTGATTTTCCCCTCTCGAAGGGAAGTTTCCTCGGCACAATCACTCTGCTGGATAGCATCCTCTTCCCATGTTTCTGCCTCGAGATGGCGGCGCTTTGCTCCGAAAGTTCCTTCTTATTTTTTTCTAGGTCAAAAGCCATCTTATAGCACAAGAGGGAGGCCAGGGCACGTGGGAGGTGGTCCCAAGCATCAGGGCGTGCCTAGGGAGTAGGCGCGCCGTGCCTAGGGAGTAGGCGCGCCGTGCCTAAGGAGTAGGCGCCCCTGTTGACTTGGCACCAACACGTGCCCCCCCTTTGGTATATTTTTTATTCATAAATTCTCATATATTCCATAAAAAATCTCCGTGAAGTTTCAGGTCATTTGGAATCCAGTGAATTTTCAGCCTTTTTTCTTGGTTTCCATGTTCAGAATTGCAGTTTTCGGCAATCTCCCTTTTTGTGGCGTACCTTGTAGATTCAGAAAGGAAAGGCATACAAAATTATATCATAATGTGGAATAATGACCAATAATAATAGGAAATCATGATGTAAAATGGACGTATTACTACTCGTGCAGGATTCAATTACATCACGAATCGCAAGACAATCGATTCAGACAAGGCTTAACACGTGCGTGCCCTTGCACCTGCATGTCTGTGTGAGTTTTCATATTATTTACACCAGCCAAAGGCAAAAGGCCAAGCCGGATCAAGAAATATTCAACACATGGCTATCCGTAGTTTCGACACTATGTTTATATTTGTCTTGTGTTTTCCCGCGCGTTGGTATTTGACTTTGTTAATGATTGCCAACAACTCCCCTTACTTTGCGTCTTTTGGAACTGGTAAATGAATGACTGGATTCATATAGGGATACGTGTTGGATACACCATATGAAATGAGAGAAATGTGGGGATCTTTTGCAATAAATTCATGCCCATTATGTTAGGAAAAATAGTTTATTGACATGGACTTTAACATGTGTCAAAAAATTATAGACATGGTTATACATGGTTAGAGTATGTAATTTTTTTAAGTATTACTAATAATAGTAACTAGCCATGCATGTGCATACGGTGAATAATTTTACCAACCCTAAGATTGATCCCGCTAGGCGCTCAACCTTCATTAGATATATTCAATCCCTCGTTAGGTTGATGAGACACATGAACAAAGATCACTAGACGAGTTTAATCTTTTCAGTGTCAAACCAAAAAATTTGATTGTCCTATGGAAAAAACTAATGACGGTCGCAGGATTGCTAACGTTAATGCTTACATCTTTTCCTCCTAATCCATTTTTTCAAAGAGATTTGCAGCTTCGAGGACATGTACCTCGTGTTGTGTGGACGGCGTGATTTTCAGCGATGTTGATCGTTGACATGTTGGTTGTTGTAGCTATTGCAAGTCTATGGAGTTCTTGCCTCTTCATCACACTACAAGGAATATGCTAATACAAGACACTATTTTTTCGTCGCTACATCGTCACGGTTTTTAATTTACGACGATCTCACGACGAAAAACCAAGCGTCGAAAACGGAGCGTCAGAAATGAACATCAGCGACGTTTTGATCAAAATCGTCGTAACTTTTACGACGATTTCTGGATTGTCGTAACCTTTACGACGATCCTAAATCGTCGTTGGCAATCAAACCCAGTCCTATGTGGCAAAATTACGACGAAATCAAAACGTCATGGTTGAAATCAGCCCAACCCATTTCAATTGATCGCATGGGCTGGTTTTATTTTTGGGCTTTTTCTTATTGGACTTCTTTTTGGGCCTTAGCCTATTTACAGTCACTTCTAGTTTTTTTCGAGTTTTTTATCATTATAATTTGGGCCCTGGCCTTTTAATGCCCAAATACATTTGGTCCACTTTCAGTTTTGGCCTTTTTTCATTTTTGAATTCATAAACTTTTTGTTCCAAAACTTGGTTTCATTTCTATTTGTTGGGCCTTTTCAACCCAATTATTTGTCCAACATTAAATCCAACACTATTTCATATTCAAATCAAGAAAACTCCAAATCAAATTAAAATCATCCATCATATAACATCACATAATACATCTCCCAGGTTTACATAATACAATAACTCATCTCATGAATACGTATCCTTACACATGAATATAGCAAGAACGCACATAATTGCACAATAAAACAATGGCACATCTGCTACTATCCCAACATTACAATGGACTTCATTCCACTCTCTTATGAGACATGCTCGAGATGCCACAACTTGTCAACCTACAAGAACATTACACTGCACATGAATCAATCAAAAGGAAACAAATATAAAACATATTAGAAATGAAAAGATTTGTGTTCATCCTGAAGATGATATTAAAAATCCTGAGATATAAATTCTGGAGTATAATTAGTCCAACCTAAACAGGCCACAGAAACTAGAAATTAAACTTCAAACTATCTACGATTGTATAGGAGATGTTATCAGCTCACGTTTTCCGGAGAGAGAATTTCTTATTTAACACTGTCTTAAAATTTATAGCCCTATTTAACACTATAAAACTTTTTCTTCCTTATTTAACACTAAGTCTAAATTTTATACCTTTTATAATACTTTCGTCCATTTTAAAACATAACAGTGTTAAATGACACATCAAAAGACCTATTTGTCCCTCATGTGAAAATATTATATGTTTATGTGTATCCGACCGACTCATTTTGTGTTGGCCTTGGTCCCATCCTCGACACTGATGACACTATAGCCGAGTGTTTTCTCGCGACTGGTATACGTACTAGATGAAGTTAGCTAGAAGCCAATCTCTCGCTTGATCGATTCTACTTTCGCTGGCTAGCTAACCAAGCTAGAGGGTCACGGAACCATGTCAGTCATGTATTCTTTTTTATATTCGTTTTTCAATCTCAACTCACTACTGTTACAGAAGGACTGTTTATAGTTGTGTACGTGCGTGTACAAGCACTGCCTTTTCACAACAAAAATGTACAAGCATATTAACGTACTGACTTATTGTATACTATCGATCATTTAATATACCATGTACTATTGATGTACACTCGCTACCCTGCTGACCTGAAGCTAAATTACCACGTAAAATTTGATCACCTACCACATGAGGGGCAAATAGATATTTTCAGGTGTCATTTAACACTAACAAGACTTAAAATGAATGGAAGTGTTATAAAGGGCATAATATTTAAAGACCGTGTTAGATAGGGAAGAAAAATGTTTTCAGTAAATAGGGAAACCAAATTTAATATAAGAAATTTTCTCTTTTCCGGAACCAGGATTAACTATTGATCTGGACAATAAAGGATTACTACAGGCCTGTAAAATGTCTATTAAATCGAGGATCGAGACAAACAACCAGGTTCATAAGTGCATTCTCTTACCTCCTATTCTGAAAGATACATCAGTAGCCAGTTTGAAAATATGAGATCAATCGAGTTGTCCTCAATCATCAAGTCCGGAGATGTAACATCATCACACATGAAGGATGCATTTTCCTAATGGCCATTTATGCTTTCATTCTACAATGAAAATATATTGAAAAGAGCTCAGTGAACCAGACATTTCATATACATATGAGTTTTATCTTCAGGATTAACAGAACATGACATATACAATCATGTGTTTCTGAAACTATAAGAGACTTAGCAGCACTAGCTATTCAAATTTTCAACTATCTTGTCGAATAGGCCATGGATTATCAGATAAAGAATACCAGTTACGGAGCTTTGTATCAGGTATTCAGGAAGCATGGTTAGAAATCAATAGCTCTTCCCTGACGTCATAAAAAACATTTGCCAAGTAACATCAGACCGGTGTTCACATAGAGTGAGAGAACCTCCCTCACAAACTCCCATTCTTTTAAGCTAGGGGAGAAAAGAAATGTCCTTATCCTCATGACCAAAAGGAGATGATACATGCAGGCTGATGATGAAATATGATTGTGAAACTATGGGAGAGTTTTTAGAAATACAGAGCTTTATCCTCAGGAAAAACAGAGCATGACGGATAAATGCATGTGTTTCTGAAAGCACAGGAGAATTGGCAGCATATCTACTTTAGCTACTCATCTTTTCAATCATTCCAGTCTAATGGCTTTATAATACGAGACAAAGAGGAGCAGTTATTAGAGGTATGCAGTTATCAGAAATTCAGATACACAGAAACCATGCTTAAAATCCACATATACACATTCATGTACCCATCCCCCATAGAGCAGAGCTACTAAGCAAACTATTGTAGCCTTCTAGGGCCCTAAAGTTTATTGTGGAATTATTATCCTGTTATAAATGGAATGGCGCTAAACAATCTTGCTCTGGTTCATCAGACGCATTCATCGATTTTCAGTTTACAGGAGGAACAAAGAGCTGATGTTAACCCACAAGTATATCATTGGCACTGTAATACATATGAACAACGAGAAAGGCTCAACAAATACCATTTCCTGCAGTATCCTTCTAAACAGCATCCTCCTCTCATTCTTTCAATTGATGCATCTGAATAAGAGAAGACACAAAATCAGCTTATCATAGGATGCGGTATTCCGTGGCTAATGTTCAACACATGTAACTGATAATTCTGTTAGGTAAATAACCAAAAGTAAATCTAAATATTGTTCAACTCACATGGTGAAAAACTCAACAATTTTAAACTGACGGGGTGGGAAGGATAAATGGAACATATAGAAGCAAGAATCTTGGAGCAGAGCCATTTGAATGTTCCAATCAAATTAACTACTGTACTATATAGCAGTTGTCTTTGTAAGTTAACCAGCATGGTAATATAACTAACATCCCATCTGTGTGCTTTATGGTACAAATTAAGTTGTGATGCTCTCACTCCTTTTCACGTGTCAGTGTTAGCATGGTAATATAACTATCATCCCATCTGTGTGCTTTATGGATCTACTTACAAATTACTGGTGCAAATTTGTAGCACCATCAAATAGGGGGATAATTTAGTAAGCAGAGTACTGAAACTGCAACTACTAGATGCAAGATTGAGCATTCAAAGAAAGCCTCATACAGTGTTGATGGAACTAGCAAGTACAGAGTTACCACTGGCAGCTCTGGATGGCATGCGTTTTACTTTCTGGAACCAGTATATTTATCATGAAAACTTATCACATAGTACCCTTTTAACTTACATCACAAAAATTCTACTGGCTACCCAACACTACGAAGTTATTCACCAACAAGCAAGTTTCTTTGGTCGCACTTCGCTTCATTCACCAACAAGCAAGTATGAATACATCAACGGCGATATATACGGACTACTGTACAATGCAACAGCTAGTAGAGTCTGAATGAAATCTGAATATCGATCGATATATCAACACTGGTAAAATACCACTACTACTAGAATCAATCTCAATATATCAACACTGGTATATGGTAGGAGTTGTACTAGTAGTGCTAAGAAAGAACCAAAGGAACGAGTAATCCATCAATCGATAGTAGTAGTAGTATGTGCAATATAGCTATGAATCCAACTAGCAGCAATAGATGCGAAAATCTCTAGCAAGATATACATACATAGTAATGATGGTCAATCAAATCGAATCCAAGCGAGAGGAGAGGAGACAAGAGACCAGACCGGATCGGTTCCCCAAACGAGCACCAAGGAATTGAATCCATGGCGGAATCAGAACTAGACCTTGCACGAGGTAGAAGACGCACATATGCAGGAAGGGTCAAAATCAGCGGCCGTGAGTGCCTCAGGGATTCCAGGGATCGGAGGGGATCTGGTGTTGAAGGGGGGAAGGGAGGAGAAGGAGCGCTTACGGCATTGCGGAGTTCGGGTCCGAGCGCGAAGCTGCGGGAGACCCGCTGGAGCATGTCGTAGGCGAAGGCCCATTCCGTCTCAGGCGGGATTTGGCGCCTGATCCGCCCCGCCGCCACCTTGAGCCTGACCAGCGCCGCCACCTCCTCCGGTCGCGACAGCACCCCCATCGCCGCTCGGACCGAAAATCCACAAATCACAAACCAAATCCCCACCCCTCCCCTCCCCCTCCTCCACTCGGCGTGCCCCTGAGCCGTGCATGAGCGCCATGAGCTCGTCGGCGTCGAGGCTGGCCCGCACCGCGCCCCCGCACCGTACCGGATCGGGGGAAACCTCCTCTTCCCCTGCGCGTCACATCTCGCAGATCGGGGCGGCCGCGGGATCGCACACGCAGGTAGGGTTTGACTCGGGCGCGCGGGTGGGAAGAAGCACGGGATAGGGGAGGAGCGGAGCAAGGGGATCCATGTCATGTTCTTGGCACCGTCTATCCCCACCACAGGTCGCCTGGATCAGGACGCCGTTGGTGGCGGGGGCAAGAGGGGTTCGTGCGGGAGAGAGATGGAGACGAGGAAGGAGTGTGTGGCTATGTGTGAGGGGTGGTGTGTCTCGATCGGATAGTTAGGGTTTGGTTTTTCGGGAGATGCTTCACCGTTTGGATGGGCGCGTGATGGATGGTTCAGATCGCGTCTGGTGGGGTGATCCGCGTGGAGGAGGTTCGTGACGTTTCATTGGTTGGCTGGTTCTTCTTATCCTCATGTTACGACATTTTTATAATCGTCGTAAAAGTTATGACGATCTCATCTTATGCGGTTACAATGTTTTTGACTCACATTGTCGTAATTTATATGTAGATTTGATCCCCTCAAACGGTTTACGACGATCTCGGATGAAATCGTCATAGATTTATGACGAATTCATCAACGACGTCTTAAAACACATCATGTATGAGCATATTTCTTGTAGTGTCACTGTCCGCGAGTCCCGGATTTGCTCCTCTCATAGCTGTCGTGCCTTCTTCTTTTCTTGCAGTGAAGGAAGGTCAGCTTGATTAGTGGAGCGATCACTCCCCCGTTGATTTGTGATTTGGTTGGATGGCACTTCTTATTGTGTTCGACATGTTGTCGCTAAGAGTGGGCTATGCCCTATGTGTTTCAGTCCTTGGGAGTGGGCATGACCCTTGTTGTTCTGATTTTTGTCCGGTTTTCCGTACTTAACTAGACAATTCTCTTCTCCTTAATTAATAGATGAGGCAATCTTTGCCTCCCTTTCCAAAAGAAAAAAATATCAAAGATGTATTTTGTGTCCTAGTTACTATAGAAATGTGAGTTCATTGCTAGTTTCTAAGCTATAAAATTAGGCATATTTGATTTTTTTTTCTTTCAGTACTAGACATAACATTATGTGATCTCTTACTTTAGTTAACAATAACATCGCATTAGTTGGCATTCCGCTTTTTGTGTTTGAGGGTAAGACATTTGGATGTCCAAACCTATGAATGTCTTGTTTTCGCTTTGACCTTAGTTGCGAGTAATGCGCACATTTAAGCCTCCTTGGGTTCATAGGATAGAAATACACATGAATAGGAAAATCGTAGAAAGTGAAATGACATCTATCTCAATTCCTATAGGGTAAGACATGCCATTTGATGCATACGATGGGATTTTCTTCCGAAGTATGGAGGATTGATTCCTATCCTACATAGGAATATGAATCCATTCCTACAAACCAAAAGGATTCAAATGATTTTTTTCCGACAAAATTCATATCCCCTAGAATTACCACAAAATTCCAATGAACCAAATGAGGCATTTGCTTTTGTCTTTCGTAGTTGCTAGAAAGAAGGCAATATGGATTCAGTTAAATAAAATCAGAGAGGGATATCTCACTATATTAAAGAAGGTAAATAATGCGTCTCCTTAAAATAAGATGAAGTATATATATATATAATATTAAAGTAAAGAATGAGAAAAATTGAAGACAATATAATGTATGTATTTTTTATATCAAAGTGGAACTATTTTCTAGGATAAAAAAAACAAAAACTTAGGAGGGAAAAGGCAAAATATCATTCAAAAACTACATAATTTGAGAAAGCTCATGATTACTCATAAAGGTCCATAAATGATTTGTGATGTTATTGATTTTTTGGATGTTTTGAAAAATATTTGTATTTTCACTTTGTTTTTTCATCTAAATACATACTAGATATTTGGTGCATCTTTTGATTTTTATTGCCACTACATATTCTAATTAATTTTATAAAATTATAGGGTTTTTACACTTTCCCATTTTTTAAAAGTATCATATTTTCTAATTTTTATAATATTCCTGTGTTTATTTTGTAACACCCTTTGTGTATGTTTCCGGTATTTTTTGTTGTTGCCTATCCACTACGTACGTGTGCCAGCCCATCAACACATCATCAATCATACTACTTATGTAACACAATACTTGTCGTTGGAGAACATGCACTAGTTTTTTCCCACCGATAAATATTTAGGTACAAAGGAAATACTTCTTTGACTAGGCTCGTAAGCTAAATATGTATTGACAGTCCGCTATCAAGTTTGTCTTATTTTATAGTTTAGATGCAAAAACTAATCTTTGTTATTAGTCTTTTGTTTGCCGGGATACTTAGCTCTTAGTTGATGTGCCAATTATTCTTTTCATCCGGAGAAGGTGATCTCCATTTTGATTTTTCTGCATGAACCAGGATTATCTCTAACGTGTCCGTGGGAAGATGACGTTCTTATTGATAACAAGATGTTTGTGATGACTTCATCAATCTTGTTCCGACCGGTTCGGTCTTTAGGATGTGCTCATATGATATGATGTGTGTTTATAAAAATGTATGTATGTATATATCTGTGAGCATCTTCATATATAAGAAAAGACAATATAAGTAGGGAAATTCTATTTAGAAGCGTCGCACCGTGGACATTGCGGTGCGGCGGCTTACGCTGTACTTCCTTCATCATGCATGCATGCATGCATACAATGATGTCATCAGATTCGTTTTAAATGACTAGAATTTAAAAACTTTTATCTCTTAAACCGTTAACTTGATCGATGATCCGTTTTTACCGTTGACTTTGTTTCGACGAAATCTTCGAAACTAGATCCCATGTCGACATGTTTTGAAAAAAAAATCTTGTACTTACCACGTTTGTTGCACTTACTTGTCATATTAGTAAGTACTTACTTGTGTGATAAAAAATAACTTAATCGTCATTTTTTTGAAAATTACGTATAAATATAACATCTCGACATAATCAAAATGGCAAGTAAAAAAAACTTTTTTTAGGCAATTACCCGTAAAATATGACAATTCAACAGATTTAAAACCGGTAACCACAAAAAATCTTTTTTGGTCATCGTTTGTAAATATGACAACTCATCATAGTTAAACTAACAAGCACATAAAATAGTTTTCTGGCAAAGTTGTATGTAAACATGACAAGTTGGCATATTTAAATTGACAAACACAACTCATGACATGCTTTTATATCATGTATAATAAAAGTGTCAATTAAGTTATTTTTCTCAGGCAAGTAAGTGATTAATAATATGGCAAGTGGATCAAAAATATGGCAAGTATGAATGGAAAAACAATTGACGGAACATGTCGACATGTAATCTAGTTTCGAAGAAATCGTCGCGACGAAGTCAATGATGAAAGCGGATCACCGATTGAATTAACGATTTTGTAGATAATACTTTTTAAATTTCAAAAATTAATAAGAATCTTGTTGACTTTATTCCATGCATGCATAGGAGAAAGAGAAGGAACTAGCCGTATTATGGCAGTATTTAGCTTACTTTTTAAGTGATGGTAATACTTAGTTTAGTAGTATTAATGAATCATACCCTTTTTATTTTGCTTTCCAGCATTATGCATATCTACAACAGCCGCCGCACGGGGCGCCAAGGTGCGGTGTCGCTGCAGCCTGCATAGTCGATTCCATATAAGTATACCAAACATATAGAAAAAGGTGGACACGTTGCCAATTATCGATCAACGTTTAGGTCTTTGCTTTATCTCATCTGAAATGGTCAACTCTCACGAAGCCACCAACCAGGACTTCGAGATCAAGGTCGTGGATACATCATCAGTACAAAAAAAGAAGAAGAACGCAGACACATCAACTTTGGAATCATGCTTGTGCCAGACCGCTGGATGAATACAGGCCTTGAAAACTGAGGAAAGCACCATCACTAGTGCTCGGTGGTAGGCAAAAAAGGGTTTGAACTTCACCAAGGCACACACCTACCGCGCAGCACTCCGATCTGAACCCAGTTAGTTAATTTCTGGAATTAAAACCATGCCCGCACCCGACCAAAACCATACCCCGTACGTCGTCGGCACTATCGATCGGGTGGTCACGAAACGAACAAATGCTGGAGAAATGTATCCGCCGGGACATGTCGCTGGACGCCATGGATGCCTGCCGACGCACGACAAAGCTGGCCACATGAAAATACATGATTCTCGACGCGAAATGTATATAGCTTTGGGCCAGATCTGTCAAGCTCGTCGCAGCATTTTCATTAAGAAGACTGGAGCCTACATGCATATGTCCGGCTAATATATCGCTCTCCTTCTATCACCGGCGTGGCCCATCAACGCAGATGGAGCGCACTCTTCCACCGCACCGGCAAGTTGAACGGCGCCCGGTAGCGACCCGCAACGCTCTGCTGGACCAAACTGGGAGGTTGGTAGGTGTTGTTGGTGGCGATGGGTTGTGCGGGTGGCATGGCGAGGCAATGATCCACACTGTTCTGAGGGAGCCGGGATTCATCACTAATACGTTGGTTACTTAATCGGGCATAGGCATAAATTTAGATTCAGATGCATAATTCACTTCACGTGTTTTGATGTGTGGGTGGAGCCAAAATTAATACCCGTGGCATACTACCGTGGCTTTGTATCTACCACTATTGCCAGGATGTGCCTAGGATGACATATTTATCGCATATCCTTGGACTGAGCTGTGTTATGCAGCCATCATAAACTGTACAAGAATAAAATGTGTGTTACGGTCATTCATCGGGCATGATTTTAAGATGCAAACCATATGGGCACACAGTAATGTATAATGTTGTGTGTGTGATATGTCGTCATAACGCGCACAATTGAAATTTTGTAAACATGTGCGTTGATTGGCGAACCCATTACGAAACAAATTGTTTGTGATGTCTTGTAGCATCACACACACGATGCATTATAGAAATTGAATAATCGTGAGTATTGATTTGAAAGTTACGCACATAATTTGTAAAGACAACTCGGGTGTGATAACTTATGACAACACATACGATTATGTGGTGTGAATTGTGTCCTTTATCAGGCACAAAATTAAATTAAATGAATGTGTGCGGTAACATGTAGTGCCTTGACAGTTTTGTTTCGAGAAATGTGTGCTCAGTTGTTAAGTTTGGCACACGTTTTGCTTTGATCAACTGTGTGCGATATTCACTGTGCAAAACCATGGATAAGCATTGTTGTGTGCACACTGCAGATCGCAGTGTCGTGCTATCGCGCTTCTTCATTCTTTCCTAACTTTGGCATTAATGTTGTTATGCATATGTCATGTTAAACATGCTAGCGTTTTCCTCCACTCACCCATAGGTTTTCCGCCGGTCTCCATAAAAGCCCAAGCGATGACACACTATAGCGCACACTTTTTTGCCACGGCAAGAATGTCTATAAAAGCATAGCGACGACACACTTTAGCGCAAACACTACACATCCTAGCCCTTCTACCATTCCAAGCATACCAACCCGTCGAAGCACCGCCTCCGTCACCAACCTCCTCGACAAGGAGAACCAATCACCAAAGAGTAAGAGACGGTGCATGCGCCTAGCCCGCCAAGGCTAAGAGCATCTCTAGTAGAACCCTCAAACCCTTAAATCTAAAACAAATTTTAAGGGTTGAGAATTGTCCATTTTTAACACTTTTAAGGGTTGAAAAACAGGGGCAAAGACTTCCGTTATAAGGGTTGGGTTTGAGGGTTCTAGTCTTTGCCCCAAACCCAACCCTTAAAACTGTCATTTCATATATCACACATTTCATCATATGACATATCACAAATTCAATCACATTTGATATAAAATAATAATCATTCTAGTTATTATTACACCATCGAATAAAACAATAATCATTCAAATTATTACAACAATGTTTCAGCAAATTACAACAATTGTTCGAATCAAATAGGACATAGAAAAGTAAAACAAAGATACATCGTAATTCATGAGTAAAACATTTGACAATGGAGATAAAATGTAAAGTGAAATAATAGCAACTTTGGAAGATCATGACAATCTGAAGCAAAATACAAGGTAAGCATATCATGAAAATCTGAAACCAAATTATTCACATGCTAACTTATTTCTTAGCAGCAATCTGAAGAAAAATACAAGGTAAGCATATCATGCAAAATCTATTTACTAGCCTCTATTTGTAACTGATTTCTTAGCAGCAAAATCTGCCATGAAATCTGTTATGAAACCTGAAACCTGAAATCATGGAACCTGAAGCAAAATCGGTATCAATTGCACAGGGCAAAACCTGAAACAACTAATTGCACAGGGCATGTATCAATTGCACAGGGCAAAATCTGCCATGAAATCTGCGGCGGCGGGCGGGGCGGTGCCGCTGGGAGGGGCGGCCGGGACGGGGCGACGCTGCGGAGGGCCGGCCGGCGGCGGCGGAGGGGAGGCCGGGGCTGCGGAGGGCCGGCCGGGGCGGCGGCGCTGCGAAGGGCCGGCGGGGACGGGGTGGCGCTACGGAGGGGCGGCGGGGGCGGGGCGGCGCTGCGGACGGGCGGCGGGGGCGGGGCGGCGCTGCGGACGGGACGGCAGGGGCGGCGCTGCGGACGGGGCGGCGCTGCGGACGGGGCAGCCGGGGCCGCGGCGGCGGAGGGCGGCCGGGGCGGGGCGGCAGAGGGGCGGCCGGGGCGGCCGGAGCGGAGCGGCGGCGGCGGCGGATCGAGGGGAGGGAGCTGAAACTTCCCTCCCGCGCTGGAGAGGAAGAGGAGTGCAGGTTGGGGGGAGTTTCTCCCCCCAACCCTCACTTCTACAGGCTGCGATGGCGTTTGAGGGTTGGACCTCTAAATTTTTTTACGGGTTTAAAGGTTCTAGTCTACGCCGTTTTTTCGACGAAAACTGTAAAAAACGGTTATTTTTAAGAGTTTGAGGGTTTGAGAGATCTACTAGACTTGCTCTAAGGGTGTCACACCAACGCATTGGACGACGAGATGTTGTGTATAATCGCTAGGATGGAGCTTATCCATGGCAAAGGGTTCAACTGTGCTACAGAGCAAGAGTTGGGGCGCACCACGGTCCAAGAGTAAACCCATCATCGGCTGGCTGTCTCACTCAACAAGCCGTTGTAGCTAGCTCCACTACCCATCAGGAGCCCGATTACCTACAAGGAATGGGTGGCAGTTGTCTAAGTTGTGCTTGCATGAGATGTTGGTCGCGTTGTTGCCATAGTTCGCGCCCCTTCGATGCCAATGCGCCCATCGCAAGGCTTGAAAGTGTTCTTGTTGGGAACATCGCATGGGAAACAAAAAAATTCCTACGCGCACGAAGACCTATCATGGTGATGTCTATCTATGAGTGGAAATTAGATCTACGTACCCTTGTAGATTGCACAGCGGGAAGCGTTAAGAAACGTGGTTGATGTAGTGGAACGTCTTCACGTCCCTCGAACCGTCCCACGAACCGTCCCGCGATCCGTCCCACGATCCATTCCGATCTAGCGCCAAACGAACGGCACCTCCGCGTTCAGCACACGTACAGCTCGACAATGATCTCGGCCTTCTTGATCCAACAAACAAGGCGGAGAATTAGATGAGTTCTCCGGCAGCGTGACGGTGCTCCGGTGGTGGTGATGATCTACTCCTGCTGGGCTCCGCCCGAGCTCCGCAGAAATCCGATCTAGAGGTAAAACTATGTGAAATAGGCTAGAGTTGCACGTGGCAAAGTTGTGTCTCAAAAAGCCCTAAACCACCACTATATATAGGAGGAGGGGGAGGGGCTAGCCTTGAGGCACAAGGCCTCAAGGTGCGCCGGCCGCCAGGAGGAGGAGGACTCCTCCTCCAATTCGGTTTGGGAAGGAGGAGTCCTCCTCTTCTTTCCCACCTCCCTCTTTTTTTTTCTTTTGGTATTTTCTTATCTGGCGCCATAGCCCTCTTGGGCTGACTCCACCAGCCCAATAACGACTTGTGGCGCCACCCTAGGGCCTTGGACTCACTCCCGGGTGGGTGGGTCCCTTCCGGTGAACACCCGAAACCCATTCGTCACCCCCGGTACACTGCCGGAATTGCCCGAAACTTTCTGGCGACCAAATGAAACCATCCTATATATCAATCTTCGTCTCTGGACCATTCCAGAAACCCTCGTGACGTCTGTGATCTCATCCGGGACTTCGAACAAAATTCGGTAACCACACATATAACTCAACTATACTAAAACATCATCGAACCTTAAGTCTGCAGACCGTGCGGGTTCGAGAACTATGTAGACATGACCCGAGACACTCCTCGGTCAATATCCAATATCGGGACCTGCATGCCCATATTGGATCCTACATATTCTCCAAAGATCTTATCGGTTGAACCTCAGTGCCAAGGATTCATATAATCCCGTATGTCATTCCATTTGTCCTTCGGTATGTTACTTGCCCGATATTCGATCGTCGGTATCCGCATACCTATTTCAATCTCGTTACCGGCAAGTCTCTTTACTCGTTCCGTAATACAAGATCCCGTGACTTCACTTAGTCACATTGCTTGCAAGGCTTGTGTGTGATGTTGTATTACCGAGCGGGCCCCGAGATACCTCTCCGTCACACGGAGTGACAAATCCCAGTCTTGATCCATACTAACTCAACGGACACCTTCGGAGATGCCTGTAGAGCACCTTTATAGTCACCCAGTTACGTTGCGACGTTTGATGCACACAAAGTATTCCTCCGGTGCGAGTGAGTTATATGATCTTATGGTCATAGGAATAAATACTTGACACGCAGAAAACAATAGCAATAAAACGACACGATCAATATGCTACGTTCATAGTTTTGGTCTAGTCCATCACATCGTTCTCCTAATGATGTGATCCAGTTATCAAGTGACAACACTTGCATATAGTCAGAAAACCTTGACTATCATTAATCAACTGGCTAGCCAACTAGAGTCTTGCTAGGGACATTGTTTTGTCTATGTATCCAGACATGTATCTATGTTTTCATTCAATACAATTATAGCATGGATAATAAACGATTATCTTTGTAACAGGAAATATAATAATAACTATTTATCATTGACTCTAGGGCATATTTCCAACAGTCTCCCACTTGCACTAGAGTCAATAATCTAGTCCTCACATCGCCATGCGATTTACATTGTAATAAATCTAACACCCATACAGTTATGATGTTTATCATGTTTTGCCAGTGGAAGAGGTTTAGTTATCGGGTCTGCTACATTCAGATCCGTGTGCACTTTGCAAATATTCATGTCCTCTCCTTCGACGTAGTCGCGGATGAGGCTGAAGCATCGTTTGATGTGCCTGGTCTTCTTGTGAAACCTTGGTTTCTTTGCTAGAGCAATGGAACTAGTGTTGTCACATAACAGAATTATTGGATTTAGTGCGCTCGGCACAACTCCAAGATTCGTCATGAACTTAATCATCCAGACACCCTCCTTTGCCACCTTCGAGGCAGCCATGTACCCCGCTTCAGATGTAGAATCTGCTACGACGCTTTGCTTGGAACGGCACCAGCTTATCGCACCCCCATTAAGAATAGATACATATCCGGTTTGTGACTTAGAGTCATCGGTGTCAAAGCTTGCGTCGACGTAACCCTTTACGACGAGCTCTTTTATTCAAGTAATCCTTCATAGAGAAACTTTTATTCAAGTAATCCTTTACGCTCTCCAAAAACTCCACGTTGTTTCCGATCAGCAATATGTCATCCACATATAATATTAGAAACGCCACAGAGCTCCCACTAACTTTCTTGTAAATACAAGATTCTCCAACCACTTGTATAAACCCAAATGCTTTGATCACCTCATCAAAGCGCTTATTCCAACTTCGAGATGCTTGCACCAGTCCATAAATGGATCGCTGGAGCTTGCATACTTTGTCAGCATTCTTTGGATAGACAAAACCTTCGGGTTGCATCATATACAACTCTTCCTTAAGAAAACCGTTAAGGAACGCCGTTTTGACATCCATCTGCCAGATTTTGTAATCGAAAAATGCAGCTATTGCTAACATGATTCGGACGGACTTAAGCATCGCTACCGATGAGAATGTCTCATCGTAGTCAACTCCTTGAACTTGTGAAATACCCTTTGCCACAAGTCGAGCTTTATAAATTGTCACATTACCGTCTGCGTCCGTCTTCTTCTTAAAGATTCATTTATTATGAATAGCCTTTCGGCCTTCACGTAATACTTTCAAAGTCCACACTTTGTTTTCATACATAGATCCTATTTGGGACTTCATGGCCTCCAGCCATTTGTTGGAATCCGGGCCCACCATTGCTTCTTCATACTCGCAGGTTTATTGTTGTCTAACAACATGATTGATAAGATAGGATTACCATACCACTTAGGAGTAGTACGTGATCTTGTCGACCTGCGAGGTCCGATAGGAACTTGATCTAAAGTTTCATGATCATCATCGTTAACTTCCTCCTCAACCGGCGTCGCAACAACACGGGTTTCCCCTTGCCCTGCGCCACCATCTAGAGGGGTTAGAGGTTCGACAACCTCATCAAGTTCTATCTTCCTCCCACTCAATTCTTTCAAGAGAAACTCCTTCTCAAGAAAAGCTTCCTTTTTTAGCAACAAACACTTTGCCCTCGGATTTGAGATAGAAGGTATACCCAACTGTCTCCTTTGGGTAACCTATGAAGACGCAATTTTTCGCTTTGGGTTCCAGCTTTTCAGGCTGAAGCTTTTTGACATAAGCATCACATCCCCAAACTTTGAGAAATGACAATTTTGTTCATTTGCCATACCATAGTTTGTATGGTGTCGTCTCAAAGGATTTTGATAGTGCCCTATTTAAAGTGAATGCAGTTGTCTCTAATGCATAACCCCAAAACGATAACGGCAAATCGGTAAGAGACATCATAGATCGCACCATCTCTAACAAAGTACGATTACGATGTTCGGACACACGATTACGCTGTGGTGTTCCAGGCGGTGTCAACCGTGAAACAATTCCACATTGTTTTAAGTGAGCACCAAACTCGAAACTCAGATATTCACCCCCACGATCAGACCGTAGGAACTTGATCTTCTTGTTACGATGATTTTCAACTTCACTCTGAAAGTGCTTGAACTTCTCAAACGTTTCAGACTTGTACTTCATCAAGTAGATATATCCATACCTACTCAAATCGTCAGTGAAGGTGAGAAAATAACGATATCCGTCGCACGCCTCCACACTCATCGGACCTCACACATCGGTATGTATGATTTCCAACAAGTCACTTGCATGCTCCATTGTTCTGGAGAACAGAGTCTTAGTCATCTTGCCCATGAGGCATGGTTCGCACGTGTCAAGTGGTTCAAAGTCAAGTGACTCTAAAAGTCCATCGGAATGGAGTTTCTTCATGCGCTTTACACCAATATGACCTAAGCGTCAGTGCCACAGAAACATGGCGCTATCATGGTTAACTCTAACTCTTTTGGTCTCAATGTTATGTATATGTGTATCATCGCTATCAAGATTCAATATGAACAATCCTCTCACATTGGGTGCATGACCATAAAAGATATTACTCATAGAAATAGAACAACCATTATTCTCTGACTTAAACGAGTAACTGTCTCGCAATAAACAAGATCCATATATAATGTTCATGCTTAATGCAGGCACTAAATAACAATTATTTAAGTTCCTAACTAATCCTGATGGTAACTGAAGTGAAACTGTGTCGACGACGATTGCATCAACCTTGGAAACATTTCCCACGCGCATCGTCACTTCATCCTTTGCCAGCCTTCGCTTATTTCGCAGTTCCTGTTTCGAGTTGCAAATATGAGCAACAGAACCGGTATCAAATACCCAGGCACTACTACGAGAGTTGGTTAAGTACATATCAATAACATGTATATCGAATATACCTGATTTTTCCTTGGCCGCCTTCTTATCAACCAAATACTTGGGGCGGTTGCGCTTCCAGTGACCCAGTCCCTTGCAACAATAACACTTTGTTTCAGGCTTAGGCCCAGCCTTGGGGTTCTTCGTCGGATTGGCAACAGGCTTGCCGCTCTTCTTGGAGTTACCCTTCTTTTCTTTGCCGTTTCTCTTGAAACCAGTGGTCTTATTGACCATCAACACTTGATGCTCTTTCCGGAGTTCTGACTCTGCGACTTTCAGCATCGTGAATAACTCACCGGGTGACTTGTTCATCCCTTGCATGTTCTAGTTCAACACAAAGCTCTTGTAGCTTGGTGGCAGTGATTGAAGAATTCTGTCAGTGATAGCTTCTTGCGGGAGTTCAATACCCAGCTCAGCTAGACGGTTTGAGTACCCAGACATTTTGAGCACATGTTCATTGACAGACGAATTCTCCTCCATCTTGCAAGCATAGAATTTATCAGAGTTCTCTTACCCCTCGATCCGGGTGTTCTTCTAAAAGATAAAATTCAACTCCTGGAACATCTCATATGCTCTAAGCCATACAAGACTGCACTTTGAACTACTGAGTAGTCCTCCTTACGTGATAACCAGGTGTTCTTAACATCTTGGTCAGCCGTAGCGGGTGGTTCATCTCCTAGCCTAGCATTAAAGACATAATCCTTCTTCCCAGCTTGCAGGAGCAACTTAAGCTTACGAGCACAGTCTACAAAGTTGCTTCCATCATCTTTCAACTTAGCTTTCTCTAGGAACGTATTAAAATTCAGGGTGACTGTCGCGTGAGCCATTGATCTACAACACAAATTTTGCAAAGTGGACTTAGACTATGTTTAAGATAATTAGAGTTTAACTAATCAAATTACTGATCAACTCCCACTCAAAAAGTACATCTCTCTAGTCATTTGAGTGGTACATGATCCAAATTCACTAACTCAAGTCCGATCATCACGTGAGTTGAGATTAGTTTCAGTGGTAAGCATCTCTATGCTAATCATATCAACTATACGATTCATGCTCGACCTTTCGGTCTCATGTGTTCCGAGGCCATGTCTGCACATGCTAGGCTCGTCAAGTTTAACCCGAGTGTTCCGCGAGTGCAACTGTTTTGCACCCGTTGTATGTGAACTTGAGTCTATCACACCCGATCATCATGTGGTGTCTCGAAACAACGAACTGTCGCAACGGTGCATAGTCGGGGAGAACACAATTTCGTATTGAAATTTTAGTGAGAGATCACCTCATAATGCTACCGTCGTTCTAAGCAAAATAAGGTGCATAAAAGGATTAACGTCACATGCAATTCAGAAGTGACATGATATGGCCATCATCTTGTGCTTCTTGATCTCCATCACCAAAGCACCGTCATGATCTTCTTGTCACCGGCGCCACACCATGATCTCCATAATCATGATCTCCATCAACGTGTCGCCATCGAGGTTGTCGTGCTATCTATGCTATTACTACTAAAGCTATGACCTAGCAATATAGTAAACGCATCTACAAAACCAAACGTTAGTTTAAAGACAACCATATTGCACCTACCGATTGCCGTAGCATCGGCGTGCAAGTCGATATTAACTATTACAACATGATCATCTCATACATCCAATATATCACATCACGTCTTTGGCCATATCATATCACAAGCATACCCTGCAAAACAAGTTAGACGTCCTCTAATTTATTGTTGTATGTTTTATGTGGCTGCTATGGGTATCTAGTATGATCGCATCTTACTTACGCAAAAACCACAACGGAGATGTGCAAATTGCTATTTAACCTCTCCAAGGACCGCCTCGGTCAAAACCAATTCAACTAAAGTTGAAGAAACAGGTACCCTCCAGTCATATTTATGCAACGAGGTTGCATGTCAATCGATGAAACCAGTCTCTCGTAAGCGTACGAGTTATGTCGGTCCGGGCCGCTTCAATCCAACAACACCGCCGAATCGAGAAAAGACCAAGGAGGGCAGCAAATCGAACATCACCGTCCACAAAACCTTTTGTGTTCTACTCGAGATAACATCTACGCATGAACCTAGCTCATGATTCCACTGTTGGGAACGTCACATGGGAAACAAAAAAATTCCTACGTGCACGAAGACCTATCATGGTGATGTCCATCTACGAGTGGAGATTAGATCTACGTACCCTTGTAGATCGCACAGCGCGATGCGTTAAGAAACACGGTTGATGTAGTGGAACGTCTTCACGTCCCGCGAACCGTCCCACGAACCGTCCCGCGATCCGTCCCACGATCCGTTCCGATCTAGGACCGAATGGACGACACCTCCGCGTTCAGCACACGTACAGCTCGACGATGATCTCGGCCTTCTTGATCCAACAAGTAAGGCGGAGAAGTAGATGAGTTCTCCGGCAGCGTGACGGTGCTCCGGTGGTGGTGATGATCTACTCGTGCAGGGCTTCGCCCGAGCTGTGCAGAAATCCGATCTAGAGGCAAAACTATGTGGAATAGGCTAGAGTTGCACGTGGGAAAGTTGTGTCTCAAAAAGCCCTAAACCACCACTATATATAGGAGGAGGGGGAGGGTCTAGCCTTGAGGCACAAGGCCTCAAGGTGCGTCGGCCGCCAGGAGGAGGAGGACTCCTCCAATTCGGTTTGGGAAGGAGGAGTCCTCCTCTTCCTTCCCACCTCCCTCTTTCCTTTTTCTTTTTCTTTTTCTTTTGACATTTTCTTATGTGGCGCCATAGCCCTCTTGGGCTGACTCCACCAGCCCAATAAGGACTTGTGGCGCCACCCTAGGTCCTTGGGCTCACTCCCGGGTGGGTGGGCCCCTCCCGGTGAACACCCCGAACCCATTCGTCACTCCCGGCACACTGCCGGAATTGCCCGAAACTTTCCGGTGACCAAATGAAACCATCCTATATATCAATCTTCGTCTCCGGACCATTCTAGAAACCCTCGTGACGTCCATGATCTCATCCGGAACTACGAACAACATTCGGTAACCACACATATAACTCAACTATACTAAAATATCATCGAACCTTAAGTGTGCATACCCTCGGGTTCGAGAACTATGTAGACATGACCCGAGACACTCCTAGGTCAATATCCAATAGCGGGACCTAGATGCCCATATTGGATCCTACATATTCCCCGAAGATCTTGTCGGTTGAACCTCAGTGCCAAGGATTCATATAATCTTGTATGTCATTCTCTTTGTCCTTCGGTATCTTACTTGCCGAGATTCGATCGTCGGTATCCGCATACCTATTTCAATCTCGTTACCGGCAAGTCTATTTACTCGTTCCGTAATACAAGATCCCGTGACTTACACTTAGTCACATTGCTTGCAAGGCTTGTGTGTGATGTTGTATTATCGAGTGGGCCCCGAGATACCTCTCCGTCACACGGAGTGACAAATCCCAGTCTTGATCCATACTAACTCAACGGACACCTTCGGAGATACCTGTAGAGCACCTTTATAGTCACCTAGTTATGTTGCGACGTTTGATGCACACAAGGTATTCCCCCGGTGCAAGTGAGTTATATGATCTCATGGTCATAGGAATAAATACTTGACACGCAGAAAACAATAGTAATAAAATGACACAATCAACATGCTACGTTCATAGTTTGGGTCTAGTCCATCACATGATTCTCCTAATGATGCGATCCAGTTATCAAGTGACAACACTTGCATATAGTCAGAAAACCTTGACTATCATTGATGAACTGGCTAGCCAACTAGAGGCTTGCTAGGGACATTTTTTTGTCTATGTATCCACACATGTATCTATGTTTTCATTCAATACAATTATAGCATGGATAATAAATGATTATCTTTGTAACAGGAAATATAATAATAACTATTTATCATTGCCTCTAGGGCATATTTCCAACAGTTCTTGGCCCCGGTGACACCCGCAGCAAAGTAGAGCAACATGGTTGTCGTGCCTTGGACCTGATGATCTCCTAGAATAGCAAGAGCGTAGGTCGAGATCGCACTTCACTTGTACCCCGAGCATATCAACCGCTTGGATGAACGCATGCATGAGTTCAGACACAACCAAGAGCCTTCATAGGCAAAAGTGGTGGTCATGGACTCCGATCGACTCTGAGTAGACCTGGTCGGAAAGGCCGGTGTAAGCTCAACGTCGACGAATAATGGTGGCATTACCTATGTAATTTATAATTGTATGAAAATGTTGCTTATTGACATTTTAACTCACTAAATCATATGTAAAAGCGAACAATTTTGCCCCTAATTTATAGGAAGTACCAAGTTCTTGAGCATTTCGTCTTTCAAACTAAAGCCTAGACTTGGACTAAACCTATGTGCGATTCACACATCGCAAATAATAGGAAAATAAAATTATCACACGGAAAAAGATACGTGTGTGATGGCTGATGCATCACACATGTGTTATTTTTTTTGACTAGTTTGTGATGTTGATTACTTTGTTCGCACAACAATCATAATATTGCTCTATCTGCAGAATAAATTCTTAGTGTATATAGCTAATATATATCATCACATATACAAATTAACAACTACTACTACGAAAATCTAATTCTGAGCCCAGGCTCATCTACACCCCTGTCGAGTAAAAAATACAAACAAATACTAAAAAAATTAAACATGTGAGCAGCTCTAGGCAAAAAAGACAAACTCGGTGCCTCTAAAAAAGTTTACTATACATGCACTGTTTTGACCCGATTTGTCTGTTTTGTCGAGTAATGTTGAGATGTTCAAATGATACAACAACTGGAGCACACCTCGCGCCCCAAATTATCTATCACCCAAATGTTTTTGGAATTTTTTGGACTTTTTAGTATTTGTTATGATTTTTTTACTAAACAGGTGTAAATCGGCCTGGACACCGAAACACCACACTACTACGACTACTACAATGCATAAAAATCAATGACAAAATATAGCAAAAAAATAACAATCCGTCCTTAGGGCATTCTGGTTGTCGCATGACACAACAGCCCCCTGCTAGTGTGTGACCGCTTCCCAACATGGAGGTAGTTGTCCGCCTGCCTCGCAGAGTGCGACATGTCGAGCGACATCTTGTTGATGGACTTGCGCATCCGATGTGGCCATTTCGGTAGGCGTCCATCGTAGCTTTTTGTTGATGGCATTCTCGCCGGTGACTCCATTTCCACGCTTCTATGAGGCACGACACGCCACTAACCCTCATGGCATTGAACCAAGCGTCTTCACCCACCAACTTTGCATGTCAATGCACCTGCTACCAAAGCTTCAACTCCTCCACAGTCTTCGCGGCCTTATTAGCCTCCCAGACCAACTAGCGCTCGCGCGCTCCTTCTCCCCATCTTATTGATCACCACTTGCCTAGCATTCTCAGCCGACGAGAGCGGCTTCCACGCAGCCAAATCGTACTGGCCCCAAAACCACTCATGGGTTGGGAGGTCTCGCGCGATTTCATGTCATGGTGAGTAAGGGTCATCCTCGTCATGGCTTGAAGAGATCTCGTTCTTGCGGGATGGCACCTTCTCCTTGGCAAGTGGGTTGATCAGCGGCGCCATGGCAAAGTTTTTTGGGAGAGAGGGGGAGAGCGAGAAGGAGAGAATGCAGATGAGAAAGCGGCTGGAACGACATAGACGGCACAATATTTATAGGAGGACGGAATTTGGATGGCCTTGAGAAGGAGGACACGGGGGAGACTAAACGGGTGAGACGCCAGAATTCATTGCCTAGAACTATACACAATTTCCAATAAAAAGTCATGTCTGATAACATATCGTCAATGGTTACCAATCTAGAACTGCATGCAATTTATACACGTGCATGATCAATCCCTCCATCGAGACACCAAGCAATGTTTCCAATCATATGGGACCCAGTTGTCCGGTATTTTCCCCCAAATTATTTTTTCATATATTTACAATTTTTTGTATGTAATACATAGATTCTTTATGGTGTTACTATGGTATTAGTGTAAATTTAATACAATCTTTCACCACGACCTCTTGATACCATATCATGACATCATGAAAAGTTTCATGTATTTCATAGTAATTTTCATATTTCTGGATTTTAAAGTCGGAGCAATTACATTTCTCCCCCTAACTTGAGCCATCACCCGACATTTGCTCCTAATTTTCATGTATGCTAAAAAATGCCCTCTCCCGTCTTTGGCCTTTAGAAAGATTCCTTGCCAATCTGTTTCCATCGGGTCAATAATCTTTGACCAGTAACTAGGCATCAGTTGGACATTTTAGCCCCTCGTTCTTACATGTGGGCATGTATCAAAGTGTTATGTCCTTCCTCACTCTCATCTCCCTCACGATGGCATCTCTTCTTTGTGGTTCCCTTATTGGCGACCGAAACCCTAACCCTAGCTCCCCCCGAATCTCTTCATCAATGGTCTAGTAGTTGCGGTGGATCTATAGGAGTGCGGGCGTCGACATGCGGTGGGAGTGACGGTGAACCTACACCGTATCATTTCTCTCTACTCAAGCGGACAAGACGCGTTGTCGACATGAGATGGCGGCCACCACTTGTTGCCGTTGTGGCAAAGAAGCAGCCGCGGAGATATGCGGGTGCAAGGAATGCAGATTCCATGAGGGTAAGATTGAATCTTGACCTAGATCTAAGTTATGCTACTTTAGGTCGATTCCCTCTCATGGAATGCGCTCTTAGTGGTCACTACGTTCTTATACTTGGGGTTTTATTCCAATTATCATAGGATAAAATTAGAGAGAATGTTTTTATCTCAACCATAGAATGGAGACCGGTGTCACAAGCAATGGTGGCACCAAAGGAGCCAGTACATGCTTCACATTTCCCCTTGTGGTAGACAAAATAACAACATTTGTCCAATTTAGAGGTGTTATAAGTGATAAATGTCCATGGGGTATTTTTTTTATGATGTTAAATTTAGATATTGGGGCATGCATAATACTATTTGGGTTCCATTTCAATGTGATGGTGAGTTAGGAGTTATGACAGTCATAAATATTGAGACGAATTCAGTGCGCCTGGAAATAAATGTGGTACAAAGGAAAATAGGAGAAACATATATTAGAGAAACAAGATCTGCATCCTCTCCTTCACAACCTAGAAGTAGTAAAACGAGTGGAAGGAAAGCAACAACTGGTAGTTCATAGACTGATAGCTCTCACACAAGAGGAAGGAAAACAACAGTTCCAACTTTAGAGCCTGAAAGCAGTCAGGCTAGAAGAGGAAAAAATCACAACACAATACTTCAACCAAGAACACCAAGTGCCAACTTGCCTAGTCAACCATGTCCCAAGTATAGGAAATAAAAATGAATCCCATTATAGAAGAGGAATTTCCTCATGGAGTGCCCACAGATGATGAGGATGAAAGAATGCACCCACAGTTTGTTGTTAGGAAACAACCCAATGAGAACGATGGTGAAGATTACATTCCACCCCCAAAATTTGAAGAGTCATATTTTATGAGATAGAGGATGACATGGACATGGGCTACTCTGAGATGGAGGATGAGGGTAGGTCCGATGTGCAATATAATATAGATGATCCTTCTTTAGCACAAGGAACTATATGTTCAAATGTCATAGATTGTAGGGATGCACTTGCCACCTTCTGAAACAAGACCTAGAGTGAATTTACAATTGACAAGAGTGGGCCTAGTAGACTAACTCTTCATTGATGGGGTTCTGTACCCGATGTATCTAACATAAGGAGGGACGACCTTGGCGGATATGCATGGCCCACTAGTCCCAACACAAGAGAGAAACCCTAAGGAGCTAGAAATGGTCTTCTTGATCTCCAAGACAGGACAGTGGCGGCGCAACAAACTCAGCTACCCCCCCCCCCCCCCCCCCGCGCACCCCAATGTAAACCCTAGACCCCTCCTATCTATATAAAGGGAGGCCTAGGGCTTCATTGAGCATCCAATATGATATCAAACTCTCGGTAGAAATCATGTATAGAAGAAGGATGTAGGGTATTACTCTTTGGAGGCTCGAACCTGGAATTGTGCATGGAGGCTCCGTCCCGGTACTTCCGATATCGTCATGAACCCTACCGAGGGATCTGACGGTATTTCACTCTGCCATTCATTGTGCTTAGAAAAGGTGTAAGTGGAGCATGCATGCCTCCACAATGAGAAATACCACTCTTTTCTAGGTAATATTATATATATATGACTAATATAGTTAGTCTAGATACTAATTTTTAACAATAATTGTACATTCATATATATCTAAATTATTTGCCACTCTTACTTGGTACAGGTCAAAGTGACCAAGACAACTCACACACGCCCAAGTGTTACCAAGAAACAAAGGCTCGTGTTTTCAAAGAGTATGTCGCTAGCATATGATATGAAGTCGTGGGTGAGGGAAATTTCAAATATTTCACTGCCAGCTGCGCAAACATACATGAAGAAAAGGTATGGGTTGGATCCATAAGCCTTTGCTTACTAAAAAAAATATTGATATGGGTCCTTGTCCATTATCCGGACTTTTCAAAAATTCTAATTATGATAAAACAATTGCTAGTGATGAAAATGCTATTGCGATAGGCTCTTTGACAGAAAAGTTGAATTTGACTGCCTTCGTTGTCTCTATGGAGTCTTTCTTGAATATATCAATTCCAATAATTTTCATGAAGTGATAAAAGAAGAATCTAACAAAATATGTGGTGTGAAATTCATTGAATGAAAATCATGATTGCAATGATGTTAGTATAAATTCTATGAATGTCAATTATACTAATGATATATAAAGCTATAATGTTGGGGATGATAAGTTTGATGAGCATGATATTTTTATTCTCCTTACCAATGAAGAAGTTATAAAAGGAAAATATGGTAATCTTTATGATTAAAGTAAGGAAGATAACACACTTGATATTGCTTTTTCTAGTGACACTTTGTCGGTAGGCAACATTGATGAAGATTTTGTTATGCATACTACTTATTTTAATGGTCATGATTGGGGAGTAAATTATGATGCTTATTTTGATCTTGAAAATTTATTTGAGCCTCATAAGGCATCTATTATTGACAACCAAATTTGTAGTAATATGGAAATTGTGTTCTGAACAATGTCAACTTTAGGCAAAAAGAATCCCATATATTCGGAGAGTGTTCATTCTTATGAATTTCTTGATAAAAGTGTGTTTGGAGAGGTAATAACTTTAATTGACCTTAGTCCCACTATCTTAGAAGCTTATAAATTTCCATGCATGTGGATCATGAAGAGAATGTTTTACATGATATCCGTATTGATGAATTTGAATATGACTATATGTACTTATTTCGGGAGGAGCAAGTATGGTTATAAAAGGAGTCAATTACACCACTCATGCCATAACTTGACGTGAAAAGACAATTTAGTGCTAATGTCATACATTCAACTAGTGCTACAACTTGGCTTTGGCATGCATATACAATGGAAATAACGTTTATATACGAACAAGGTGCTCATTAGCTGTGCCAATGTGGCCGGGTCCGCTGTGAGTGACTGGACGACAAAGAATACGTGTGGCATGTTATTTTGCAAAAAAAAAAACTTCAGGATTTTTTCTCACAAAAAGCCCCTGCCACAAGGTTCCACTTGCCAGCAACACAGAAATAATAATTGAAAAATAGCCACGCATGCGGGCATTCAAATATCAGACCTGCAACAAGGAGCTACGCAGGTAACGAGTTGGCCGAGGATATTTTCACATGACAAGTGGATGACGCCTTTATATATCCTTTGAGAAAACATTTCTCTCTTAAGCGGGTTGGAGTCCCAGCGGCCAATTTTGCAATGTTAATTATTTCAAACCAATAAAAAGTACTTGTAAATTGTAATTGTGTGTTATAAATAAAATAAAGTTCCAAATAACAATGAACACTTTTTTGTACTATATAATTTTTTTTATTATATATGTTTGTTTTAGAAATAATACTTGAATATTTTTTCCTATGTTATTAACAATATTGTTCTATATTATTATTATTTATAACATAAGAATATAACTTGCATATATTTTATAAATTCCTAAACAAGTAATGCTGCTGGGTGCTGTGGTGGTCACTCGCATGTGATGGACCCATGTAGCTCCTTTGAATCTCGGCCAACTATTTTTACATTGTATGAATACATTTTTCTTAAAGCATGAACACTTCAACCTACTACATGAATATTTTGTAAAAACTATGAATATTTTAAAATTTATGTAAGAATTTACAAAAATATATAGAAAAAGAAAAACTTTCTTAAGGCATGAACATCTTATATACTACATGAGTATTTTTTAATCTATGCACAATTTTAAGCTTCTAAAAGAATTTATTCAAATATATGAAAAACAAACACTTCCTTAAATCATTTATACTTTTGTATAGCATACTAATATATTTTTAACACTAGGAGGATTTTAGACTTATATAAGCATTGAATATATGTTTCTATTCAATATGCACATTAATACATCAACAATTCTGTAATTTTTAATGTAATGATATGATTAAATGTGAAATTACTATGTGATTATTTTATAATGTAAATTATTTTTTTATATTTCAATTAATTATGACACACAATTATAATTTATATACATCATATAAATTTCTTAAAAAATACAAAATGGGTAGTTGGGACTGGAACTCATTTAGTACTTAAGTCTAAACGTTAGATCAACGGCATCTCTTTAGGGATTGCAACCAGGACTGTAACCCATTTCTAAAAAAATACAAAAGGGTATATAGTGGTGGCATCCGTTTATAAAGTAAATAAATCATGGGACAAGTGGTCAGCCGCGCGCAGTCTACATGTTAGATCAGCGGTTCGAATACCTGCTGGTGCAGCTTCTTACTTATTATTCATGTGACACTGACAACTGTGGACCCTTCCTACCTTGATAGGTTCTTTTTGTTTGCAAAATAGCATGCACACGTCCTCTTGGTCGTCCACGCCTAATCTGCATCACATTCGTATAGAAATGTGATTTACATCATATATGCACGTCAAAGCCAAGTTGTGACACCAGTTCAATGTCTGCCGCAAGTTTTAGCACCAAACTGAATTTTCGCGCCAAGTTATGGTATCTGTGGTGTAATTGACTCTTCTAAAAATCTTCATTTTACTAAATTGTATTTGTTTATGTCAAAGTTCTTAATGTTTCCTTCTTCCTTGCATAGCATAGATTTTTCATGCCTTGATAATTTGTTTACTTATAAGATGCCTACACATAGGAAATATGTTATACTTCAATGCGTTTGCTACATGTTTTTTGATACTCTTTTTGTGCTTCAATTCTTATCTTTGAAGTGAGAATCATTAAAACCTCAAACCTATCATAATGGCTATGAGGAAAGAGCTTGTTGGGAGGCAACCCAATCTTTATCCCTTTTGCTTTTTTTTCTTTGAGTCAACATGATTATTTTCTTTGTAGTAATTATGTGTGTATATTTTATTTTGATTTTTTACCAAGTCAAGCCTTTGAGATGTTGGAAAATATTTGTTTACTAAGTTCTGTCTAGAAACATAAACTTTTTTGTTCGGAGATTGAACTATTATTTTGTGTTGGACGTGATAAATTGCTGAAAGTTTTACACATAACTAAATTATAAAATTTCTAAAAGATCCTAATTTTCAGAATTTTGGAGTTACAAAAGTATGGCCAAAAATTGCATTATTGCATAATATTCTGTTTTCGACAGATTATGTTTTATTGCATAGTGTACTTGTTTTGATGATTCTATGGATTGTATGGGGATATAAGTCATAGAGATGATGGAATACAATAGGTATTATACAAAAATATTATGATATATTTATGACAATAGCTAATTTAATGATTATTTTATTATTCTAATGGATCTCATGAGGTTTTGACGAGTTTTATGTGATCGGTGTTTTCAAGTTTTGAGTGAGATGACGATGGGCGAAAGAATAACGAGCGAGAAGACCTTCAGATTGGGATGACCAAGACAAACAAAGGTAATATCAAGTAAAATCCAAGCATGTAAGCTTGGGATGCCCCAGAAGGTATCCCCTCTTTAGTCTCCAATTTATCAGTAATATCACTCGGAGCTACATATTTATCTATCACATGGTATGTGTTTTGCTTGTAGCATCGTGTGTTTTTGTTTTGTTTGTTTGCTTGTTTTCACAATCATTGTTTTCTTATTGCACCTATTATGACAGACACACATTCATCACAATTTATTAGAATGGTCATTATGCTTCACTTATATCTTCTGAGTTCGGGCAATTTTCTCATTTGCTTCACTTATATCTTTAGAGCACGACAATACATATATTAACAAAAAACACTTGTACTCTCTTGCTTCACTCATAAATTTTTGAGAGTTGAGTAGTTGGTGGTAATTTGCATGAGTGATATGTTTGATCGAGAAACAATAGGTATACATGTCTCATATAATAAGAATAATCATGCAGATCACTCAATAGGTTGTGATTAATCAATGATCTTAAGGTTGGCTTACTAGTAAATAATCTTGGTCTAGTAAAAATATCAATGTTAAAGTTTGTAATGTCCCGCTCATTAAAATGTATGGCTCGAAGGTCCATGATGAGTAGACCACAGGGCGCGCCTGTGCCACCTTCATTGCTCACGCTGATCGGATGGCTCACAGCACCTCGCACCCACGGGGACTCGGTCGCGAGTGTGTCATGGCCGGACCAGCCCACCGTGGGTCATGGATGCCACGAGGCGGTCCATGTTGGAATTATGCCCTAGAGGCAATAATAAATATAGTTATTATTATAATTTCTGTATCAAGATAATCGTTTATTATCCATGCTATAATTGTATTGAATGAAGGCTCATTTACATGTGTGGATACATAGACAAAACACCGTCCCTAGCAAGCCTCTAGTTGGCTAGCCAGTTGATCAAAGATAGTCAGTGTCTTCTGATTATGAACAAGGTGTTGTTGCTTGATAACTGGATCACGTCATTAGGAGAATCACGTGATGGACTAGACCCAAACTAATAGACGTAGCATGTTGATCGTGTCATTTTGTTGCTACTGTTTTCTGCGTGTCAAGTATTTATTCCTATGACCATGAGATCATATAACTCACTGACACCGGAGGAATGCTTTGTGTGTATCAAACGTCGCAACGTAACTGGGTGACTATAAAGATGCTCTACAGGTATCTCCGAAGGTGTTAGTTCAGTTAGTATGGATCAAGACTGGGATTTGTCACTCCGTGTGAACGGAGAGGTATCTCGGGGCCCACTCGGTAATACAACATCACACACAAGCCTTGCAAGCAATGTAACTTAGTGTAAGTTGCGGGATCTTGTATTACGGAACGAGTAAATAGACTTGCCGGTAAACGAGATTGAAATAGGTATACGGATACTAACGATCGAATCTCGGGCAAGTAACATACCGAAGGACAAAGGGAATGACATACGGGATTATATGAATCCTTGGCACTGAGGTTCAAACGATAAGATCTTCGTAGAATATGTAGGATCCAATATGGGCATCCAGGTCCCGCTATTGGATATTGACCGAGGAGTCTCTCGGGTCATGTCTACATAGTTCTCGAACCCGCAGGGTCTGCACACTTAAGGTTCGACGTTGTTTTATGCGTATTAGAGTTATATGGTTGGTTACCGAATGTTGTTCGGAGTCCCGGATGAGATCACGGACATCACGAGGGTTTCCGGAATGGTCCGGAAACGAAGATTGATATATAGGATGACCTCATTTGATTACCGGAAGGTTTTCGGAGTTACCGGGAATGTACCGGGAATGACGAATGGGTTCCGGGAGTTCACCGGGGGGGGCAACCCACCCCGGGGAAGCCCATAGGCCTGGAGGGTAGCACACCAGCCCTTAGTGGGCTGGTGGGACAGCCCAAAAGGGCTCTATGCGCCAAGGAGAGAAAATCAAGAGAGAAAAAAAAAAGGAGGAGGTGGGAAGGAAGGGGGACTCCCTCCCACCAAACCAAGTCCAACTCGGTTTGGGGGGGGGGAGTCCTCCCCCCTTGGACTCGGCCGACCCCCTTGGGGCTCCTTGAGCCCCAAGGCAAGGTCCCCTCCCTCCCACCTATATATACGGAGGTTTTAGGGCTGATTTGAGACGATTTTTCCACGGCAGCCCGACCACATACCTCCACGGTTTTTCCTCTAGATCGCGTTTTTGCGGAGCTCGGGCGGAGCGCTGCTGAGACAAGGTCATCACCAACCTCCGGAGCGCCATCACGCTGCCGGAGAACTCTTATACCTCTCCGTCTCTCTTGCTGGATCAAGAAGGCCGAGATCATCGTCGAGCTGTACGTGTGCTGAACGCGGAGGTACCGTCCGTTCGGTACTAGATCGTGGGACTGATCGCGGGATTGTTCGCGGGGCGGATCGAGGAACGTGAGGACGTTCCACTACATCAACCGCGTTCACTAACGCTTCTGCTGTACGATCTACAAGGGTACGTAGATCACTCATCCCCTCTCGTAGATGGACATCACCATGATAGGTCTTCGTGCGCGTAGGAAATTTTTTGTTTCCCATGCGACGTTCCCCAACAGTGGTATCAGAGCTAGGTTCATGCGTAGATGTCTTCTCGAGTAGAACACAAAAGTTTTTGTGGGCGGTGATGTGCGTTTTGCTGCCCTCCTTAGTCTTTTCTTGATTCCGCGGTATTGTTGGATTGAAGCGGCTTGGACCGACATTACTCGTACGCTTACGAGAGACTGGTTTCATCGTTACGAGTAACTCCGTTGCTCAAAGATGACTGGCAAGTGTCGGTTTCTCCAACTTTAGTTGAATCGGATTTGACCGAGGAGGTCCTTGGATGAGGTTAAATAGCAACTCATATATCTCCGTTGTGGTGTTTGCGTAAGTAAGATGCGATCCTACTAGATACCCATGGTCACCACGTAAAACATGCAACAACAAAATTAGAGGACGTCTAACTTGTTTTTGCAGGGTATGCTTGTGATGTGATATGGCCAATGATGTGATGTGATATATTGGATGTATGAGATGATCATGTTGTAATAGAAATATCGACTTGCACGTCGATGGTACGGCAACCGGCAGGAGCCATAGGGTTGTCTTTATACTAACGTGTGTGCTTGCAGATGCGTTTACTATTTTGCTAGGATGTAGCTTTAGTAGTAATAGCATGAGTAGCACGACAACCACGATGGCAACACGTTGATGGAGATCATGGTGTGGCGCCGGTGACAAGAAGATCGTGTCGGTGCTTTGGTGATGGAGATCAAGAAGCACGTGATGATGGCCATATCATGTCACTTGTGAATTGCATGTGATGTTAATCCTTTTATGCACCTTATTTTGCTTAGAACGACGGTAGCTTCTGCTGTACGATCTACAAGGGTACGTAGATCACTCATCCCCTCTCGTAGATGGACATCACCATGATAGGTCTTCGTGCGCGTAGGAAAATTTTTGTTTCCCATGCGACGTTCCCCAACAGTGCAGGCCAGGCTCTCGCGAGCGGGCGCTATGGATGTGGCGCAATGACGGTGACCCCGGGCGTGCCCCGCAGTCCATCGTTCATGGATCTTCTAGGCGAGTCACCCGAGTTTGATCTCCCAAACGGCTTGGAGTGCCCCCGAGAAGCTCCCGTAGCACGCCACTGGCGATCTCGCCCGCACAAGACCGAGGGGCGGGTACTACAACATATTTTATAGTAGTAAATGTGAGACATGTCGGGAGCATAGTTCCTCTAGTTTCTTCTTCAGGAGAGACATTGTTCAACAAAATTTGCTTGACTTGTACAATATTAAGCATATAAAAATGGCATTCTTTTTCACAAACTTAAGGGATTGCCAAATCTAGTCAAATGAGACATAACCAATTCCCAGTTGATGCTTTATTTATCAGATCTTATCTGTAGATCCATACAATTTTCTTTTCTTCTTATATGTTTGGCACTTGACTAAGACTTGGTTAAGTCTTAATTGACTGGGATCTATCCACATCTATTTTATAATCATTTACATGTTATCTATAAGTATGCACACAACTCTTGTAATTTCTTTACTTGCAAGGAAGGAGTTACGTCAATTTCATTAAGAAGAGAAACAAAATAAAAGAGTGTCCTCGTTTATGAGGAGAACTAGGCCAAAACCATAACATGACAGGATTTATTAAGGGCCAACCATGCAATAACCCAACAACTAAACAAGAAGAGAAAAAACAACTCGAAGATCCACTTCCAGCATGACCACAACTCAGACATGAATGGGTAACGTCTCCAAGAAGGAAAATGACGCCCATGCAGGCCGTCCTCGTCGGCATCAACCCTCGTCAAAGACTTAAGCTTGTGCCCAAAGCCACCCACAACATCCTCGTCAAACCTTGGGAAACAGGTTAGCCCCACAAACATCCGCCACGGCAAGTCGCGAACCAATATGTCATGGTCTAGTGAAAAGGGAGGAACTCTTCGACAACAACTCCAAAGAAGAGGGCGCCATAATACCATTGTCTACGGTTTCCATCGATCCAAGGATTTTGGCCAGCTCCCTAAGGCCCTCCACCCATCCAAGCCTCGAGGAAAGGACCCAGCCGCTGACCACGACAAACATGTCGAGGCCGTGATGTGCTAACAGAAGCAGACCATGATTACCGTAGGTGAGACATTACCGATCGAGCTTCACAAAAGAAAGGACACAAACACACCCCACTTAACAGTGCAACACAAGTGGTCCCCAACTACAGTGAGAGCCAGCCCCGACATCGCACCACCCGAACCTGAACTAGGTCCGCCACCACCCGTGCACGCATCATGTTGCTCCCACCACAAGCCTCCAACCAACCGCCCACGCGTTTCAGGGCTTCCAACACCACCATCGCCCGCCATAGCACGCCAATGACCCCAGCCCATTGGATCAAGTCGAGATGCCCAGTCCCCACACCATCCCACCTCTACCGCAAGAGGAGGAGGGAAGACCCACCACGACCTGGGGCCACCGCCCTAGCGCACCAGCACAAACATGAGCTTCATAGACACAACAAGGCTTGGACGTGCACGAATCTATGTGCCTTCGGGACGCACCAACACATAGAACGACCCCAATGATCCCGGAGCCATCACCTTCCTTTAGGCCGACGTGGGCTTAGCCGGTGATGGCGAGACGAGGATGGAAGTAGAGATTGGTGGTGACAAGTTAGGGTCACGTGTGTCACCAAAGGAGGAGGATGCGTGTGTCTGTGTAAGATAAGTTAGAACTCTTTTGGTCATGATTTTTTTTGAAAGGACTCTCCACATTATTTTGAGCGGGCTCTTCTCCACATAAGAGTGGAGTTCTGGCAAGCACCTTTGCACAACTTCTTTTGCATGGGTTGTATGTCACTTCATCTTACTAGCTTCTTTTGGATGCCCTTTAAGTTACATGTGAACATGCCATTTGGTTTGATGATATTTTCCTTTGCCGAAACTATTTTTCTTCGGCCATCCAGAAACAAATTACAGTCTTTATGTATAAACTATTGTGACTTGCTAGGGCGCCGCCAAAATAACAAGATCTTGATGTGGCAAGCCATGAGAGGAAAACTATGAGCGGCTGACCAAATCCGGGAACGTAAATGGACTGGGCTCGACCCATTGTGCTTTATGCTTAGCCCTGGAGGATTCGGACCATATATTGTTCGGGTGCGGCCTGGCCAGGTTAGCCTGGTGTTGTATTCGATCTTAATTAGATGGGGTTTCCTGGGCTCATACCTCCTTCGCTGAGCTACGGCCGCTGGTTGCAAGCCTTGTGGAGGCAAAATAGACATATTTTCTACGTGAGGTTCTCAGCGCTATGTTGGGCAATGTGGACTAATACAAATAAATTCAGTATTAAAAGTATTTTTCCTAAGAGGCCGACTGATTGCTTTTTCAAAATGATCACCTTCTTGCAGTAGCGGAAATTTTGACTAAGGACGTAGATCGGGTTGCACAGGAATAGCTGATTTTTAGGGTGTGATCTTCTGCTACCTCCCTAGTCTACTCTCATGGCGTCAACTAATGATCCTCACGCATTGCTCCTCGTTTTTGTAGGCTTTGTAGGTTGTTGGCCTGTGTGCCACTGTTATCTGGCATGCGTGCCACTAGCTTTTACTTTCATACATAAATTGGTGAAAATTGTTGTTTGGTCTCATTGACTCTACCTAATGACTTTATTTATAAAGTCAAAGGTATGTTTTTTCTCTAAAAAAAAGAAATTTTATTTGTATCACCAAGTTAGGTCGGAGAACATAGTAGACTCAAATATGTAAGTAGAACACTTAGGGTTAGTTTTTTTGATAGCTTTTTTGGGCTTCTAGAATAAGCTACCCCCTACCCAGCTTATTCTAGAAGTCCAACTAAAAATATTTTTTCAAAAGCCTAGTAACCAAGACTTAATTAATAGGCTTCTAAAAGAATATATTTGATTGGGCTTCTAGAATAAGTTGAGTAGAGGGCAGCTTATTTCAGATTATTCTAGAAGCTACCAAAAAAACTAGCCCTTAAATAGCAACACTTGAATATGTGACTAAGAATTGAGAGAAGCAGCACTTGAATATGTGACTGAACTATTTTAACTTTCTGGTCCGTGGTCTAAATTACTATTTTGTAAGAAAATTTACGATCGATTTATAATTGATCGTGACAGTGCAGAGTCGATGGACCACTTAACGATGACTACAAACTCTTGAAAGAGTCGAAAGTGTGGTGTCGTCATCGTCCCCCCCCAACGGCGGAGCCAACTCACTATGATAGCATGCGCAACATAAGAAGGCTCATCATGACAGGCTGCTATTTGATGATATGCCCACGAAAAAGCTTGATTTTTGTCATACTTGCTATTATTTTAAGGAAGAGAATGCAAGCTGAGCTGGGGCAACTGTCCGGGGTAGCTGAGCGGTGGCTCGGCCACTCGTCCCTCCCTAGTTAGAGTCGGTAAACCGTGGTATATGCATCATTTTCACGGACCATATAGCATGTAAACAATAGAGTTTTTGCACTTAAAATGGTTTTTTATTTACAATGCATCGTATACTACTGAACAAAGGTGTATCATTCGATTTAGCAAACCTTAGTTTTGCACAAGGAGAAACTAGGAAGGTTGCAAGATTTGTTTTTACCCCAGCAAGTACGAACTCCTGGATTGTTATGCAGCTTTTCTGACTTTTCCTATCCAACGAAAAATACTACACCGTTTTAGCAAAAAAGGCTACACAATTTGATCTATAGTATCGATTAATCTATTCCGTTGGAGGGATAAAATGGATGGCTCGTATTAGTTTGCTGCCCTGGCGGATGCAACGTATAGGAACGGTGGTCGTGGCACACCTAGAATTTGGGGGAAAAAAATAGCATATAGTACTAATTTAGTCAAAAACTGTTTAAGCCCAGCCGGTACTGCCCATTTAGGGTTCTCGTCTCTCCCTCATCACTCGTCTCTACCTTGTCTCTCCCTCCCGCTTCCCGCGATCCCGCCCAGTAGCCGTCGCCAGCCGCCACGGCTCCGGGCTCCGGGGAGGCGGCGACTCTCGCCGCTCCTCTCCCCTCTACCGGTCTCCTCCTCACGCTACTCCTGTTGCTCCCCTCCTCTCATTGGTCTGCTGGTCGTTGCTCCCCTCGTCTCGCCGCTCGCCGCTCGCCCCGCTCAGCCATCGTCATTCCCGCCAGGCGCCAGTGGGCAGTGGCCGTCTCCCTGCTACGGTTTCCAGTCCTCAATGCCAGACGGTCTGAAGCTAGTGACCACCCCAGTGCATGCACTAGCCCTCCGGTTGAACAAATTAGCAAGGTGAAATTCCAAACCTCCCCAAAAATTGATGCTTTCCTGCTTAGTAAATTGATGCCCAGTCGACGTCTAGAACTGATTTGGTATGTTGTTGTTGGGCTAGCAATGATGTTTTAATTTTGATATAATTGCACAGGAGAACATGAAGAGGAATGGTGCCATTCTGTACCTTTTTCGTAAACATGAAGAGAAAGCGAGGAAGAATGCTATTGAACATCACATCGAAGATACTGGAAATGCGGGGTGTCCTAATTCCCCACCTCCAATCCATTCTGATACGGACATTGATACTGAGATCGATATTAAAATCGAAGAGGCAACACCAAGTCTTCCACCATCCCAATAGCCAAGCGCACATGTCTTTTGAGGTGATCCACCAAAAAGAACTCCTATTTCAGAGTATGATTTTAATGATCAAGATAGTGTTCGAAGAAGATATATTGCAAAAACAGCGTGTCATCCATATGCACATGCTTTTGAAGTCAGGAAAATCTATGGTAAAAATCGACACTTTAGTTTTGTTTGGTTTGAGAAGTACTTATGGCTAGAATACAGTGTCTCGAAGGAAGCATCATATTGCTTTGTGTGTTACTTGTTAAAAGGGGAAGCTAATGGGGGGCCTAGGGGTGATGCCTTTGTTAAAAATGGTTCGAAAAACTGGAACAAACCTGATGCATTGGACAAGCATGTAGGTGGTATTGGTAGCATGCACAATCAAGCTCAAGAGAAGTATAATTCGTTTGTGACACCTCAATCATCAATTGATAATATCATTGTGAGGGTGTTTAAAGAGGATATGCGTCTTTACAAGGCTAGGCTAACCTATTCACTTAGATGCTTGAGGTTTCTTTTGAACCAAGGATTGGTGATGAGAGTGATGAATCTAGCAACAGGGGGCTTTCTTGAACTTCTAAAATGGCTTTCGGGAAATGATGAAGAAGTCGATAAGATTGTTTTGCACCATTTTGGGGGAAATTGAAAGTGGAAGTGGGTTAAATCAAGAGATGGGATTATCTAGACCCGATGATACTCGGTGGGGTTCTCATTTTCGAACCATTTTGCACATTGTTACCATGTATCCCACAATACTACAGGTACTTGATACTATTGTAAAAGATCCTTCACAAGTGATGAGTGGACAAGAATACGTGCAGTGAATTTTGCCTTGGAGTCAAATGACTTTGTTTTCAATGTTCACGTGATGCTCGTTATTCTTGGCCACACTAATGAGTTGTCTCAATCATTGCAAAAGAGAGATCAAGATATTGTTAATGCAATGGCACTTGTTAGTTTGGCAAAGAATAAAATACGACATATGAGGTCGCATGGCTGGGAAGAATTTCTTGCAAAGGTGACATTGTTTGCAAAGGTGACATTGTTTTGCAACAAACATGGCATTGAAGTTCCTACACCGGAGGATAATTATGTGCCTCACGGAAGATCACCTCGGTATTACCAAGTGCAAGCAAATGATGATCGTTATTGAAGAGAAGTATATCTTGGTATCCTTGATCAAATATTCAAGAGCTTGATAATGGGTTTGATGAGGTTAATATGGAGTTGCTTATTTTCATGTGTGCTTTGAACCCCGCCAATTCATTTGCTTCTTGTGATGCACTCAAGGTAATGAAACTTGCTGAATTCTACCCCAAGGACATATCAAACATATATTTGCTAAGGCTTGAATTCCAACTTGCTACTGTTATTGATGATATGAGACAAGATGATAGGTTCAGATTTGTGCATAATATTGGTGAACTCTCTGTTATGCTTGTTGGTACAAACAAACATGTTCTCTATGCTTTGGTCTACATGCTTATCAAATTGGTATTGATCTTACAGGTGGTCGCGACTAGTGTTGAAAGAGTATTTTCAGCAATGAATCTAATGAAAAATAAGTTGAGCAATAGTATGAGTGATGATCTCATGAACAATTGTTTAGTCACATTCATTGAGCAAGATGTGTTCTTGAAAGTAAGCGAGAAAGACATAGTTGAAGCTTTCATGGCAAAGGGACGTCGTAGAGTTACTTACTGTTGTAGTTTCTACATGTCTACGTATGCGTATCTTTCATGTATTGTATTTGCAACGTTGCAAATTTGAAATATTTTAGAACTATAATGTTGTCTGACTTGATTGGGCTATCTGCATCGTATTTTTGCCAACTATTATGTGACACTTGGATTAGATAGATATCAAATTAGGTGTGCACACCCTTCATTTTTTTTCTTCCTCCGCCACTGGTTTGCTGTATTGTAATATGCCTAAAAAAATACAAGATATATTATTTGCACTGTTCGAAGATCCCTCAAAAAAATAACCACCACACCGGACCATTGATCTCAAAAAAAGGGACACATAAATTTCTCATGAATATTTATCACACATTGTACCCCTTTTAACCTACATCGTAGAGATTCTACTGGCTACCTACCACTACCAAAGCATGCAATTGCAATTTTTGGCAACAACCCGGCAGCTCTATAAGAACAATACAAAACATCGACTTTTAAGAATATCCAATGGAAAAACAGTGTTATCACTTATCAGCTAAGAACATCTGAAGCCTTCTGAACTTTGAAGCACATTATCATCTGTTCATGTTCTTGATCCTTAGCAGATAGGCAGGGGCTCACCGTTCCAACCCTTGAGACACTCAAGCAGTGCGTCGATGTGCTTGCCCTTGTTCATAGCAACAAACACCTTGTCCACTTCTTCGCCGGGAGACCTAGTCTTCTCGCCGGTCAAGTACTCTGTTCCAAGCTCCTTGCGCACAAACCGGTAGAGTGGGTATGATCGGCATTCAGTGATACGGTTTTGTTGTGTGGCAGTACCGTTCTCCACGGCACTCCGAGCAGCCTCGACCTCCTTTGGCAACATTGCACGAAGCTCCTGCTCGAACACGGCAAGCTTGGCAAACACAGACGTCTCCACGTCGCGCTCCGCCTCGCCATTGGCCAAGGCGTGCTCCACAAGAACTGCACGCATCTTCTGCATGAGTGGGTAGTTGGCGCTGCAGGGGTCGTCGGCGTAGGCGAACACCGCCTCTCGGTCGATTGTGAGAAGAAGGTCCTTCTCGCAGAAGCGTGCGCTATGCAGATGGCCATTGCTGTTGGTGCTCAGTGTCTTCCTAGCCACCGTCTTCACACAACTCTTGACAGCATTCTTGACATTCTCTTCGAGGTGGCGGAGGTCGATAGCCTGGCACAGCGCGACCAGGAATGTCGAGGACATGAGCTTCAGTATGTCAATGGCCTCGGCGGTCTTCCTAGAGGAGATGAGGCCAAGAGAATTGACATCTTGGTTATGCTGCTCCGCGCTCTGGACATGGTTGGTCACAGGGTTGCCCAAGAACTGGAGCTCAGAGCAGTACGAGGCCATGGCAATCTCGGCACCCTTGAAGCCATAGTCCAAGCTCGGGTTGCGCCCACCGGAAAGGTTGGAAGGTAGACCGTTGTTGTAGAGGTCGTTCACCAACTCTGAGAATTGGGCAAACATGAGCTTGCCAATCGCAGCAATGGCAAGCCTGGTGTTGTCCATGGACACACCGATGGGTGTACCCTGGAAGTTGCCACCATGGATAGCCTTGCCACGGGAGACGTCGATGAGTGGGTTGTCGTTGACGGAGTTGATCTCTCGCTCAATCGACTTGGTGGCAGCACGGATGACCTCAATCTGAGGGCCAAGCCACTGCGGCGACGTGCGGAGTGCATATCTATCTTGCTTTGGCTTCATCAATGGGTCGAGCTCTCCAAGCTTCTTCGCAAGCATCATGTAGGAGCTACCTTCGAGTATGTGCTCCATGATGGCGGCAGCCTCGATTTGCCCTGGGTGGTGCTTCAGCTTGTGGGTCAAGTGGTCAGTGTACTCCGGCTTGCCGTTCATGACCTCACAGAAGACAGCCGACAGGACCTCGGCAAGGAGGCTAAGGATGTTAGCCTCGAAAAGCACCATGGATGCGAGCCCAGAGCCCACTGCGGTGCCGTTAACCATCGCAAGGCCTTCTTTGGGCTGCAGCTCAAAGAAGCCGTGCTGGATGCCGGCGATCTTAAATGCCTCTGCAGCGTTAACCTTCGTGCCATCCGGAGCCGTGGCCATCGAGTTTGGGCGGCCGGTTACCAGGCCCGCAATATAGGAAAGCGGGACGAGGTCACCGGACGCGGTGATCGTGCCCCGGAGCGGCAGGCATGGTGTCACGTTGGCGTTGAGAAGTGTGGCGACCGTCTCGAGTATCTCAAAGCGAATGCCTGAATATCCCTGCAGCAAGGTATTGACACGGACGAGCATCGCCGCTCTGGTCGCCGCCGCAGGCAGAACGTGCCCGTCGTTGCCGGTGCCGAAGGCTCCAGCGTTAAGGAATCTGAACACACAAGCAATACACGAAACAAAATAAGGCTTCCATAACTAAGAGACAAAGATGATCAACAGGTGAAATATAATCTGTTCGTTGTTTAATTCGTACCTGATGAGCTCCCTCTGCAGAGCGCCGCCCTCCTTGGTCCTCCGGTGAGAGGTGGCGCCGAAGCCGGTGGTGACACCATAGCTGTCGGTGCCGTTCATCATGCTGTTCATGACCCAGTCGCTGCTCTCCTTGACACGGCCGCGAGCGGACTCATCGAGCTCCACCCTGGTCTCGCTGCCAGCAGCCACCGCGGCGACCATGGCAATGGTCAGGCTGGCGCCCTCCATGGTCACCACCGGCTTACGGTACTCCTCGACCATCCGCTTCACGGCATCCAAATGGCTCCCGGACAGATCCTCCGCCGCCTTGCCCCAGTTCAATGGGTCGGCCCGCGCCGGCTGTGCCACGCACAAGCCGTCGCCGTTGGCGGCCACGTGCCCGTTATCGCACTCCATCGAGATATGCAAGGAAGTGCTAAAGCTAATAAGCTATAAACCGGGAGGGTGTATGTGTATCTTGATGACTTGTTGTAGTGGTGAACTGCTGATAGGTGTGTGTGTCTCGAGGTTGGACTAGCGCTGAAGCTGAAGAGGAGCTCAGATTGCAGAAGAAGGTGAGGCTCTTCTTGGAGAGGAACGGAGGGAGAAGAGGGGTTAAATAGGGAGCGCGGTTGGGTGTGGGGGTGGGTTGGTGTGGATTGTGGACCTGGAAGGCGGGATTGACCGGGGGATTGGCCGCTGCAGCGCACTGACCGGGTGGTGACTACGTGCATGCGTTCGGTGGCGGCATGGTCGTTTGTGCAGAGCCGGCTGTGGCTGCTACGTTTCAGCCGCACAGGCACATGGTCGTTTCTCCTTTTTTGGGGCGGCGCTCCTATCTTATTGTTGCTCAAGTCACATGCTGAGGCGTTCAGTGTTAATCATGCATCATGTGCATGTGTGTTAACTTGTGTTAATCATGCAACAACCTACTTCACCAAAGACGTCTGCTGCTTTGCGCCAACCTGTTGATGAAGGCAACTTTACCCAATTGATGCCAGAGACGCTGTACTTGGAGATCCGGACGTGCAACCTGTACTAATGTAACCGTGTCCTTTTGTCGACATCGGAACATTTAAAACAAGCGGGGCGGCTCCTTACACCATCTAGTATAAAACTACAAGAGAAGAAACCTTTGAAAACAGTTACACGGTCCTTGCTTTGACGAAGTAGCCTGGCTTGTTCCTCTAAACTCCAAAGCGAGTGGGGTTCAGCTGTTGATCCAGTGGGAATTGTTATCTGCTGTTGATCCATAGGCCATTTACAAGTATATACTCTATTATTTTAGTGGTGTGACGAACCCCACATGTTCTATTTAAATTCACTACGTATAGCACAAGGCCACATGGTTCTGATTGAACTCGTGACCTTCAGCATTTCCTAATGCAATTTGACGCTTTCATGCTGTTTTCCGGGCATAATGAACTAGTTTGTTGGGAAGAACCTATCTTCATTCACGAACTGTTCTGTTTATAACGAGACAGTCCATCGGTCAGTCCTGCCAAGCGGTCCGTCAGTCAAGAGTCCCGAGGCACAAGCTGGGTGGTGATCGAAATCACAAGCTGAGTATTTTCTTCCTTTAGTAAGCTCCATTAGTCTATTGGAAGCTTCGTGTAAAGAAAAGAAAACTTGGAAAGATTTATTTGTTTCTTGGTCATCTCGGCTGTCTCATCCGAGAGCGAGTAAATGACGAGGGAAATTCCAGTTTGAATGTAAAGCCATTCTATTCTGATGCAGGTCATTGTGCTCTCTATGCTGCCCCGGCCTGAAGATTCATTTTTTTTAAACAGAGCAAATGACTTGACTCACTCATTGATTAAAAAAGAAAGTTTTAGAATACACAAAAACCGGCATTATATCGTAGCCCATCGATAAAAGATACAAACTAACTACTCTCGTGACAAAAGGCTTACTAGATATGATCTTATTTGTAGGTCTAAGGACCAAGACGGTTTGGGGATTGAAATTTTAAAATTAAAGAACAGATGTCTGTTCAGCAAATGGTTGTTCAGATTATCTGTGAAGAATAAAAAAGGAGAGTGTCGGGATCAAAATGAAAGATGATGTCGGACCCTTCTTCCAGACACTGAAGGGTCTCAGACAAGGGGATCCTATGTTTCCTATTCTTTTCAACATTGTAGCGGATATGTTGGCTTTAATGATTAGGAGGGCTGCTGAGAAAGATCTCATAGGTGGACTAATACCGCATCTAGTGGATGGAGGTGTCTCAATCCTATACTATGCAGATGATACGATTCTTTTCATGGAACATGATTTAGACAAGGCCAGAAACATGAAACTCATTTTGTGCTTATTTGAGCAGCTTTCTGGGTTGAAGATAAATTTCAACAAAAGTGAATTGTTCTGCTTTGGAAAGGCGAAAGTTGAGCAAGACACTTAGAACCAACTGTTCGGTTGTGCAAGTGGGAGTTTACCGTTTACCTATTCACCACTGAAGGCTAACAAATAAGGAGTGAAAGTGTATCGAAGATCGATTTGAAAAAAAGCTAATCTGCTGGAAAGGCAAGCTTTTATCATATGGGGGACAGTTGATACTTGTTAATTTTGTATTAACAAGCATGACAATGTTCCTTCTATCCTTTTTCGAAATACCGGTGGGGGTGCGAAAAAGATTAGATTTCTATCGGTCTCATTTTTCCTGGCAAAGTGATGGTGTCAAAACCAAATGTAGGCTTACTAGGTGGGACATTATCTGCAGACCCAGTGAGCAAAGGGGTTTAGGAATTGAGAATTTAGAGGTTAAGAACAGATGCTTGCTCACTAAATGGCTGTTCAGACTCTCTGTGGAGACCGAAGGCATGTGGGTACAAATTCTAAAGAACAAGTACTTACAAAACAAGACTATAGCGCAAGTCACTAGTAGGCCAACTGACTCCCCTTTCTGGAAGGGTCTGATGAGGGCTAAAAATGCATTTTCCCACAGGACTAAATTTATCCTAGGTAATGGTGAATTAGTTAGATTCTAGGAAGATACATGGTTAGGGGAGGCGCCCTTAGCTATTCAGTATCCGCAGCTATACAACATTGTCCAATGTCGACAGGCGACTGTTGCGTCGGTATTGCATGAGACGCCTCTAAACATTCAATTTTGTCGCTCCCTGATTGGTGAAGATGGGTGAAATGGTTGCATTTAGTCAGAAGGTTAATGAACATCAGCTTTACTGACTCACCTGATAGTATCCAATGGCACTTGACAACTAATGGAGTTATCACTGTAAAATCTATGTATTTGCACCTCATAGATGTGGTGCCTATTTCAAAATCCGTGCGTATTTGGAAAGTCAAAGTGCCTCTCAGAATAAATATCTTCATGTGGTTTGTCCACAAAGGTGTTATTCTAACAAAAGACAATCTGGCAAAACGGAATTGGAAAGGAAATCTAAGATGCAGCTTTTGTAACAACAGGAAAACTATTAAGCACCTCTTTCTCGACTGCCCGTTGGCTAAACTATTATGGTGCACGATTCACATTGCTTTCAATATTAGTCCTCCAAACAGCATAAACACGTTATTTGGGACGTGGCTAAAGGGGGTTGATATTGGATTGGCACAACTTACTCGTGTGGGAACATGTGCATTACTTTGGGCTACATGAAACTGCAGAAATGATTTGGTGTTTAACAGATATAGCTCTATCAATTTTTTGCAGGTTTTATTCCGGGCTACAGCCTTGATCCGCACGTGGTCATTACTCACTCCTGTGGAGGCCAGGGAGCCTTTGGTTACTAGGTGTGCCCGCTGGAAGATGGTAGCTCTGGGTATCTTCAACCGGTTTGGATGGCGACATATTAATATGATAGGTGGCTAGACATCTAGTTCTATTACCATAGCCGGTTGTGGCGTGAATGGCGCTCTGTATCTTTTATGTCTTTTACTTTTTTCGGATGTACTCGACTCGAGCAACTTTGTCTTTGTTTAAATAAAAGGCTGCGATGCAGAGGCCGGGGTGACGCCTCCTTTTCTAAAAAAATATGTGAAGAATAAAGGCATGTGGGTATAAGTTTTGCGTAATAAGTATGCACAGTCTAAGACTTTGGCCCAGGTCACATTCACACCCAATGATTCACCTTTTTGAAAAGGTTTGATGAGAATGAAAGCAACCTTCTTGCGTAGAGCTAAATTTATCATTGAAAATGGTGAGTCGACGAGATTCTGGGAGGATAAGTAGTTAGGCGAGATGCCTCTAGCCACACAATATCCATCTCTTTATAATATTATGCAGCCTAAGAAGGCTTACGTTGCCACAGTACTATAGTCTAATCCTCTAAATATAGAGTTCCGACGAGCCTTGGTGGGTCATCGATGGGAAGCATGGTTACCTAGTTAGAAGGCTGATGGATCTTCATTTATCGCATAAGTCCGATAGGCTTCATTGGAAGTTAACCATGAATGGCATGTTCCTAGTGAAATTGACGTACTTGAACCTTACTGATTCTGGACCAATCCCCAATTCGATACATATTTGAAAGGCCAAAGTACCCTTACGGATCAAAGTCTTCATGTGATTCGTTCATAAGGAAGTGATTCTCACTAAGGATAATTTGGTAAAGCGTAATTGGGAGGGTACTAAAAGATGTAGCTTGTGTGATCATAATGAAACTATCAAACACCTCTTTCTCAAATCTTCGCTAGTGATAATCCTATGGCCATCCGTTCATATAGCCTTTAATATCATGCCTCCAGATAGTATTGACACGTTATTTGGGACGTGGCTAAATGGAGTTGAGATAAATATTGTAAGATATATTTGTATAGAAGTGTGTGCTTTACTTTGGGACATGTGCAATAGCAGGAACGACATGGTTTTTAACACACACACTAGTATAAATTTTTTGCAGGTCATATACACGACACATGTTTTGATCCGTACATGGTCGCTACTCACTCCTGTGAAAACCAGGGAACCTTTGGTTACTGGGTCTAACCCATGGGAGATGGTTGTGCGGGATATCTACAACTGGTATGGATGACGATCCAGTAGTAGGATAGGTGGTTAGGCATGTAGTCCTATTTTTGCCGGTTGTGGCATCTTTTTTGTTTTAGAATTATTTTGCGGCTCTCTTTGAGGTTGTTTTGAACCGCGGACTATTTCGTTGCTTTCTTTAATAAATGAGCCGCATGCATATTTTTGATGCAGAGGCCGGATGTACTCCTCCTTTTCTAAAAAAACTACTCTCGCGGCATGATGGTGCTCAAGTGTCTAGCCCCCGCACACACCCATGTGTGCATCTCCAGCACCAAATGCGAGGGTGAACCGACACTTGAAGAAGAGTTAGTTTGATGTCTCATTGGCCCTCCTGCATAGGGATTATAGCCCACAGTTCTCCTAACCGACCTTCTCGAGCCTATCCGCGGTCCATATCATGTTTTGAATTGCCAGCCGCGAGAAGAACTTGACCTTGGGAGGCGTCCAAACATTCCAAATGGTCTTGTTCATGGTAGTGGACACGGAGCCCACGAATTGTTCCCTATAAACAGATCATGTCGAGTACTCTCCATTTGCCTCAAATTTCCATGTGATGTCGTCTTGGACGTTCGCTTGCAGTCGTATGCCTTTAAGCCGCACCCAAAGGTCAACAAACTCAACAATGTGCCCGACCGAAAGGTTGGTGGAGGGGTTTATCATGTGCACTCAGGCATTGTTACACATGCCCTCCCTCACAAACCATGTTTGTGTCTGTAGGCTGCAAAGATGAGTGGGGCAATATCCTTTCGTCCGTTCCCTCCCAACCATGGAGCATCCCGAAAAGGTGTCTTTCCTCCCTTGCCCAAGGTGATGACAGTGGATGCATAGAAAAGATTCATATCCACTTCAGTGCATGGGTTGCCTAGACCAACCCATAGCTTAGACGATTCCTTCCATCCCACCCACGGCCATCTCAGTCTAAGAGCTCTCACAAACTTCCCCAAATGAAGAATTCCAAGCCCGCTGAGTTGTGTGGGACGACAGACAGTCTCTGATGTCTACTACGCAACCTTCTCCTTGTAGATGTTGTTGGGCCTCCAAGTGCAGAGGGTTGTAGGACAGTAGCAATTTTCCCTCAAGTAGGTGACCTAAGGTTTATCAATCCGCGGGAGGCGTAGGATGAAGATGGTCTCTCTCAAGCAACCCTGCAACCAAATAACAAAGAGTCTCTTGTGTCCCCAACACACCCAATACAATGGTAAGTTGTATAGGTGCACTAGTTCGGCGAAGAGAAGGTGAAACAAGTGCAATATGGATGGTAGATATAGGTTTTTGTAATCTGAAATTACAAAAACAGAAAGGTAACTAGTAACAAAAGTAAGCACGAACGGTATTGCAATGCGTGGAAACAAGGCCTAGGGTTCATACTTTCACTAGTGAAGTTCTCTCAACAATAATAACATAATTGGATCATATAACTAGCCCTCAACATGCAACAAAGAGTCACTCCAAAGTCACTAATAGCGGAGAACAAACGAAGAGATTATTGTCGGGTACGAAACCACCACAAAGTTATTCTTTCTGATCGATCTATTCAAGAGTCCGTAGTAAAATAACACGAAGCTATTCTTTCCGTTCGATCCATCATAGAGTTCTTACTAGAATAACACCTTAAGATACATATCAACCAAGACCCTAATGTCACCTAGATACGCCATTGTCACCTCAAGTATCCGTGGGCATGATTATATGATATGCATCACACAATCTCAGAATCATCTATTCAATCAACACATAGAACTTTAAAGAGTGCCCCGAAGTTTCTACTAGAGAGTAAAAACGTGTGCCAACCCCTGTGCATAGGTTCCCAATGTCACGAACCCGCAAGTTGATCACCAAAACATACATCGAGTACTCACATGAATCAAACGTGTGCCAACCCATATGCATAGGTTCCCAATGTCACAAACCCACAAGTTGATCACCGCAGATAGACACGTGCAAGACATACATCAAGTGTTCTCAAAGACTCAATCCGATAAGATAACTTCAAAGGGGAAACTCAATTCATTACAAGAAGGGAGAGGGGGAAGAAAACATAAGATCCAACTATAGTAGCAAAGCCCACGGTACATCGAGATCAAGACATCTCAAGAACACGAGAGAGACAGATCAAACACATAGCTACTCGTACATACCCTCAGCCCCGAGGGTGAACTACTCCCTCCTCGTCATGGAGATCGCAGGGATGATCAAGATGGCCACCGGAGATGGATTCCCCCTCCGACAGGGTGCCGGAACGGGCTCCAGATTGGTTTTTGGTGGCTACAGAGGCTTGCGGCGGCGGAACTCCCGATCGAGGTTTCTTTCTGGAGGTTTCTAGATTTATAGGACCAGATGGCGGTGGAGTTGCGTCAAGTGGGCCCCTGAGGGGCCCACAAGCTTGGTTGGTGCGGCCTGGGGGGCGCCGACATGGCTTGTGGCTTCCTTGGGACCCCTCTCCGGTATCTTTTTCTTCCGGTATTTTTGATATTTTCCATAAAAAATCATCGCGAAAGAATTATTCCGTTTGGACTCCGCGTGAAAAAGGGTCAAAAACACGGAAAGAACAGGAACTGGCACTTGGCACTGAATTAATAGGTTAGTCCCAAAAAAATATATAAAAGTCATATAAAACATCCAAAGTTTGACAAGATAACAGCATGAAACCATAAAAAATTATAGATACGTTGGAGACGTATCGAGCATCCCCAAGCTTAACTCCTGCTCGTCCTCGAGTAGGGAAGTGATAAAGAATGAATTTTTTATGCTTTCATGCTACCTAGCATAGATGTCCTTTGTAACTCCTCTTATGTGACATGAATGTTCAGATTCGTTAGATTCAAAACAATAGTTTGCTATTGATGTGGAGACAATAATACTTCAAGCAAACTAGCAAGGTAATCATGAACTTTCAAAATAACAAGGCCAAAAGAAAGTTATCCCTACAAAATCATATAGTCTGGCTATGCTCTATCATCCTTGCACAACAAATTTAAATCATGCACAACCCCGGTATTGGCCAAGTAATTGTTTTCACACCTTTACTTTCTCAAACTTTTTCGACTCTCACGCAATACATGAGCGTGAACCATGGTTTTAGCACTATAAGTGGTGTGGAGTGTGGTGGAGGTTGCGAGGCAAACAAGGAGAAGATGGTCACATTGACTAGGCATATCAATGAGCTATGGAGATGCTCATAAATATATATCAACGTGAATGAGTACGGATTGCCATACAAATGATGCACTAGAGCTAAGAGTATGTGAAAGCTCTTAAAGAAAACTAGTGGGTGTGCATCCAACTTGCTTGCTCACGAAGACCTAAGGCAATTTTGAGGAAGCCTATTATTGGAATATACAAGCCAAGTTATATAATGAAAATTTCCCACTAGCTATACGGTGGTGACAAAACGAGAGACTCTCAATCATGAAGATCATGGTGCTTAATAAGCACAAGTGTGGAAGGGTGGTAGCATTGTCCCTTCTCTCTTTTTCTCGCATTTTTTTTGTGGGCTCTTTGGCCTCTTTTTTGGTGGGCATCTTTGGCCTCTTTTATTTCCTCACATGGGACAATGCTCCATCAATGATGATCATCACACTTACAACTGAAAACTTAAAACAATGATGACTCTATATGAAATGCCTTCGGTAGTGTACCATGACAATGATCTATCATGGCATAGACATCTATGGGAACATCACGCTAGCTATCTTATGATCATGCAATGGCAATGTAGAAGTGGTGGCACATGTCATGGTGGTAGTCGTATGGCAATATATCTCGGAATAGCTTTGAAAAAGCCATAGTAGGTAGGTATGGTGGCTGTTTTGAGGGAGGCAATATGGGTGGTTTTGTGCACCGGCGAAAGTTGCTCGACACTAAAGAAGATAGTGATGGTGGAAGGTGAAAGTGCATCTAAACCATGGACTCAACATTAGTCATGAAAAACTCATATACTTGTTGCAAAAGTTTTATTAGTAATCTAAACAAAGCATTCAATGCATACTCCTAGGGGAAGGGTTGGTAGGTATAAACCATCGTGCGATCCCGACCGCTACACAAAGGATGACAATCAATAAACTAATCATGCTCAAACTTCATCACATAGCGGTTCACCATACGTGCATGCTACGGGAATCACTAACTTCAACACAAGTATCTCTAGATTCACAACACCGTACTAACATAACTTAAATATTACCACAACCACATCTCAAAACTAATTGAGAGGAATCAAGCTTCTCTTTCTACTCAATGCACATGAAGATGGAAGTTTTCGTAACCCTTTGGATAACTACCACTTTTGGGACTACTTTCATAGCATAAGCCAACTACCAATCCACGCACCGCTGTGCTCTAAAAGATATAAGTGAAGCACATAGAGCAAAATCAACTAGCTCTAAAGATATAAGTGAAGCACAAGAGCAAAAGTATCTAGCTCAAAAGATATAAGTGAAGCACAATGAGCATTCTAGCAAAATCACGATGAGTGCATGTCTCTCTCTCTCAAAAAGGTGTGCAGCAAGGATTATTGTGACATAACAAAAATAAAAGACTCCTACGATACAAGACGCTCCAAGCAAACCACATATCATGTGGTCTCCAAGTAACATTACCGATGGATTGAACACAAAAGAGGGGATGCCTTCCCGGGGCATCCCCAAGCTTAGGCTTTTTCGGCATCCTTGAATCAACTTGGGGTGCCTTGGGCATCCCCAAGCTTGAGCTCTTGCCACTCTTTATCTCTTTGTCCATAAGAACTTCACCCAGAACTTGAAAACTTCACAACACAAAACTTAAACAGAAACTCATGATATCATTAGTATAAGAAAGCAAATCACCACTTCCTTAGGTACCGTAGCAAACTTAAATTCTACTTATGTTGGTGTTGGGTTTCTGTATTTTCACTTTTCCATGGCTAGTACCCTCCGATACTATCCATAGTTTCATCAAAATAAGCAACCAACTCAACAAAAACAGAATCTGTTAACAGCAGACCAGTCTGTAGCAATCTATATACTTCGCATACTTCTGGTACTTAGGAAAATCTGAAAAATTATGACAGTATGAAGTAATTGCATAGAAATCAGCATAAAAAAGAATCAACTCAAAAGATCTTACAGAATAAAAATGAAATTTTTTTCGTCAGCAGAAAGTTTCTGTCTTTTTCCAGCATGATCAAACAATCATCACCAAGACTAATCATAACGGTTTTGCTTGGCACAAACACAAAAGACACAATCATAAAAGAATTATGATGGTGTGGAGAAAACAAAACAGGAAGCAAAAAAGCAAAGAAAAATTTATTCATTGGGTTGCCTCCCAACAAGCGCTATCGTTTAACGCCCTTAGCTAGCCATTGATTTCAATGATGCTCACATAAAAGGTAAGGATTGAAACACAACAAGAGCATCATGGAGAAAATGGCTAGCACATTTAAGTCTAACCCACTTCCTATGCATAGGGATTTTGTGATCAAACAATTTATTGGAGCAAGAATCAACTAGCATAGGAAGGTCAAACAAGCATAGCTTCAAAAATTTCAACATATGGGGAGGAAGCTTGATACTATTGCAATAAGTAGAAGCATATGATCCTCTCTCATAGTAATTTTCAGTAGCATCATGAATGAATTCAACAATATAACCAGCACCTAAGGCTTTCTTTTCATGATCTACAAGCATAGGAATTTTACTACTCTCCACATAAGGAAATCTATTCTCATGAATAGTAGTGGGAGTATCGTAAAAGACTTGAGCACTACAAATTGTGTCCACAATGAAAAAGCAAGGTTTAGCAAAGAGGTTTTCAAGAGTATGACAAGTTTTATCATCCCTCTTATTCAAAGCATAAGTATCCTCACAATAATCATCATAGATGGGGGGCATGCTTTCATCAAAATGATTTTGATCATTCAAAGTGGAAGAACTAAAAAGATCATCTTCATCAAATATGGCATCCCCAAGCTTGTGGCTTTGCATATCATTAGCATCATTGGTATTCAAAGAATTCATGCTAAGAACATTGCAATCATGCTCATCATTCACATATTCTATGCCAAGCATTCTATGTAATTCTTCTTTCAGCACTTGAGCACAATTTTCCTTCTCATCATGCTCACGAAAGACATTGAAAAGATGGAGCATATTAGGCATCCTCAATTCCATTATTTTTTTGTAATTTTCACTGAAAGAACAAGAAACAAAAAGATTCGATTGCAAGATCTAAAGATATACCTTTAAGCGCTATCCTCCCTGGCAACGGCGCCAGAAAAGAGCTTGATGTCTACTACGCAACCTTCTCCTTGTAGACGTTGTTGGGCCTCCAAGTGCAGAGAGTTGTAGGACAGTAGCAATTTTCCCTCAAGTAGGTGACCTAAGGTTTATCAATCCCCGGGAGGCGTAGGATGAAGATGGTCTCTCTCAAGCAACCCTGCAACCAAATAACAAAGAGTCTCTTGTGTCCCCAACACACCCAATACAATGGTAAGTTGTATAGGTGCACTAGTTCGGCGAAGAGAAGGTGAAACAAGTGCAATATGGATGGTAGATATAGGTTTTTGTAATCTGAAATTACAAAAACAGCAAGGTAACTAGTAACAAAAGTAAGCACGAACGGTATTGCAATGCGTGGAAACAAGGCCTAAGGTTCATACTTTCACTAGTGAAGTTCTCTCAACAATAATAACATAAATGGATCATATAACTAGCCCTCAACATGCAACAAAGAGTCACTCCAAAGTCACTAATAGCGGAGAACAAACGAAGAGATTATTGTCGGGTACGAAACCACCACAAAGTTATTCTTTCTGATCGATCTATTCAAGAGTCCATAGTAAAATAACACGAAGCTATTCCTTCCGTTCGATCCATCATAGAGTTCGTACTAGAATAACACCTTAAGATACAGATCAACCAAGACCCTAATGTCACCTAGATACTCCATTGTCACCTCAAGTATCCGTGGGCATGATTATATGATATGCATCACACAATGTCAGAATCATCTATTCAATCAACACACAGAACTTCAAAGAGTCCCCCAAAGTTTCTACCAGAGAGTCAAAGCGTGTGCCATCCCCTGTGCATAGGTTCCCAATGTCACGAACCCGCAAGTTGATCACCAAAACATAAATCGAGTACTCACATGAATCAAACGTGTGCCAACCCATATGCATAGGTTCCCAATGTCACAAACCCGCAAGTTGATCACCGCAGATAGACATGTGCAAGACATACATCAAGTGTTCTCAAAGACTCAATCCGATAAGATAACTTCAAAGGGGAAACTCAATTCATTACAAGAAGGGAGAGGGGGAAGAACATCATAAGATCCAACTATAGTAGCAAAGCCCACGGTACATCAAGATCAAGACATCTCAAGAACACAAGAGAGAGAGATCAAACACATAGCTACTCGTACACACCCTCAGCCCCGAGGGAGAACTACTCCCTCCTCGTCATGGAGATCGCCGGGATGATGAAGATGGCCACCGGAGATGGATTCCCCCTCCGACAGGGTGCTGGAATGGGCTCCAGATTGGTTTTTGGTGGCTACAAAGGCTTGCGGCGGCGGAACTCCCGATCTAGGTTTCTTTCTGGAGGTTTCTGGATTTATAGGACCAAATGGCGGTGGAGTTGCGTCTAGTGGCCCCCTGAGGGGCCCACAAGCTTGGTTGGTGCGGCCTGGGGGGCGTCGCGCCGACAGGGCTTTTGGCTTCCTCGGGACCCCTCTCCGGTATCTTTTTCTTCCGGTATTTTGATATTTTCCATAAAAAATCATCGCAAAAGAATTATTCCATTTGGACTCCTCCTGAAAAAGGGTCAAAAACACGGAAAGAACAGGAACTGGCACTTGGCACTGAATTAATAGGTTAGTCCCAAAAAAATATAAAAGGCATATAAAACATCCAAAGTTTGACAAGATAACAACATGAAACCATCAAAAATTATAGATACGTTGGAGACGTATCAGTCTCCCGGTTGACCTTGCCCTTTGCTTGCCCTTTGCTCCTGAAGTTGTATGGCTAGTCGACCAAACAAATGCTCATTCAATCTTGTTGATGCTTCGCAGCACACCAGGAGGCATTGATAGCTAGGTGATGTGGTAGATAACTTGTGAGGTGAGGACCGATTTCACCCGATGGTGGTTATGTTCCGCCCTTGCGAGGGGCAATCTCGCCGCAACCTTGTCTTCAAGGTGTTGAAAGTCGGCCCTTTTGAGCTGCCACATAGAAAGGGGAAGTCCCGGGTACTTCATCGGGAAGGACGTCTGAAGGGCAGGGAGGCTGCGTAAAATATCATCTAGATCCACGTGACTACACCCTATAGGAACCACCTGCTAGAGTACTATATATAGCCATGTGACCTTTCATATTTATCCCATTGTATAAGGGGTTTCTTGCATATTCCACACATGTACATGTATATATACTGGCCTATGGTCTCATGAAAATACAAGTTGCATATTTCCTAACATGGTATTAGAGATAGGTCAATTTTTTACACGTTGCAACTCGTGCTATTGATCCTGCATGGTCGTCACCACTTATTTTATCTCCATCATAGTTGTTGGTCTCCATGTTCCGATCCTCACCATTGCCGGTCAACTCAAGGCCGCTCCTCTCATGCCCATGTCCGGATTGAGTCCTGCCTGATTTTCTGGATCAAGCCAGCACCCACTCGATCGAAGTTGTTTTTTTTTCTCTGGATCGAAGTCGTCCCCGTCGCCAGTCGGGTTTCCTCTGGATCGAAGAAGTCCCCATCGCTAGCAATCGCTCGATCCTACTCCCGCCGCCAGCCCTTCGCTGTCGGATCCTGCTCCCGCCGCCAGCCACCGGTCTACGTTCCCTCACTAGCCGTTGGTCTCCACAGTCTCTGTTGCCTCGCTGGTCTCGAGTCTCCGTTGCCTCGCCGGTCACTGGGCTTTGTTGCCTCGCCTGATCAAGCGTCCCTTGCCGAGCTGCTAGTCCTCGCCGGCTCCGGCACCACTCGCCCCTCGCCGGATCTTGCTACTGTCATCTGCTGCTGATGTGATCGGGGCATGTATCTCTCCTCCTGACTGCCTCGTAGTTGCAAAGAGAGAGAGAGAGAGAGAGATGTCTTCAGCATCATGCTATGTTGTCATTCCCAGTTGTCCGGTGATTTTTGATGGCAGTAACTATATCGAGTTCATTGGTTTCATGTGCATTCATATGCGTGGCATTCGTTTGTGGGGCATTCTTTCTGACGAGGTCCGCTCTTTGCCGTGTACGGTTCCTCCTTTGGCCCCCGCTCCGCCGACGCCATCGGTTCTTGCTGCAGATGCTAATCAGGCTATGAAGGATGTAGCTAAGCTTGCTGATGAGGTTGCGGTTCGTGCTTATGATGAGCAGGTTGTGATTAATGATGAGGCTCTTCGGGCGTATCATGAGGCTCTGTTTGTTTATACTCAGTGGCTTGATGATGATGCTCGTGCCACAACTGTTCTCACTGCTAGTGTTCTGCCTCAGTTTGCCTCTCAGTTCCTCGGCTTGCCTACAGTATTTGAGATGTGGTCGTCAGCGCTATCAGCCCTCTCGTGATGCCTTATACCTGTTTGTGGTCCGCCACGAGCATCTTCTTCAACAGGGTGATTCCACTATTGATGATTTCTATGCACAGAGTTCTGCTATCTAGCGTCAGCTTGATTCTCTCCATAGTGCTGGTTGTCGTATTTGCCAGTGTTGTGAGGCGGTGCAGGCTGATTTGGAGTTTGATCATGTCTACAAGTTCTTGTCATGTCTCCGTAAGGAGTTTGAACTCCGGCGAGCTCAGTTGTTTTCTCGTGGCCGTATTTCTCTAATGGATGCGCTTTCACAGATCATGGTGAGGAGACTTGCTTACGTGGTGCTGGTTTACTTGAGGTCCCCTCCATACTTGCTGCATGAGTTCCTATTATGCCACCTGCTGCATCGACTCCATCTTGTCCTAGTGCTCCGCCACTCTTGCCCACTCCTTCTGGCGGTCCGGCCGCTCTCGTCCCCATTGTGGCTACTGCAACCTGGATGGTCATGATGAGTCTGAGTGCTTCCAGAAGAATAAATGCATGCATAAGGCGCGGTCATCATCTTCATGGACTTCTACTTCAACATCTTCAACCACCGCTTTGTCTGAGCAAAATATTCTGAGACCTAAGCGCATGCTTGCCGCTTCACGTTCTTCTTCGATGGGTTTTGCAGGTTCTGTGGCTGATGCTTCCCACACTGAGCAACGACCTTCTACACAGTCAGGTACATCCCCGTGGGTTCTGGACTCCGGAGCTTCTTTTCATATGTCTTCTCATTCTTCCACTTTCTCCTCTCTTAGATCGCTTGATTTTCCTGTTCATGTACTCACTCCTGATGGTACTCCTCTTTCTATTGCTAGTCGAGGCAACATCACCACTCCTTCTTATTATGTTCTTGATGTTGCTCATGTTGCTCGACTTACCATGAATCTATTTTCTGCTGGTCAACTTACTAATTCTGGTTGTCGCATCATTCTTGACGTTGACTCTTGTTCTGTTCACGATCGTCGCATGCACACTTTGGTCGGCGCTGGCCCTCGTCGCCATGATTCTCAGGGTCTTTAGGAGTTACACTAGCTTCATCTTCCTTCCGTTGTCACCACTATCGCCAGTTCCCCCGCTTCGGTTGCTTCAGTTACCGGTTCCTTCCAGCAATGGCATCATCAACTTGGTCATCCTGGTAGTTCTCGTTTGTCGTCTTTAGTTCGTCGAGGTCTTCTAGGGTGTGTCCCAGGAGATGTCTCTTTAGAATGTCAGGGTTTTCAACTTGGCAAACAGATTCAGTTATCGTATCCAACTAGTAAGTCAGTGTCTCAGCGTCCTTTTGATTTAGTTCATTCCGATGTATGGGGTCCGACTCCCTTCGCTTCGAAAGGGGCCATCGATACTATATTATTTTCATAGATGATTTCTCTCATTACACTTGGCTTTATTTTATGACCTCTTGCAGCGAGGTGTTGTCCATCTACAAGCATTTTGCAGCCATGGTTCACACTCAGTTCTCTTTGCCCATTCGTGTGTTTCATGTTGACTCCACTGGTGAGTATATTTCTAAGATACTGCATGGTGTTCTTGCTGAGCAGGGGACTCTTTCTTAGTTCTCTTGTCATGGTGCACATGCTCAGAATGGCGTGGCTGAGCGCAAGCATCGCCACCTTCTTGAGATTGCTCGTGCATTGATGATTGTTGCATCTCTTCCACCTCATTTTTGGGTTGAGGCCATCTTCACCTCCACCTATCTTATCAATCTTCAACCGTCCGCTCCTCTACAGGGTGGTGTTCCTTTTGAGCGTCCTTTTGATCATTCTCCTGATTACTCGACGCTTCGTTTGTTTGGTTGTGTTTGCTATGTTCTTCTTGCCCCTCGTAAACGCACAATACCGACCACTCAGTCTGTTGAGTGTGTCTTCTTAGGCTATAGTGATGAGCATAAGGGCTATCGTTGTTGGGATCCTATCAGTCGTCGGATGCGTATTTCTCAGGATGTGAATTTTGATGAGTCTCGTCCCTTCTACTAGCGTCCATCTTCCTCGACCTTTTCAGTGGAGGATATCTCTTTCCTCATTTTTCGTGACACACCTATCAACCCCGTCGAGACTTTGGTTGTATTTGATTCAGCTTTTGTTACCAGCTTCTACTTTGAAAAGCTAAAAGCTAACCAAAGGGGTAAATGTTCAAAGCAGCTTTTGAGAATCTGTATCTTCTTCCTAGTATAAATTTCAAAGATGGGGGTACCCCAACTTTCCAGCTTCTAGCTTTTACACAACAACTTTTCCATAACAACTTTTCCACAACAGCTTTTTCATAATCTACAGCTCAACCAAACGCAGCCTTTGTCTATCCATCCTACTAACTCTGCTTCTCCATCTCTTTCCGATTTGCCGCCACCATTTCCCATGGTTTCCTCACCTCACATGCACCAGATTCTGCACCTTCATCCTCGATGACTTCTTCATCTCTATCCCCTGATTCTACCTCGGCGATTCCTCCTAGTATACTTTCATCTTTTCCTCAGTATTATACTCGTCATTCACGTAATGTGGATTCATCTACTGACGTGTTGTCTTCCACGTCTCAGCCTAACTATGTCTTGCGTCCTCGTCCGTTTCCATCGGTTGATTGCCTTGGCTTTCCAATCGTTGGTGCTGCTGTTCTTGAGTCGGCTTCTTATCGTGAAGCTATCATTCATCTCGAATAGCAGTTTGCGTGGCAAAGGAGATTGCTGCTCTCTGGTACATGGGATCTTGTTTCTCTTCCTTCAGGTGTCTGTCCCATCACTTGTAAGCGGCTCTACAATGTTAAGACTCGCTCCAATGGTTCTCTCAAGCATTACAAAGCTCGTCTTGTGGCTCGTGGCTTTCGGCAATAACATGGCCATGATTACGACGAGACTTTTGCTCATGTGGCCCATATGACCACTATTCGTACAGTTCTAGTTGCGGCCTCTACACGCCACTGGTCTGTATCTTAGCTTAATGTTAGGAATGTTTTTTCTTAATGGTGAGCTGCGTGAGGAGGTATACATGTAGCCACCACCTGGGTATTCTGTGCATCATGGCAATGGTATGCCGTCTTCGTCGCTCTCTTGCCTGGTCTGAGTGTTTTGCCTCTGTGGTGACTGTCGCTGGTTTTTTAGCGAGTGCTCATGATCCAGCATTGTTTGTCCATCTTTCACCTCGTGGTTCGACTCTTCTTCTCTATGTCGATGACATGATCATCACTGTCGACGACCCCGAGTATATTGCCTTTGTAAATGTCCGTCTTAGTGAGCAGTTTCTTATGTCTGATCTTGGACCTCTTCGCTACTTTCTTGGGATTGAAGTCACTTCTACCTCTGGTGCCTTTTTTATATCCAAGGAAAAGTATATCCAGGATCTTCTTGCTCGCGTTGCTCTTACTCATGAGCGCATTGTTGAGACTCCTATGGAGCTCAGTGTTCACCTACGTTATACTGATGGTGACCCATTGTTTGATCCGACGTGTTATCATCATCTTATTGGGAGTCTTGTCTATCTAGTTGACACTCGTCCGGATATCTCTTATTCGGTTCGAGTCAGTTTGTCTCCGCTCCCACTTCAATTCACTATAGTCACCTCCTTCGTGTTCTTTGATATCTTCGGGGCACGATTTCTCACCATCTATTATTTCCTTGCTCCAGTTCTTTACAACTTCAGCCTATTCGGATGCTACGTGGGCTAGTGATCCCTCAGATCGCCGTTCACTTTCTGCTTACTGTATTTTTCTTGGTGGTTCTCTCATTGCATGGAAGATGAAGAAACAAACTGCAATTTCCCGTTCGAGTGCAGAGGCTGAGTTGCGAGCTATGGCTCTTTTGACGGCAGAGGTTACTTGGTTACGGTGGTTACTTTACGATTTTCGTGTTCCTGTCACTACACCTACTCTGCTATTATCTGAGGTACGGGTGCTATTAGCATTGTGCGCGATCCTCTAAAGCATGAGTTTATCAAGCATATTGGTGTTTATGATTTCTATGTACGCGTTGGTGTGCAGGCTCAGGTTATTGCTCTTAAGTATGTGCCTTCTGAGTTACAGTTGGCGGATTTTCTGACGAAGGCCCGGACTAGAGCGCAGCATGGCTTCTACCTCTCCAAACTCAATGTTGTTAATCCATCATGAGTTTGACGGGGGTGTTAGAGTACTATATATATAGCCATGTAGCCTTTCGTATTTATCCCATTGTATAAGGGGTTTCCTGCATATTCCACACATGTACATGTATATATACTGGCATATGGCCTCATGGAAATACATGTTGCATATTTCCTAACACCATTGAGCTCTTCTGGAAGTTGGTGGACAACCTTGTGACCTTGCTGAAAGATCTGAGGATGGCAGCGAGGTTATGGACATCCTCGCGCTTCGATGAGATGAAAATCATCATGTTATCAGTGTAGAGGGAGGTCCGAATAAGCGATCCCTTTCCTTGAAGCTTGTGTAGAAGGTTGTGGTTCGTCGCAACGTCAAGGATCTGCTGGAGCGGGTTTATTTCGATGATGAACAACAAGGGAGAGAGAGATTCTCTTTGTCTGAGCCCACTACCATGGAGAATCGGGTGCCCAACGACACCATTGAGCAGAATGCGTGAGGATGAGGTGCATGACAAGGTAGCGATCCAATCCTGAAAGCGGTCGGAAAAATCCAAACGGCGAAGCAAATCGAGGATATAATCCCATCTCACCGAGTCAAAGATTTTCAAATGTCCAACTTGAAGAGAAAGGAAGGGGTCTTGTTTCGGTGCAGTCGACGCGCAAGGTTTTTGACGTATGAAGTTGTCATGGATGCTCCTTTTCTTTATGAAAGCATTTTCCGTGTTGAAGACAAAGGTGTTCGTGAATGGAGCCAGACAAACCGACAACACCTTGGTGATGATCTTGGCGATAGCGTGGATGGGGCTAATGGGACGAAAGTTCCCAATCTCTTCTGCCCCGTCCTTCTTGGGGAGGCACATGATATTTGCCGAGTTAACCCAGTGTAGGTTGGACGTCTGCAGGTTGCTGAATGGATAAGTAAATTGTGTGACGTCGTCTTTGACAATCGGCCAACATTTCTTGAAGAAAATGCTCGTCAAGCCATCGGGTCCCGGCACCTTGTCGGCAGGCATGAGGTTAGTGGCGGCCTTGACCTCCTCCTCCGAGAAGGGCGCATCAATTCCGGTAAGGTCAACCGTCCTCAGGTTCAGGTTATCCTAGTTGAGGTCTTTCTGGCGTGGTTAACCTCCGTCCAAAGTCTCGGCAAAATGCTCCTCAATGATTTCCTCTCTGACTTTATGTTCATTAACTCATCCACCATTCCACTTAAGCTTGCGGATGTGGTTCTTTCTGCGACATCCATTAACTCTGAGGTGGAAGAATTTTGTATGGCGTCGTCCTCTCTAATATTTGCGATGTGGGCGCATTGCTTCTTTGTTGCCCTTTCAACACAGCGAGGGAGATTACTCAACGCTTTAGCCGACTTCCACTCTCACTTTCTTTGTATACACAGTTGGCATGGCAGACCTGGTTGGAAACTATGGAATTATTTCTCCCAATGTTACATTTTCATGTTCTCTCTTCTTCTGTTTTCTGAAACGAAATTGATGTTCTCCTTTGGGAGTTTGGGCTATCTGTATCGATAAGAGCATCTCTAGCAGATCTCGTAAAAATCAATCATTTGAAACGCGTATAAGGGACACTTTAAACCGTTTTTACGATGTGAAATTACCCCGAACAGAACAAACCCCGTAAATAGAATTGTATTTCACTATAGCTTTTTTTTTTTTTGCTCATGTCCCGAGGAGCCGTCTCCGGCCACAGCGTGCCTCGCCCTGGAACCCCGGCTCGCCCCGGAGCCGCTCGCCTCGCCCCCGCCTCGTCCTGATGCCGGCCGCAATTTGGACCGGCGGCGGCAATTTCCGGCGTGTAGCGGCTTCTTCCGACGTGCGTCGACGGGTTCCAATGAGTTTCAGATACATTCCGACCAGTTCCGCGACGGCGCGTCTGCTCCGACGAGATTTGACCGGTTTACGGATTGAAGTGTATATTGCCTTCTAAACTATACATATAAGGTTTTCACAGATAAATTTACCGTGTCTTTTAAAAAGTTGAAGGGTCGAACCAATTTGTGGGGCCTGCTCCCGTTCTGATCAAAACTGTAAACTTCTCATTTTTTACAGGTTTAACAAGTTTACGGAATCCGTTAAAGATGTTCTAACCACAAGCAATTTCACCAAAGAGTCCTAGATGGGACATCTCGACTGTGACTCCAGTAGTGGGTGAGGGTGACCAAATGAGCCCCAAGCTGCAGGAACATGTGGTTGGTTTTGTGCACGCTGAGGGATCACTCGATCAGGTCCAGATCGAGCCAAATTGCACGCACGCGTCATCTTTGCCCTCGACTTTGACCATAGAAAATCCGACAGTTTCACCCACGAGGAGCGAAAACGGAAGGAACGGCCAGCGTTCTCTGCTCTCTGGAGTCTGGTCTGGGTCTCGTCGGTCATCCGCGTGCACACACCATCGCAGGCATGCGAGAGAAAATGATTTTGAGCCGTTGGGCGGTTGGGGTTAACGGGGCTTGCAAAGTTTGCGTCCGAATACCGATCGACCAAATCTTTTCGAGTGGTCAAGTCGTTGATCACACGGAGTCATGCGCCTCTAAAAGTTGGTGAGCCGGTCGGATGCATACATACATACGGAGTACATGGCAGATTCTTGTTTCTCATCCAATTCATCGGGAAAAGGTTGAAGAAAAAGAATTTCGTTGAAGAAATTTCTTTGGTGGCAGCATAGCCGACTTTCTGGAGGGGAAAATGCATGTAATATTCGTTTGGCCATGCTCATGGGAACCTACTTACCGACTGATATAGTGGAAAATTCCCGTGGTCTTTGGCCTCTACATGAGCAGCCTTTTTCACGCACATACTCCCTCCGTTTTAAAATATAAGACCTTTTAGATATTTCACTAGAAGACTACATACGGAACAAAATGAGTGAATCTATACTCTAAAATATGTTTATGTATATCAGTATGTAGTTTATAGTACAATCTCTAAAAGATCTTATATTTAGGAACGGAGGGAGTACATGTTGTTGGCAGTTTCTTCCCAAGGAGGGAAGACTTTCCGGCTAACTGAGGTACGATTTACACGAGTCGAGAAACATTCAGCGAACTAGCATGCACAGTTTCTGGCTCTGTGTTAATATTTGACTTTGACGAGTGTTGATGTTTGACATTCTCAATGATTGCTAACAACTCCGCTTTTATCAGCGACCAGTTTGTTGACTGAGAATTACTGGCATATGTTCAAGATTCAAATACATGGTTATAGTACAGAAATATCATTCGACGAGTTCAACTGATGCAGCGGCCATGCAAAAGGCAGGGCCGGCCGGTCAAATCCGGGGTTATCTGCCAAAATCTAAAATGGGACCTATCTTTCGATGACGGAGCTACAAAAAAGAATTGAACGAAATAATCTAACGGAAAGCACAAAAAGGTTTAAATTCCAAACCACATATAGTAGTGTTTCAGTACAAATAATAAATTCTAGATACCTTTTATTCCCATTGACAGATTCATCCTTGAAGCAACAAGGCCAGCTCATACTTGCCCAGAAAAACAGAAGAGAAGAGAGGGTGAAAGCCAACTATGGCAAACTTCATAAAATGTAGCAAAACACTTGATAATTGGCAGTAAAATAGGGGGGCAAGTACATTGAAATTGGCACAAATAACTAAAACATAGACAGCCTATGCACTGAAAATTGGACAACATCAACAATGAATTTTTGTACAACAAAAAACTGAAACTGGGACAAGTCATATTGACATACACTGAAATTTGCATAGCAAGAAGAATGGACTTCTGACAGAAAATACAAATGAATTATGGTCATAAACAAGAGTTAATGAGTGATACATGTAGGCCATCAACAAGGCTGAATCATTGTCAAGGGTAAGCTGACCCGAAGGAGGGGAATCATCATGGAGGAGATCCAACCGGACTAACGGCGGCTAGCTCCCTTGGGTTCTCGACGGGGTCGCTTGCATGCGACGGTGGTTGCGTTCCCTGTGCCCCTGTCCGATTTCGATCCGGAAACAGCGGCAGCGTTCTTTTTTTTTAGCAAAGTGACAGCGGCAGCTCTAGTAGCTCGAGCCTCAAGGGCCTCGCCCTTGCCTCGACTCGAGGCTTTGGTCCAACTCCAATGGGAGTAGCGTCCAGCGGCCCAATAGTGCATAGATTTTTCTTTAATACTAGACCTATCTAAATTTTTTAAGACCCTCCGAATTTTAGGCCCTATGCGGGCCACATAGTTGACACCACTGCGGGGCCATCCCTTGCAAAAGGTTATGGATGCAACTAATGGCGGTTGCAGGATTGCTAACGTCAGTGCTTCCGTCTTCTCCTCCTATCTTCACATTTTCAAAGATGTACTTTCGTGTCTCAGTTACCATTGAAGTTTGAGCTTGTTACTCCCTCCTTCTCAAAATATTAGGCGCCTAAGCTTTTAAAAAAAATCCCAATATCTTGAACGAATTGGTACTCAACTTTTGATATTCACTCTTGTACGGCTAGGTAAGCTAACCATCGTTAACGGTTGATCAGCCAACCACGTTTGTTAAAGGATTTCGGGGAGGAAACTGTTTGTAATTACGACTTTGTAAATTCTAATTAGCCTTGTGCTAATTTTCGCGCGAATAGCTAACACGTCTTACATAATGGGAAGGAGGGAGTACTGGTTTTCTAAGCTATAAAATCAGCAATTTTTTATTTATGTCTTTTAGTAATATTATGTGGTCTCTAACTTCAGCTAAATAATGCAGCTCATGAAAATACGGCAAAAAATATATATAATATAAATACTAAAATGAAAGCAAGAAATTTACCACACAAAAAAGGAAGACAATAGAATTTATTTTTTAATATCAAACGGAGAACTATTGAAATTCTAGGATATTTTTTAAATAACACGGGAAGGAAAAGTCAAAATATTATTCAAAAAGAAGGAAAATTGAGAAAGCTTGTGATTACTCCTAAAGGTCCAGAAATAAAAAATTTATGTTATTGCTTTTCCTGGTATTTTGGAAAATATTTTCTCTCTTTGTTTTTTCATCTAAAATATCTTAGATATTTAGTGTGTCTTTCTATTGCCACTACATATTCTGATTATTTTTATCTAAATTATATGATTTTCAATATTTCCCATTTCTTCTAAAAAAATAACAGATTTTCTCTTTTTTCATAATGTTTCTATGCGTCTTTTATAACACTTTTTTGCGGACACTTTTATAACACTTTTTGTGTACGTTTCTGATATTTCTTGCATACCCACTACATGTAAGAACCAATCACCACATCATCAATCATATTTCTTTGACTAGGCTCAAAAGCCAAGTCTGTATTGAAAGTCAACTATCAAACGGTATGGGTTGACTCCATTGTCTGTTTTGAAGTCGAAGTCCCTTGCTTATGGAGAAATGATGGCGATGACGCCTGCTCGAGGGAAAAGTGATTATGATGACGTCGATGTGCTATCTCGACGAGGCCTTCTTTGTAGTGCGGCATGTGATGTATCTTGTGTGTGTCGTTCAGCAAAGTATTATGGTCTTTAATGGATGATACAAATAATATGGCTCCATTTAAAAAAAATTGGGTTGTATTTTGTAGTTTATTTATAAGCCAAAAAAATAAACTTAGTTCTCTCTCTCTCTTTTTGCAGCTACACTTAGCTCTTAGTTGAGGTGCTAGCTTTGTTTCTTCTTGAGACTGTTATTCGCATTTTTTTTAAAAGGAGGTTAAAACCTTTGACCTCTGTCCTCTGCATCAATTGATGCATACAACCATCTTATTCATTATTCAACAAAGGTCTAACAAGAACATACATCAAATCATTCAAAGATATCAATCACTCCTACAACCTTGATAATGACGAGTGCTCTCACTCCTCATATCTACAGCCGTTATTGTCTTCAATCCATCCGTACAACGTATTGGAACCTACCGCTGGAGCAGCAAACCAAAATCATACATCGCATGCACACGTTTTAGAAGTCGCCACCATCATCGAGCGGTTGATCCATCTTCAAAGAAGATATTCGCATCACCCTTGCCAGTCCGGCCATCCGTCGACGTCACTACGGCACCCAACGGCGTCACCCCCCACGCTCGCCCATCCAGACGCATCTGTCACTGAGGCTCATCTGAAACGTGGGCCCGCTGCCGTTTAGGTCTTTGCTTTATCTCATCTGAAATGATCAATTCCCACGAAGTCACCAACCATGACTCCAAAATCAAGATCGTGGGTACATCATCAGTACACAAAAAAGAAGAATAACATAGACACATCAACCTTGGAATCATGCTTGTGCACATCAACCTTGGAATCATGCTTGTGCTTGTGCAGACCACTGGATGAATGCATGGCATGAAAATAGTGGAAGGCACTACCAACCCCCTTCACTAGTGCTCGGTGGTAGGCAGAAAGGGTTTCAACTTGGAACTTCACCAAGGCAGGCACCTACCGCGCAGCTCGCATAGCTGAACCCGGTTAGTCAATCAAGCCGCATATGAATGTCATTGTTCTCCCATCTCGCAAAAATAAATGTCATTGTTCTCCCGTGTCATTTTATTTTGCCGGTCCATTCCGGTATTAAAGCCGTGCCGGCGCCCGACCAAAACCGTACCCGTACGTCGTCCACACTATCGATCGATCGGGTGGTCACGAAAAGAAACGAACAGATGCACGAGAGAAATGTATGCGCCGGGACATGTCGCTGGAGCAGATGCCACGCCCTGCGGACGATCGACGCCATGGATGCCCGCCGACGCACGACAAAGCTGGCCACATGAATTGAAAATACATGATTCTCGACGTGAAATGCATGTAGCTTTGGCCTTTGGGCCAGATCCGTCATGCTCGTCGCGGCATTTCCATTAAGAAGGCATGAAGCTACTACATGCACATGTCCGGCTAATCTATCGCTCTCCGCCTATCGCCGGCGTGGCCCATGCATAGTGACGCTGGGCGGTGGATCCATGCGCTGTACTTCTTCAATGCGGATGGAGCTAGCGCACCCTTCCGTGGTACCGGCAAGAAGATCGGCGCCCGGCAGCGACCCGCGACGCTCCGCTGGACCGGAGCAGGAGGTTGGTTCGGTTTGGTTGGTGTTCTTGGTGGCGATGGGTGGCCTGGCGAGGCGAGGATCCGGCCACAGGTTCCACCTACCGCGCGCAGGGCGCAGCGGAAACGGTTGGCGCATGGCGCGCCGGTGCGGGTAGGCAGGTAGAGCGGGGTAGCTGGGCTGCGTGACGCTTGCTCCATTACATGGTTGCCCTGGACGCCGCACAAGCTAGGCCAGACGACGAGCAAACCTTGCCACTATTTTCGTAACACCAAAGTACGATTGGCTTGGTTGGTGTGCGTGCGGTAGGTGCCTGCCTTGGAGAAGTTCCAAGTTCAAACCCTTTCTGCCAACAACCCAGCACTAATGAAGGCAGAAATGCTAAACATACAAAGATTTACAAAGAGTTACACGCTGACTAGTGAGGCCCTCACTCCTCTTTAATCTCCAATTAATATTCACTTGCCTGTAAAACTAAACTTATGTATGTGTAGCATTACTGGCAGTGAAGGGGGTGGTAGTACTTTCCACTATTTTCGTAGCATGTATTCATCCAGTGGTTTGCACAAGCACAAGCATGATTCCAAGGTTGATGTATATACGTTATTCTTCTTTTTTGTGTGCTGATGATGTACCCACGATCTTGATCTTGGAGTCCTGGTTGCTGACTTCGTGGGAATTGATCATTTCAGATGAGATAAAGCAAAGACCTAAATGGTAATGGGTTCGGAAAGTACCCTTTTGAGCTCGATTTCAAATGCACTTATATGAACAGTAATATTTAAAAAAAGTTTTAAAAAGTTCTATTTTTTATAAACTTTGACAAATGTTCTAAGTGCTTGTAAATTTTCATCATGATATCACACTCGTGTGAGGCGTGGCAAAAAAAATAAATGTTTCAAAATGCTTTTGAAAGTAGCATTTTCATAGCAACATTATTGTTTTTTTGCCACGCCTTATTCGAATGTGATCTCATGATTAAAATTTGCAAACACTTAGAATTTTTGTCAAAGTTCATCTAAAAAAATCAAATTTTTTTAAATGCTTTTGAATTTTCTTTGATTTTGCTGTTCATGCAAGTGCATTTGAGCTCGAGCTTAAAAACTCCACGTTCAATAGGTCCACCTTTTTTCGTATATGTGCGTATTATTCTATTGTCTTAGTATAAGTTACCGTTGTGGCATTGCTATTTTTGAAGTAATGACATGATAGTGATAATCCCCGTTCATGCGGATAACGGTCTGAATTGAATCAGAACCCTCTCCCACCGCCCCCTGGGCGACCAGGGGTAATCCTAGCCGCCGCCAAACGTACTCCCTCGCCTCTCCTTCATCCTCGCCGCCGCAAGCAACGCTGCCGGGCAAAGCCTAGCCGGCAGGGGCGGCGACGGGGCTCCTCTCCCCTTCATGTGACATGGCTTGCACGGGACGGCCGTTCATGAGGAGGCACCAGATTAGCGTGGGATGAGGCGACACTACATGCGGATCCTGGCAGCAGCGTGCGTAGCACTTCGACGACTAGGGTTCGTGCTTTAGGTGTAGTGTGGCGGCTGTGGGAGGGGCAAGACAAGGTGATCACGTGTATCATCGAGCACGGGCGGACCTATGTTGAGGTGAGTGGGGGCCTAGGCCCCCACACAAAATTTGAAACTGCAACAATATTTGCTTGTGGTTTTTGAAAAATATGCTTAAATTCGTTGATTTTTAAAAGAACATGCCCCCACTCAAATAGTTTGCCCCCACTCAAAATACTCTCTAGGTCCGCCACTATCGTCGAGTTCGGGTCAGATCCTTCTGGATCCGGCGCCCGGATGTCGTCGACCAGTGCAGGGTGGTGGTACTCGTGGCTAACCAGGTCGGATCTCCATCGATCCGGCGCCTGGATAGCTACGCCGGAGTCTCACCTTGATCTACCTTGTTGGTGGGTTGAGCCCTATGGTAATTTCCTCTATGTAGGTGGCGTGTCTCAGCTTACTGTCGGATCCAGAGCAGACAAAGATTATTGGAACGGGATCAAGACTGAAGAAAACTTTAATCGGCTAGCTTGGCTCGGCAACGACAACGACATCGATTGTTGTTACCCTCCTTGGAGGCGAAGCCGAGGTCCCTCCTATCCACCTTCGACCCCTTCCCGAAAGAAAGTCCAAAATCCGTCTTGGATTGGACGGCGGCGATGCCTTGCGCGTCGTACCCTCCATGGAGGCGCCGTCTTGGGAGGCTTGGGTGTTTAGGGGAGAGTTGTTGTGATTGATGGTCTTCGTGTGTCAGCTCCAGCAATGACAATGCTGTGGAGGTTGGTAGGAGGAGTCGCGTTCTATCTACCGCGTCGACGATGGCTGGTGTTAGCGGCATGCTATAGGCGAGCCTCGGTGACAGATGCGTCTTGATGGATGAGCGCGGGGCGGTGGCACCGTTGTGCGTCGGGGTGACGTCCCCAGACAAGGAGCAAACCTTGCCAAGTACTAAAGGCTTGGTTGGTGTGCCTGCGGTGCGCACGCTCTGTTTGTTGATCTAGCTGGCCTAACACCAAGACTTGTTGTTGCTGCTGGCAGTGGCAGGGGCAGGGGAAGGTGTGTGCTAGCGACGGAATCACAGTGGTTTTCTCGATGGCGGCATGAAAAGGAAAGTTCGGGTGAAGGTTTTTAGGCAAAAGTTCGATGATTTTTTGAAGTGAAGCACGATTTTTTTGTAGTGAAGCATGGTCGCTTTTGCCTCACTTTGAAAAAGGAAACCCTTCCTGCCTACACGTCGGTCGAACCTTTCGAATGATTGCTTCGTCACGCAAGACGCTGATGCGTGGAACACGACACAACCCACTTCCTTTCGCAGCAGCGGTGAACGCGGACGGCCGGGGCGACTAGCGCGGGCGACTGGGTCGAGGAGCGTAGGCGGCCGACGCGGCGAGCAACTGCCGCCACACCACCATGGAACCCATCATGACGGAGTTGTGATCTATTGCGACGTCTTCTTGTTTTGTTGCAACTGTCCTTAGATTTTGCTATTATCGACGGAAATTTTGCTACATCCATCCTGTCGAAGTTGAGGCCGACGCGGCAGTAAGGTGATTTGTTGCAACCGTCCTTCAATTTTGTACATGCTTCAACCAGCATCTAATTTTGCTACAACCGGCATCTCATGTTGTTACAACCGTTCACTAAAAAAGTTACACCCACATTCGTCAGAGTTGCAACCCGAGTTCATCGGAATTGTAGCTACGGTTATCCAACGATTTTTGTTACAAACGGTGTTGATTTTTGCTACAACCAGTATTTCATTTTGATACATTGCACAAGTCAGTGTTGTTGTTTTTTGCTACAATCGGTGTCATGCCATGCTACAACCATCCCCTCAGATTGGTACAACCGACATATGAGAAAGCTACCACCGGTAAGGACAAAAACTTCAACTGGAGGTGGCAAAAGCTACGGATGGACGGGGAAAGTTGCAATCGGCTATGGCAAAGTTGCAACCAGCATTAGCAGAAGATTTCACCATGTACGATGATGACCATGGGGAGTTTTCGACTCCACACGCCGGCGGGCTGCAACTGACGCTGCCAATGACCGTGATGGTGTTGACCTGAGAGGACCCCGATGAGCGTCGACCGCCAACGCTGTGAGCGTGAATGATGCGTCATGGCTATTGAGGGCGAGAGCTGCGTGGGGGAAAAAAGGAAATGGCCAGCAACAAGCGGCTGGGTGCTGCAACGTACATGAAGAGGACGCAGGTGCTTTCACGTCTTGCTGAGCACACACATGATGGTGAGCGCAGGGACATGCCACACGCAAACGATATCTGAACAAAGGCAGGGAAAGAAGATCCTAACGTGGTGGAGGAGCGATCGAACGGGTCCCACTGCCTAGCTCGGAAGACTGCAGGCCGACAAATCCAAATATTGGGCCGACACGCCGGCGTCAGGTGCTGCCCTTCAAATCATCACAGTTCAACCATTTTTTTAGGCAAGAGTTCGATTATTTTGAGTGAAGCATGGTCGTGTGCCGTGCTCGCCCAGTAATGCCCTCAGACTGGACCTCCATTGGTATGACTGCAACAAATTGCCACGACAGGGCCTACATGACCCAGTAGGATTTCACGGCCCAAATTCTGCGTTCAAGCTATTCTCGCCCATGTTGGATAAACAGATAAACTTGTTGCATGAAGGTCGAACTGGGAGCTCCTACCTGACGCAAGAAGCCCTGCCTCGCACAGGCGGGCGCCCCGACAGGGCCGGCCCAGTTTTGTTAATTTTTTTCTGTTACCTTTTTCCTTCTCTATTTATTTTCTTTTTTTGGTTCCTTTTTTCTTTACTATTTCCTTTTCCTTTTTTATTTGAAGAAAAAACAAAATTTCTTAGTCTATAAACAAAATTGAAAAAAGAAGCATTTTACAAACATGGAACATTTTTTTTGTAAGAAAGAACATTTTTTGAAAAAAAATCGAATTTGAATAACAATTTTGAAAAATCGTGAACAATTTTCTAAAGCACGAACATTTTTTAAATCTTGAGAATTTTTTTTTGAAAAAGAGAACAATCTTGGAAAACCCTGAGCAAATTTGAAAGCACTAAGAAATTTAACAAGCATGGATATTTTATGAATTTTTTGAAACAGAAGACAATTCTAAAAAAACTTGAACAAATTTGGAAGCGTGGACAATTTTTTAAAGCACGAACAATTTTCGAATCTTGAGAACAAAATTTGGAAAAGGAGAACAATTTTGAAAAACCCCAAACAAATTTGAAAACGCGGAAAATTTTTAAAGCACGAACATTTCTGGAATTTTGAGCAATAATTTTGAAACTGAGTACAATTTTAAAAAAGTGAACAAATTTGGAATCGCGAACAATGTTTTAAAGCACGAACATTGTTTGAATTCTGAGAACAAAAAATTTAAAAGGAGAACAATTTTTGAAAACCCCAAACAAACTCGAAAGAGCGAACAAATTTTAAAAGCATAAACATTTTTTGCATCTCGAGAACAAAATTTGAAAGCGAGAACAATTTTAAAAAAATGTGAAAAAATTTGGAAGCACAAACAATTTTTTAGATACACAATTTCTTGAATCTTGAGAACAAAATTTTGAAAAGGGGAACAATTTTGAAAAACCGCAAACAAATATGAAATAGTGAAAAAAAAATAAAGAACAAACATTTTTTGAATTTTCAGATTTTTTTTTGAAACCGAGAACAAATTTAAAAAACCGTGAAAGGATTCGGAAGCGTGATTTTGTTTAAATATACAAAAAAATTGGAAAATATAAACAATTTCTTAATCTATAAACAAATTTGAAAACAGGAGCATTTTACAAACATAGAACAATTTTTTTGTAAGAAAGAACAATTTTTGAATCGGGACCATTTTTTGAACTTATGTACACTTTTAAAACAGGAACATTTTTTGAACTTACGTACATTTATTGAAATGGCTAATGTTTTTTCGAAAATGAAGAATATTTTATAAACTTCCTGAAATTTTTAAAAAATGAATAATATTAGAATTGGCGAACAAAATTTCAACAAGTTTCCAATTTTTGAACAAATTATCATAAAAGAGAAACAGTTTTCGTAAAATAGGAACATTTTTAGTGAAAAGAAGAACATTTTTTAAAAAATCATGCAGTTTTTTTAATACGCGAACAATTTTTGAAGCACGAACATTTTTCAAAATATTAACACATTTTGAAGCACGAACATTTTTTGAAGCACGGACATTTAAATATAAACTGTGAATACAGAAACATTTTTTAAATTCAAAATAAAAATTATAAAATGTCAAACAGAAAAATAGGAAAAGGAAGAAGGAACAAACGTGAAGGAAAAAGTTAGAAAAGGTAACCATAACATGTTTTGAAAATAAGAATATTTTCTAAAAGTGGCGAACAATTTTCTAAAATCCCGAACAATTTTTGAAGCTAGGAATGTTTTTGAAAAACTGCAAATATTTGAAATTTAGAATATTTTTATAAAATCAAGAACATTTTCTGAATTTCAAGAATTTTCTGAACATGTTTTAAAATCAAGAAGTTATACATAGTTACTGGAGCAATAACTTTATAATTTATAAGTATTGCAATGTTATGTGAAGCTAAAAAGTGATTATTAAATCATTAATAATAAGCAATTAAATGCACGAACCAGCATAACCTAAACGAATCAAGTTTTTTAGTGGGGGTATATGGACATTCATAAACCTGATGAGAAAATTAATTTAATGTGAGAACTAGGGCTGGACCAAAAGCTTGTACCTCGCGAGCTTAATGAGCATTCGATAGTTTGGATCGTTAAGCTGGTGGCTTGCTTCATAATGAACAGAGCCAATCATCGATTTCAGCTCGTTAAGCTTAATGAACGAGCTAATAAGTTTCACGAGTAGCTTATTAAGCTCATTAGTAATAATACAACATATTTTTATCTTACATGACAAAATTTGCGTAGCACCTCATCCCATCTATTCAATTTAATCTATATAGGAAGTAACAAACTAGTGAATTCATTTTGTTGGCCCCATCTTTTCTTCTTGAAAACCACATCTACACACTTATCATATAGACCATAACACATCAAAATCTGTTAACGAGCTCTCGCGAGTGCTTACGAGCTTAACGAGTTTCAAAAGAGCCGAGCCGAGCAGGGTTTTCTGCTCGTTATTCCTAACGAGCTTAACGAGTTGAGCCTCAGTGAGCACGAGCTTAACGAGCATGAGCTTAACGAGCCGAGTAGCTCATTAATCCACCCCTAGTGAGAACTCTATGACAAATAATGTGACAAGTAAGTTATAGTAATCTGGCAAGTACCGACGAAAACAAAAGTTATTAAAACATGTTGACATGGAATCTAGTTTTGAAGATCTCGTCGCGATAAAGTCAGTGCTGAAAGCGGATTATTGATTGAGATAACGGTTTAAAAGATAAAAAAATTTAAATGCAACGCTGCTAAGCGAGCTCTTCGAGTTGCGCACATCAATCGCCGCACGGGAAAGCGGATGTGCATTGTGTGCAGTTTAGATTCTTAAAAAAAATCAGAAGAGGAATAACGAAAAAAGAAAAAAAAAGAAACCGAAAAAAGGAAAAAAAATGAAGCAGAAAACGGAACTGACTGCACAGGAAGATGGGCCGGCCCAGTTTATCGCGTCCTTATGCGTTTGCCTGACTATTTGATGCAAAGAGCATTAAATAGGATTTTCCCGTCGAACTGGCCCTGTATCTCGTTCTAGAAAAAAGAACTATTTGTCTCGTGTGCATAGTGCATTTTCGTTGCCGCTCAAGAGCAACTATAGCAGGTTTCTTGTGTTCGAACTAGCCCATTGCAATTTAAATTCTAGACTTGACATCGATTTTCGCATTTTATATATTTTAGACTTTTTAGTGTTGTTTGTTCAGGGAAAAAAGACGTTTCAGTGAAATATAAGATACATGTCAGCTTCCTCGGGCTTGGGTGTGGCACAGGGCGCCGCGGTACTTTGTGAAGGTGGCGACACGGGGCGGCGGTCCGGAAGGTGGTAGCAAGTGAAGCCCATGTCTCTCGCAGTGGCATGGCGTGACGATGTCCCTGTCGATGGCAGATCTGCGTCGACGATCTGGTGAATTTGGTTCCAAATTTGATCGAAGAAGCGACGGTGACGAGCGCATGGGATTCCTCTTACGGCTCTCGTGGTTTGACGAGGTGGGGTGGCGGCCCTCCTCACAGGCTCCAGTGATGGCACACGAAGGCAATGGCCGGTGTGCCAGCGCTCATAGGGGCAGTGCAGTTGTGGATGGTCGCCGGATTTGGGTGGCCACATCTGGGGCTTTGAAGGCGTTCTGGACGGTGCATATGTTGTTGGTTGGATACTAATGGTACAGATCCGGGTGAAAACCTGGTCTCGATCGCTGGTCGAAGCCGGTTATGGTGATGTCATCGACATCGTTTCCTTCTTGAAGGCATCATCGAGGTGAAGCTCCCAACTCCTTCCGCTATCTCCGAGGGAAACCCAAGATGAGTCGATCAGATGACCGAAGCACACTTGTGTTGTTCTCTCCTTGGGTCGTAATTCTTGAAGGTGTGTATTGGCTTGAGAGACACTTGATTCATTCTATCTTAGAAAATTTCACTATTTTTTATATAGTTCTTTATTTTATTCCTTCTTAAAGGGTAATATCAATGCCATAAATTCATTATTCCTTAGAAACAATCATTATTTTGATTTTTCTTTTGGTTCATTTTATTTTATTTCGTATTTAAGGGTAATATCGATTTTACTAATTTATTCCTTCTTAAAAAAAATCTCACCCATTGCTATTATATGTTTATTCTTGCATATTATAAGAAAGCACGATTTCTTTATAAATTGTATGGAAAATTTGTCATTGTTTGTTTTAGTTTGTTTCACTTCGTTTCTTCTTAAAGGGCAATATCAATGCTATTAGTCATTCTTTCTTAGAAACCTAATTATTTTTACTTTCTTATGTAGTTTTCATTCCATTTTCTTTTCTTCTTGAAGGGCAATACCCATGCCACTAATTCATTCTTACTTAGAAACTTTAACATTTTTGTTTAATTTTGTTTTATTTCCTCTTTAAGTGTAATACTAATGACACTAAATATTTTCTCTTTATTATGTTTGCAAATTTCACTATTATATGTTTATTCTTGCATATTATAAAAAATCACAGTTTTTTTGTAATTTGTATACAACTTTTTTTCTTCTTCTAAAAGGGCAATATAAATGCCACTAATTCATTCTTCTTGGAAATTTCGTTATTTTGATTATGTTTTAGTTTTTATTTCATTTTCATTCTTCTTGAAGGGTAATATCAATTTCACTAATTCATTCTTCCTTAGAAAATTTATTATTTTGATTTGTTTTTATTGAAAGATAATATAAACATAAATTTATTATTTTGATTTAATTATGGTTTTATGTTATTTTATTTCATCCTTAAGGGTAATACCAAGACCACTAATTCATTTGTTCTCAGTAAAAATATCTGCCAAAATTTCACATTATATGTTTATTCTTACATATTATAAAAAACACAATTTCTATGTAAATTGGTGAAAATTTTGTCACTGTTTGTTTTTTTCCAAAAAATATTATTGAATGACCAATGCCAATAATTTTATGTTTTCCTAGAAACTTCATTATTTTGATTTCAATTTAGTTTTATTATTATTTCATTTTCTTCTTTAAGAGTAATACTAATGTCACCAATTCATTGCTTCTTAGAAAACATTGTTTTATAGAGAAAATTCATTGTTATATACTAATACTTGCATATTATAAAAAACGTAATTTCTGTGTAAGTTGTGTATAAATTTTATAATTATTTATTTTTATTTCTTCTCAAAGGGTAGTACCAATACCACCAATTTATTCTTTCTATGAAAACTTCATTATTTTGAAGAAAAAATATTTTATTTCTTTCTTCTTTAAGAGTAATATGAATGTGACTAACTCGGTACTTCTTAGAAACTTTTTTTTGCAAAATTTCCACTATCATATGCGTATTGTTCATATTGTAAGAAGTGTATTTTTTGTAAAAATTATGTGCAACTTTGTCACATTATTCTTATTTTTCTTTTTGAAGGGTAATACAAACGTCACTAATTCATTATTCTAGAAAACTTCACTATTTTGATTTTGTTCTAGTTTGTTTCCATTTATTTTTCTTGAAGTGTATAATACCAATGCCACTAATTCATCCTTCTTCAAATTTTTTAACATCCACTATTATGTGCTTATTCTTGCATACCGCGAGAAAATGCAATTTATATGCAAATTTTCTTATTATTTGTTTGACGTAAAAAAATCTTCTTAAAGATAGCAATGCTAATAATGTATTCTTCCTTAGAAAAAATATTATTTTTATTTTTTTCTGCAATATTTTTTGTTATCTGTAACTACTTAAATTTGAAGAATGTCCGTGTGGCGCCTTTAACACAACGGTTAATCCCAATTCACATCCAAAGTTAAGTGCCTTAGGTATGTTTATAAGGGCCACCAAATTGCTTCATGGTTTACTAGGGTCCCACATCCAAGCAATTAATGGCTGGAAAATGCTAGAAATTAACCTTAGCCTAATTAAGTCTTGGAAAAATTAGCCTACTTAATGGACGCTCTTATTTCTCTCTACAACAACCACACGATAATGTTGGAGAACGTATTAATTTCAAAAAAATCCTATGCCTCACAAGGATCTATCTAGGAGAAACCAGCAACGAGCAATGGAGTAGAGCATCTTCGTAACTTTGAAGATCGACAAGCAGAAACTTTGCTAGAACGCGGTTGATGGAGTCGTACTCGCAGTGATTCAGATCGCGGTGGATTCCGATCTAAGCGTCGAACAACGGCGCATGCGCTTTCAACACACGTGTAGCCCGGTGACATCTCCTACGCCTTGATTCACCAAGGAGAGAGGATAGGTTGAGGGAGAGCTCCGGCAGCACGACAGCGTGATGACGGTGGAGCTATGTGGTACTCCGGTAGGGCTTCGCCAAGCGCTACAGAGGACGAGGAGGAGGAGAGGTAGGGTTGCGCCGAGAGAGAGAGAGAGATGAGTTGTGTGTGCGGCTCCCAAACCCCTTGGGTTTATATAGGAGGAGAGGGAGGGTGTACCACCCCTAGGGTTTCCACCCTAGGTGGTGCGGCAGCCCTAGATGGGGAGGGCCGGCAGCCAAGTGGAAGAGGGGCGGCGCCCAAGGCAGCTCCCACGCCTAGGGTTAGCCCCCCTTGGCCCTCTCTTGCGCCTTGGGCTGAGGTGGGTGGCACACCATGCCATCTAGGGGTTGGTTCCCTTCCACTCTTGGGACATGTAGCCTTTTGGGGATGGTGGCTCCTCCCGGTGGACCCTCGGAACCCTTTCGGTGGTCCCGGTACAATACTGGCGATCTCCGAAACCCTTCCGGTGATCAAAACTCCGCTTCCTATATATGAATCTTTACCTATGGACTATTCTGGAACTCCTCGTGACGTCTGGGATCTCATCTGGGACTCCGAACAACCTTCGATAACCACGTATACTATTCCCATAATAACCCTAGCGTCATCGAACCTTAAGTGTGTAGACCCTACGGGTTCGGGAACCATGCAGACATGACCGAGACACCTCTCCGGTCAATAACCAACAGCGGGGGTCTGGATATCCATGTTGGTTCCCGCATGTTCCACGATGATCTCATCGGATGAACCACGATGTCTGGGATTCAATCAATCCCGTATGTAGTTCCCTTTGTCTACCGGTATGATACTTTCCCGAGATTCGATCGTCGGTATCCCTATACCTTGTTCAATCTCGTTGCCGGAAAGTCTCTTTACTCGTTCCATAACACATCACCCCGTGGCTAACTCCTTAGTCACATTGAGCTCATTATGATGATGGATTACCGAGTGGGCCCAGAGATACCTCTCCGTCACATGGAGTGACAAATCTCAGTCTCGATTCGTACAACCCAACAGACACTTTCGGAGATACCTATAGTGCACCTTTATAATCACCTAGTTACGTTGTGATGTTTGATACACCCAAAGCACTCCTACGGCATCCGGTAGTAGCATAATCTCATGGTCTAAGGAAATGATACTTGGCATTAGAAAAGCTTTAGTAGACGAACAATATGATCTAGTGCTATGCTTAGGATTGGGTCTTGTCCATCACAGCATTTTCCTAATGATGTGATCCCGTTATCAATGACATCCAATGTCCATTATCAGGAAATCATGATCATCTATTGATCAATGAGCTAGCGAACTAGAGGCTCACTAGGGACTCATTGTGATCTATATATTCACACATGTATTACGATTTCCGGTCAATACAATTATAGCATGAATAATAGACAATTATCATGAACTAGGAAACATAATAATAACCACTTTATTATTGCCTCTAGGACATATTTGCAACAGATAATATCACAATAGCCATAGTTGGAGTGACTTAGCTAGTAACATAATCGAGTCCAAGACAATTATGCCTATGTAGCAAGGAATTAACAAGGAGAGAGGTGTTTGTGATAACATAATATGTTACTATAACATAACGCACCCAATGCAAAATGAGTCTACAATCTAATAAATAAAGGTTTACATGAGACTACACTTAAGTTTATGTATAGGTTTATACATTGAGTGCAAGTTTATGTGTCAAAACTCAAAAGTGTAATTGACTCAAAGTTATACAAGTTATGTTACTACCACTATAAAAGTAACAACATACACGAGTAATACATGCATGTTACTAATATAAGTTACTTCCTACTATGACTTGCCTTAACTAATAGGCATGCATGTAGGCCTCATCCAGGAACCTAGGTGAAAAGGACGTGGATGTCGCCTAGAGGGGGGGGGGTGAATAGGCGCTTTAAAATAGTTAAGGTTTAGGCTTGAACAAATGCGGAATAAAACTAACGTTTAATATGTCAAGCACAAAACCTACAAACAACTAGGCTCACCTATGTGCACCAACAACTTATGCTAAGCAAGATAAACAACTAAGTGATAGCAAGATAGATTATAATAAACAATATGTCTATCACAAAGTAAAGTGCATGAGTAAAGGGTTCGGGTAAGAGATAACCGAGGCACGGGGAGACGATGATGTATCCCGAAGTTCACACCCTTGCGGATGCTAATCTCTGTTAGAGCGGTGTGGAGGCACAATGCTCCCCAAGATGCCACTAAGGCCACCGTAATCTCCTCACGCCCTCGCACAATGCAAGATGCCGTGATTCCACTAAGGGACCCTTGAGGGCGGTCACCGAACCCGTACAAATGGCAACCCTTGGGGGCGGTCACCGAACCCATACACGTGGCAACCCTTGGGGGCGGTTACCGGTACCCGTACAAATTGCTCGGGGCAATCTCCACAACCTAATTGGAGACCCCGACGCTTCCCGGAGCTTCACACCACAATGATTGAGCTCCGAGACACCACCAAGCTTCTAGGACGCCAAAGCATCCACGAAGAACAATATCAAGGGTACTAAGTACCAAAGGTAGTAAGCTTCTCAACTTCTCACTTCCACGTATCACCGTGGAGAACTCAAACCGATGCAACTAATGCAATGGCAAGAACACACGAAGTGGTCAAGTCCCTCACACTCAAATCCCTCCACAACAACAAAAGCTATGGAGAAATATGAGAGGAAGAACAAGGAGCTCACAAAGAACTCCAAGATCAAGATCCAAGGGGTTCCCCTCACATAGAGGAGAAAGTGATTGGTGGAGATGTGGATCTAGATCTCCTCTCTCTTTTCCCTCAAGAACAAGCAAGAATCATTGGAGGGATTGAGAGTAATCAAGCTCTAAGAATGTCAACAATGGAGGTAGAACAAGAGCTCAACGAATAGATGAGACCAAGGGAGAAGAAGACCCCCTTTATATAGTGGGGGAAGGGATCACACCGTTACCCCCACTTTCTGCCCGAACTCCAGCGGTACTACCGCTGGCTGTAGCGGTACTACTGTTGGCACTCCAGCGGTACTACCGCCAGCTAGCGGTACTATCGCTGGCTGCAGCGGTACTGCCGCAGGCACTCCAGCGGTACTACCGCTGGCCCCAGTGGTACTACCGCTGGGCCCCTGGTAGTGCAACGACACTACCACCGCCAAGAAAGTCTTCGCAAAAAGGTCCGTCCACGAACAACCGCTAGGCAGGCGGTACTAAGCTCCTGGAGCGGTACTACCACTGACCAGGGGCGGTACTACCGCCAGCCAGCGGTACTACCGCCAACTCTAGCGGTACTACCGCTAGGTCCAACGGTACTACCGGTAGGTCCAACGGTACTACCGCTCGCCACTGAAACAGCCATAACTTTCGCATACGAGCTCCGAATCGAGCAAACCCAAGCTTGTTGGATTCAGGACGACAAGGGCTATCCAAACAGCGAATGGAAATCTTAAGACCATGCGGTTATGAATATGCCAAAGATATAGAGATGAGAGTCCTCTATGAATGAAGAACCGGCAAAAACTCCAACATCGAAAACATCATAGTAGATGCATATGGACTCCGTTTTCGATGAACTCGAGCTTGTCACGAAGATGACCATAAGCTCTAAAACTCACAAAGAGAAACACCAAACAAGAACCAAGAAGTATGATGCAAGGATGCAAATGGTTTGAGCTCTCAACGAATGATACGATCAAGCTACTCACTTAAGAGCCCCCTTGATAGTACAACAATCTATCCTAAACAGAAAACCTATCAAGGGCAAACCTATACCTTGCACCTCGTCCTCTTGAGCTAGATGATGGACCACCTTTCTTGATTGTGTTGGCTTGATGAATACTAGTTGATTGCTCCCCCATACTCACTATGGGTGAGCCACTCTTCAACATATCTTCACAAGTCCATTGCCACCACAATGGACAGCAAGCTTCAAGCATGATATCTTCGTGCTGATCCACTTGAACTTGCACATCGCAATCTTGATGACGATCACAGCTTGACGTCATACTTCATGGGTTGTATGAGATCTTCCCTTTGACGCAAGCCCATGGAAACACACCATACTATGGGATCACTTGATCCCTCTCGGTACATCTTGTACGCTTTGTGTGTTGATCATCTTGATTTGCCCATGGGTTGTATGAGATCTTCCCTTTGATGCAAGCCCATGGAAACACACCTAACCCCCACATAGAACTCTCACGAAGACCATGGGTTAGTACACAAACACGTAATGGACAATGCTTAGCATACCATGGGATCACTTGATCCCTCTCGGTACATCTTGTACGCTTTGTGTGTTGATCATCTTGATTTACTCTTTGTCTGATATCTTGATCAACCATGTGTCTCTATGACCATTCTTTGGATAATACCTTGAATACCATCTTGGTCATCATATAAACTCCTTGAACCCAACAGATGGACTTCAAGAAGTGCCTATGGACAAATCCTATAAATGTAACTTAAGGCAACCATTAGTCCATAGGAATTGTCATCAATTACCAAAACCACATATGGAGATATATGCTCTAACACTAGGGACCCTAGCATCCACCCCAATCTTCTAGCGATTAACTGTCGCACGACCATGATCGATACTCTATGTGAAAAAAACTCCACATTAATGCACACTCGTAAACTCCTTGAGACAAAAAAAAACTTGACGACCAAGACGCTTATTTCAGTCACATGACCACTAGTCGCCGCCATATTTATTTCCTCTTCTATTTCTCCTATGTGTGTTTGTGTGAACTTTATTTCAAATCCCATTCCAGACCAGCATAAACAAAACTATTCATGTTTCAACATCACATAATTGAAAAACATTGCATATTCATAATTTTAAAATTTAAAATTCAAATCCAAACATAACATGAGGTCCAATGCATAGTAAACATTATCCAATACCATAATCAACCAAAATATCATTTGCATAGCTCCAACATGAAGTGTGTGCCACTTCCTCCTCCCAAGTGTCATAGCTCCAAAAGAGCATCACATACCGTCATGGCTGATACCACTTCCTCCTCCCAAGTGGGTGCCACTCCATTCCACCCTATATGCCAAGATCTTTGGCCGTCTCATCTCCTGAAAGGTCTCTTATTTTTATCCATCCCTCTTGGATCCATCGTCATGATACGATAATCCTTGATCACCATCTCTTGCCTCAACTAGTTCTCCTTGACCAAAAGTCTACGCGCGCCCCTCAAAAGTCGTTTTTGCGCTTCTCCGTCTACAACCTTCTCTCATTCTCTTTTATATGTTGCCATGTTGACTACTTCTCTGCCAAGGGTACCTTTGCTTGCATAGCTTAAGATGGCATCTCGTTCCTTGTAATGATGAACTCATCAAGCTTCTCTCTCATTGTTGCAACCTTTCCATCTCTCTTGGTCATCTCCTTCGCCCTCTTCCTCCCGCCAGGCTGCCCCTTGCTTGACCTCCGTAGTGGGACTCCTAGGATTTCTCATCCTTCTCCTCACATCCTCCTTATCATCATCATATTCAAACTTCAGAAAGGATGAGATACTTCAGCCACTCCCTTTGTGGAGCCTTGTCATTCCTTGTTATCTACATCTTATTGGTGTGGAGTAATGACCAACAAGGGTGCAAGGGAAATATTTTGCCTTTTGTCTTGTGGGTTTGCTTGCACCTCTCTTGAGCAAACTTGTCCTACGCCATTCATTTATAAGATGGTTTTATCAGCAAATATATCGCAAAATGCTAAAACTTCTAGTGGATAAATATGATAAGAGCACTCACATAGTCATCAATGGTGGTAGCAGCCCTTCTCTTGATGCATATGACCCTCCCACTGGTTGTAAATCTCAAAGATCGAACTCCATACAACATGAGTTCAAGGTCAGAAGTGAAACCAGGTACGGGCTTCAGGGTGGCCGCCATGCTAACTACATCGAGTGCGGGAAGGGGAAGGGGGCAAAGGCGACGACACATGTAGGATCTGAAAATTTCATGGCTTCAAAAGGTGCTACATTATAGTGCATTCTATGTTCCCTCCAACTTCCTCTAAATATAAAGTCGAGGCAGTTTGTTTTTATTTGTATTTAAGAAAAAAATAGGGATAAAAGGGCTTTAGGGAATCTGCTAAAGTGGTATTTTTTATTGATTTTAGTAGTTTAGTTTAGAGGGTGAGGGTTGAGTGAATCTGCTACGGCTGCTCTAAGTTTATGTTTGCATGGTCAATTGGTTTCCTTCCCGCCCTGAGAATGTTCACTAGCTTCCCACAATGTGTTAAATGGCATGTGAGCGTGCGGTTATATGAAAGTAAATGGTTATATATGTTAGACAACTTGTAAGGAGTTTGGTTTTGTCCAACACTTTCACCCCTATGAAGGTTGGCGGCGTCAGTTTGAATAACAAATAGATTTCTCAAGGCAACCGTATTTTAATGGTCTATGGATATGGGAAGATTTTGGCACTTTGTAGCAACTGCACTATATTTTGTTGAGGTTTGGGATGGACATTCATCTAGCTTCATGTATATGGTGGTGGGCTCGGTTTTTTAGCCGAGTGCAGTGTTTTAGAGGATGTGCTCAAGTGAGCATGTTAAAAAGGTTAAATACAACTTAAATATATAAAAAACATTTTAAAAAATTCTTCAAATACATATACATGTTCTCTAAGTATTATGCAAAATTTCATTTGATAATACGATTACTTGCATGCTACATAAAAAAGACAAAAATCTGGCCCAAATGCAACAGCAAAGCCCATTTAAATACATGTATTTGCCTTTTTCTGTGTACACCACAGTCGATCGTTAGTCGGCAATGTCTTTAAAAACCATGGTCACAATCTTCAAAAACTATGAGGCTATTTTGAGTTGGTTTGTTGCGTAGGGTGGTCAGAATATGTTTTTTTTTCGCGTTGACTGCTCACGTCCTTACTATTGTTTCTTAACACAGATCATTTCTGAAATGATGCTTATTCTAAGAAAAAAAACATTTTCTTAAGTTTATGCAGTTGTATAATTCCTTGGAAAACCTACACGTCATGTACCAAGAAAATCGACTATACAATATCTCTTTTCTGACTAGTGATGATGATCCACATGATGAGATTTCAGTTAGCACGAGTCGTATTGTAATGTAGCTTGAAAATTGACTCTACAAAGCATTAAGTTTAATCTACCGGATCCTAACACAAATGAACGCCTTGCAGATTGGAATAGGCCAACGTCCGAGTCATCATACCAGATAATTTAGCTTGTAACCATAAGCGATCTGAGACTGCCCACCTGCGTGTTAAGAATATATTAAGTTAATTCTTAGATAGGTTACTTAGTCCTCAAGCAACCATGCACTTCCTTAACTTTCAAGAAAACTATGTAATAACTTGGTCCTTAAGTAACTTCAAGTTTACTTGACTCCCAAGCAACATGTGTACTTCCGCCCGGGTATAAATACCCCATTGCTATCATCAATAAAGACTAATGAATCATTTTTCATTCATCTCTCTCGTTCTTTACTTTTTACTTCAAACACGTTATCATGCACTTTGCTCTCCATTAGAGATATAGACTAAAAGAGAGAAGACCATATGCGAATTATCTCTTGCAACGGAGGTAGCGACGCCAGACTTCCACACCCGACGACAGCGCAACAGCGGCCCACAGCTTCGATCTTCGTCGCACCGCATCGTCCTCGGCACGAACCACCGCGGCAATGCAGCCTTCAGCGCGGCGCACTCGCCCTCGTGATAACCGAGGCAGACAAGACAACCAGGCGTGGCCCTCTAGGCCTCTACCATGTCCCGATTCACAATCGGCATGCAGCCTGCTCCTGGCCATCGGCCTCCTCTAGCACACCATCCATGGAAAAGACGAGCATGCATTGATGCATGCATTCAAGAAATCCATCGGGAGAAAGCCAACTTGACTGTCTATTTATAATTAGCATCACTGATTCATTGACCGATTGTGTTTTTTCCTGAATCAGCAAGCATTTCGAATAAAATAAAATAAAACAGTGATGTGCAATCCCATCAGCGGTAACAACTTCAACCATGGCAAGAAGAAGAACGCGACTCTTAGGATCGAAGCGACTTTTACGTTTTTGTACAACATCGCTCCTGTGTGCGGCACACAACGCGGTTTCTTCAGGCATGCGGCGCAGCGATGTCCGCGTCCAACACCAGCAACAAACAACCGACACGCGACGACGGGCTTATAAGCCATGGTGCGCCTATCTCCCAGTACAAGCGCAATGACGCCTTCAGGCATGTGGCGTGGCAGTTTTCTCCAGCCAACGACTGATGCGTAGCAGCCCTGACTCATCGGCGACGACGACGATTACTCGATATCTCCATGCATTTTATAAATTTCATTCATATGCATTGCCTGAGTAATACTATTGCAACATAATGTTTTCTTACATTCGAGATTCCATTCCATCAGATTTTAAGACATCATCATGTCTTTACTGCAAATATTCCCTATGACATGTGATTTGAGGGCAACAACTATAATTCTGCAATAAAAATTATATCTCTTGCAAAACTTAACGTAATTCAAACAAGAGTTACAGAGTGTCATACTCAATATGACTACACCACATTTTATTTGTGAATCATAAGATATTGGTGGCATCTACTGCATCATTTGCAGATTATCCACCTCTACTGTGAGGTCTATATTTTGTCATTTTTACAAAATGACTACCTTCAAGATGCTCTTCCAAATATTAATATTAGACGAGACTACCTCAAGATATCATAAGGTAATACTGGCATCTACTGCAAAAATTTGCAGACTATCCACTATTACTGCAAGGTCTACATCATGTCATTCTGACACATGACTACCTTTAAAGTGATTTTCTTAAAAATAGCATAACATAAGGTAATAGAATTATGAACATCTACTGACAAAAGTCAGACTATGTTTTCTATTATTGCGAGATCTACACCATATTGGTGATTATCTTCAAAGTGTTATTCTATATTAATTGAGGTTTACACATATAAGGCATCAGCCAAACAAGAACTTGCTCCTCTAAAGCATTTATTGTTGTTGTGTACTAAAATATTTTACTCTCATAGTAAATATTGTTCTTGCACACTTTGCTTCAATATGTAATAGGAAACTACAGAAATATTTGCATATACGTATGATTACCTTCTATTACATTGAAAAAATAGATGACAGTGGAGCCTACGTCACTATTTCTAATTATAGTGTCAGCCATCCATCAAGATGGATCTCATAATTTATGGCAATGATTAAGTGTCTCAACATGTCGCAAGTTCCACATGACATCATGGTTATAATTTCATAGTGACTAACCAGTGTTAAGCATGCAAGTCTATACGTTTTGGCAGTGAATCTAAAGTCACACACTTCCTCAAGAACTCCAAAATATTAGCAATAATTTAATCACATGTGTTATATTAAAGGATACAGCCAGGTTCACCAAGGATCACTTTGGCCATGATTGTTCTCAAACAAATCATTTATTCATAGATGTCACTTACTCCCAGAAGTAAATTAAATAAATGCATTAGCATTTTCAAGTAACACATGCTTGACATTTCCAAATACAGTAAGTACATTTTAGGTGAGATTATTTATTGTAAGATGATTTACGACATCAGTCATTGTATCCACCCGTGGTATTATTGCCACTATAACTCCACCTTCGGAATATGTGTCATGGCTATTCTCTTAATAGCTAAGTTTATTCATATGTATTTCATGTGTCACCGAGTTCACTTAGTTCTCAAACTAAGTACATAATGGACGAATATTTATTCACCTTGAATATTTCTCTTAAGAGAAACATGCTGCCATGAGCACATTTGGAATGATCATCCAATAATTTTTCAGGGCCTCAAGTCTATTTCAACTTACAATTTTGGTAGTTATAAAATCAACTTTAAGTTGAGATTTTATGATCAGATATTTTTCGTATTTGAATCCGATTGAAAAGCCCATAATACACTTTTACATCCTCTTATGATGGTATTACCATTTTCATGGTAAAGAAACATATTATTTCTTAAAATCATCATATTCACCCAAAGGGTGCTTCAAATATTTGCTAGCATTGAAAATACTATGCAAGTCAGTGGTTACAAAATAGAACCATGAGGAATTCAAAGTAAGGTGGAGGCTAAAGACAACCAATGACATAATTACCTTTTAATTGGTAATCGATCATTTTCAAATGATCACAAAGACAACTCTCAAGTTTGTCAAATGTGTGGTTACATAAATATCATACATATGATTACCAAACCGTCAAACATATGGTCAAACCATACCATAAATTTATTAAAAAAGGCAAAGAAGTAGTTGGGATAAATTTGAAAAACTGGAAACTATTCTGGTAATGATTGTTCTCAAATCTTCCTCACAAGGAGAACCAAAAATCTAGTGCAAGAAAAGGTTGGTCAATTCCTTTGCACCCAAGATATGTTTGCATATATAAAAAAAATCACTAATATTGGAGACCTCATGTAATCTCGTGATTATTTTCAAAATATTGTTTGCCTATACTTGTACTACTACATGTAGTGCAATGTCCAATATCCTTTTTCTTGGACATTATATTTGATAAATTGTGAATGTATGAATCAATTCATACTCAATTTTTTTGTGTACAAAATAATTTTCTAAATCTTACAAAATATTTGGATTTAAGCCTTACAATCCTAGTTTGGGGTTGATTAGAAAAATTATTGGCAATTCTATTGGTCATAACGTTTTAAGTTATAATATTTCCCAAATCAACAGATTTTATGTGCACTACATGTGCGATAGGGAAAATAAGTTTTAAGGCTCTCACCTTAAAAATTCAAATGAGCCACTCATTCTTCCTTGAACACATTCAGAAGATATGTGGATTACTCAACCATTATGTGGTATTATATATATATATTTCATGGTACTCATGGAAACATTTATAAAATGATTTCCAGTGTGTCTCTTGTCACACAAAACCATGAATGATATAACTAAATTAGTTGCTTAAATTCTCAAAGTAAGAGCAATTTATCCTAAACAAGGGATAAATCCATTCGAATGGACAACTTCGTTGAACTCATTTTAGAAGCAATGTCTGATTATACATAATACTTTATGTGCATACCCAGAATGGTTTAGTTAAATATCTTATCAAAGGTAGTAAAATTAATAACATGATCAAACTTATAGAATTGCAATTTACTAGCCTCTTGCTAGAAAAATACGGCATTACACACCGTAAATATGATATAAATCATACCAACTGCATAGCATACTACTTTCCCCTTGTAGTAATTACGTGGAAATCAACAAAGTATTTCCTATCTGTGATAATTTGGTTACATACCAATATCACCACTCCAGCATACATCAATGGGCTCTCACAGAAAATTAGGGATCTATGTGAGGAATAAAAAAATTATCCGTCAATCAAAATTATTCACAGCCCGTATGTTGATTGCATCAGCAATAAGGACATTTCTGGCATTAGGGGGAGATTAGTACCACAAAGAATGCCGAGAAATAAATTAGACATGTTATTGGCATTCAGTCCTTATATCCACGTACTTAAAGAATCTGAACAAGAAGTTTAGAATCACATATTTGCAACTCATTGCAAATCTGCCACCTACATTTACTGATGACAAAGGTGTCACTCAAATTTATATTCCTGTAGTAAAGTGTCAGAAAGAGTGGAGGTACCTGATAAACCACTCTTCTCCCCAAATGAGAGAAAGAGGGGGAGAAATCTGACCACATGAGATATAATCTTGCATATGCTTCCGCGAAAACAGAGAAAATCAAATCATTAACCAGTAAATGTAATTCAACATCAAGTTGAAAGACACCTCACTAGATGGTCATCATCCAAAGCCCGACATAAATGTGCACAATTGTTTTGGTGTCGGGACATCGAAACGCCTTGACTCCATTGTTGTAGGAAATCACAAGGAGTTAAAAGGAATAAATACATTTCCACAAATTTCATCGATTCCTCTAGAATCATATAACATAAGTCTACATTTGTCGACATATATTTCTTCTAAAGATTGCTAAAACCTTTTGGGCCCTGAACCAAAATCCATGGTAGAGTGCCTCTTGTACTCATATTGGTTCACATAAAAGGAAGCAAGCAATGAAGAATAACACTCGCTCATCAAAGAGTGGTATTTACCACAGTAATACCTACTCTTCATAAGTATCTTCCATATGGAATACTTAAAACTTCTCATTCATAGACAAAGTCAATGAGGTGGTAAAAAAGCGAGGCTTGTAGCAAAAGGGTTCACGCAGAGACCCGACATCAAATTATGATGTAACATACCCTCTTGGTATGAGTGGAATTAAGTTTCGATAATAAATATCATTGGCAGTACAAATAGTATTATCCATGCAGTTAATGGATGCAGTGACTACATACTCATATGGGTCACTCGTTTCGGAAATTTATAACGAAGTCCCTGAAGGGCTTACAATTCTGAATCCAAAATAAATCGCAACATATTTGTGTAAAAATTTAGAAGTCACTCTATGGCTTGAAATAGTCGGAAATCATATGGTACTACCGACTAAATGAGTTCCTTCTTCAAAGGATTACTCAAAGGATGATCATTTTTATGTGTTAATAAAGGAATCCCAAAATTTGATTTCCTTACATCACCTCAGTGTATATCGATGATTTCATCATCAATGTCTCTACAAGACATAAACATACACAAAATCATCTTAAGACGGAAAATTTGGATTCAACTAAATTTAGCTTAAGCTTACAACTTGAGCATTCTCTCAAGAATACATATCAGTCTACATATATCCATAACATATAGGAGAAGTTCAGTGTGGATATACCATAACAACAAAAGACATGTATGGTCATACTACCTTTGATAAGGTACATACCTAGGGTTGATAATGAAGTGACATAAAGACATGAAGTTCTATATCTCACTAATGTCAAAGCACTCATATGATTGCAAACTATGTTAGGCCTGACACCATATTTGCTATGTTTGTTCAGAGTGCAACCCCCAACAAAAGTTACATGGTTGATATATGGAATATCATCTTATATCTTAAGCTCACAATAAATATTGGACAATTCCATCAGGAAATACAAGATATGACCATGATGTGATATAATGATATTGGCTCTTTATTTGATCCCAATGACGTCATATCAATGACTGAATTTGCTGGAATAGCCTCCGTATGGAAGTCATCTAAATGGACTTTAATGGTTATTCTCACTTATCATTCTGACATAATTGCTTTATCTAAAAGCATTGCAAAATATGCATGGCTTGGCAGAATGATTAACCACACTCAAAATCATGTGGCTGAGATTCATCAGAATCACATAACTTGATTTATCAAGATACTTCCACTTGTGTTACTCAATACCAACAGGTTATATGAAGAGCAATATCATAAATCACATTGCTCGAAAACTATTTATCCTCATGGATTATAGAAAAGTGAGGAAATAATTTGCAAACAAAATCATGTGAAAATCTAACAGATTATACACAATCTTATGTTCATGTCAATGAAATTGGTATAAGACATCCTCCATATTTGCAAAGTTCAGGGGGGTAATCTCCCAAACTATAACCTATTAACAATCATCAGATTGCATATATTGTACTCTTTTTCACCTTGATGAGTTTTTCCCTAATGGTTTCTCATAAAAGGTTTTTAACGAGACAATGTAAACACAAGTGTTTGTGTATGCCATATCATTTTCTCCTTATATTTTTCCCACTGGGTTTTAAAGGAGTTTTCAATGGCATGTCACATGCACTCTTTTCCCTTATGAGTTTTCTCCCGTAGTTTCTCATAATGGTTTTTAATGATGCAGTGTCTTATCAAAGATCATATGTCATACTTTCTATTTTCCCTACTCGGGTTTTTAAAGGAAGTACTCAAGACATATTAATTGTTCTCTAAACTCACCAATGAGTTTTCTCCTTCTTCAAAGGTTTTTCTCCTATGAGTTATCAAGAGACAATAATCATTATATGTTGCATTATTTTCTCCTTATTATTTTTCCCACTGGGTTTAAGGGAGTTTTAGCAACATATCTGCACAATTCTTCTCATATTTTTCCCACAGGGTTTTTGAAGGAGACTTTCAAGAATATTCAAAGAATTTATCAAGATGATGCATATACTCAAGAAGAGGCGTTGTACAAGGGGGTGTTAAGAATAGATTAAGTAGATAGGTTACTTAGTCCTCAAGCAACCATGCACTTCCTTGACTCTCAAAGAAACTATGTACTTCCTCCGTTTCTAAATATAAGTCTTTGTAGAGATTTCACTAATGGACTACATACGGATGTACATAGACATATTTTAGAGTATAGATTCAATCATTTTGCTCCGTATGTAGACCCTTAGTGAAATCGCTTAAAAGACTTATATTTAGAAACGGAGGGAGTAATAACTTGGCCCTTAAGTAACTTCAAGTTTACTTGACTCCCAAGCAATATGTGTACTTCCGTCCGGGTATAAATACCCCATTGCTATCATCAATAAAGACTAATGAATCATCTTTCATTCATCTCTCTCGTTCTTTACTTTTTACTTCAAACACTGCGCAGCCGGCTAGTGCGAAGGAAGAGCAAACTCATTTTCCTGCTTTACAGATTACAGGGGAGACATCCAGGCTGAACCATCGGCACTCGTTGCAAGATAGAGAACATGGTAGAACATCCAAGACAAAAGTAAGGAAGAAATTACAGTACTGCTGGAAGCAAAGCAGGGGAAGAAGCCGGCACATATGTGCTCTTATACTGACCAAGATTTCCACACACGCCGCTGCTACTTTGGCGGTGCCGGTGGCGCGAACTGCTGCGGCGCCGCCGCCTCGGCCCGGCCTCGGTTCCGGCCGAGCATGTAGCACCCCAGCGCCAGGACGAGCAGCAGGAGGATCGCCGGGATCGATATCACGAGATAGAACATGGCTGAACTGAGCGAGCCAAGGGGAGCTCTGCAGCACGCAACGAAGGAACAGTCACGCGCACGGCGTGCTCCAAAACGATAAGCGCTCACAACCTGGGGACTTCCGGAGGCTCAGGCCAGCACTTCAAGCGGTGCCCCGACAGGTGGAATCGTCAGCTTGAGCGGCTAAGGTTGACGCTCCAGAACAAACTGACGTATAAGCCTGGACTAGCTTGCTGTGTGTTCCTCTGATCGTCATCGTCCATATGAAGGATCCCCGTGGAGAAGGAAAACGACGTTGAAACCACCGGCTTGAGGTTGATCGATTGGACGTCTAACCAAAACGGGTCGTCGTTTTTGACTTCAGACATCTTTGATTCAGAAAGATTATGAATCGAACAATTATCATTTGTTCATTGCGATCGATACATCAGTCAGCAAACATCAGATCTCTCACAGTTTGTCCACAGACGACAACAAAGGCAAAGGTACCAGTATTAAATCACACAAAACTACAGTTAGCAATGAAAATGTCTTAGAGAGAAATTACTTAAAGTCCACAACACATAAGGTAAAAAAAAAAACCTCATATCCATACCAATTGACGCTGATTTAGTCTGATGGAGTAGCTACATTCCCAAATACAGAGGGAGACATATGGACAATGTATAGCTAAGTTCATGACCCCACTGAGAAAAATGAAAAAAAAACGACTAAAAGTTGGACTCCAATTTGAGGTTTAAGATGTGCAAATATCGACGGGGCTAGATTTACAGAAGTTCCGGGCAGTCAACTGAGAATCAGCGACATCAATATATTACAATAACCATGGACAATGCAGACATACAGTACAAAAAACGGCTGCAAACACAACAACACATAAACCGTTCCTTTCTAGTTTCTCAGTCTGAGACTAATCAAAACATAGATTACAGGGGGGATCCCATAAAGCCATCAACATATGTGCTTTTGCCTTTGAAGATTAACTACCTTGTAGAAGATAGTTCGCACCATGTAGGATGGTCTCCAGATTACTACAACACACAGAGTAGCCAAGTCAGCTAACATTAAAACGAACCAGATATTTTAGAAATGTTGCAGCATTTTCAGAATGGGGACACACCAACATGATCAATGGAAGTTTGTAACTTTGTATACTTGAATTCGCTGGCTTAACTACTCACATGTTTACAAATTCATATGTCCGCAGAAGACATAACATAAAAGACCTCTTTTTTCTTAACACTGAGACTGTAGGAGAGGCTCCTACAGTCATATAAACATATAAAGGATCTTATGCTTGAATAGCCCCTTGAGACCACGTACAATGCAAGGTGTGCTTAAGCGATGTGCTTGTAAAAATAAACCGGCTTTTTCTTAAGCACCGGTGCTTTCTTTTATGGCAGAGGTGCCTAAGTAAGTGTCTGCGCTATACAAATAACCATCGATGCTTAAGAAAAGAAACAGTTCATTTTCACAAGCACCTCTCTAAACACCTTGCATTGTACATGGCCTGAGTTTCTTGCAACAACTGATCCGAAGGAGAATGCTAGTAAGTTGTAAGTAGTAGATGATGTTTATACGGGAATAAAAACACGACACTTGGAAAAACCTTCAGCACATGCTTAAATGTGAAATGATGTAAGCAGATCAAGGCTAAAAGGAATATATATACCTTTGAAAGAACCCAGTGAGATACCGTAGAATGTACCAGAGAAGGCAAAGCATCAACGTATCTGTAACAGTTAAGTGATAACATATTTTGAACTTTCCTGAATGATTTGCTGAGATCCATCAGTAATTGGAAACAATTCAAGTGTTGAAAACTTCAAATACAATAGAAAAAGTCCAGATCTTTTCAACTTTTTTATGCAGTCAGAAAACCTTCCCAATTTCCACAAAGTTGATGACAGAACAAAAGGAAGAAAAATAAATGCCCCTCACGACTAACAACATTCAACAGTTCCAGTATACCCACAGTACACAATTATATAGGAAAGGGAGTGGATACACTTGACACGTCATAATATCTTTGCATGAGTAAAGCACATGGTGGAGCTGAAGTTGCCAAGATGGCAACATACAGCATGCACAATGGTTCGTCTGTGGGCAAAAGGCGGGCGCATTGGGCATTGCTGCGGTACATCCAATGATGCCTAGCTCTTAGTGGCTTGGTGTTGTTTGTAGTGTGACACTTCTATAGCTGTACATAACCTTCTTTTCTATCAATGCAGTGAGACACAAAGCCATTTTCATTTTCTTGAAAGGGAAAAACCATTGGCATGCAGAGAACTTGAAACTGGAAGTTTGAAAGAGGGGATAACGAATTATTGCAAGAGGGAAGAGTTGCAGGAAGAGTGAAGAGAGTAAAAAAAAGTACAACATTATCTGTTGCCAGATAACTAGGGTTGGATATAGTTCAATAGTTTTGAGGATGTTGAAAGAAAATCACAGTAAGATGAAGGTGGAGTTATCTGGATTCATGGAGACAAGAGTAATTTGTATAGAAATTTGGACAGAAGGGTATGAGGAATGCTTTCCTAGCTGGTGTAAAAGATACGCTGAGCTTATACTGCTCGCTGCTATTTTAAGTTGTTCGTATTGTTACCTTTGCTAGAAAACCAAACTATACTAAAGGTCAATTTAATAACAATGGGAGATGACGGTTTAGACATGGTATGCATTTTGCGCTGCAGCCAAATAACTTTAGCATGTTCTGGCAATGGCTTGCCGCGTCATAGTTGAGAAGATTATTTGGCTTTGTATCATCCCATTCTCTATAATGATTCACTCGTGATATATCTATTTATTGATATTCACATGATCATGAGTGTATAAGTTTTTTTTCATAGTTCTGCAAGGCGCAAGATCTAATTGGTTCGAAGAAGCAGATTGACAGATTTACAGTAAGTGTTAAGGCATGTGGCCTGCAAGCATAGTCCTGCACTGCCACTTGGTAGTAGTCAATTATACAGGTTGGAGGGTCTGCTGTGCTTGGTAGTAGTCTGGACAGTATGGCCAGGGCAGGATCAAACCGGCTCTACACAACTAACAACTAAACAAAAACCCTTGCATAATCTAATTAGATTCCACAACTTCCGAATTATGTTCTACAGTAGATTACAGCAATTCAATCAATAAACTCAAAAGAGAACCAAACACCAAAGATTGTTTCACCACAATATAAATTACAAATCATCCTAGTCAAGACGGGAAATATAACTACTACTTTAACACAGAAGGCATGCGATTCAAAGCCAGAAAGACCCCTAAATCCCATAAGCTACAGAACTCACCACCCGCTGCAGGGTTTTCGTCAGATTCAGAAATCAACTGAAAAGATAACGCAAAAGGCGAATTCTCTAACAGTTCAGTAAAGCAAAGCATGGAGCGAGGGGTGGAAGGATACTGAAGAGGTAGCGCTCCCACCAATCGAGCATGTAGAGGCCGATGTTGACATTGTAGAGGTGGATCTTGCGCCCGACCCAGTTCATCCTCCCCGAAGAGAGACCCGACGCGGGCAGATCCCTCGCTCAGATCCGGAAACAAGCGGCGAGGTGTTGGATTATCTGACGAGAGGAAGAAGGGCGTGGTGCCTTGCGGGATCGGCGCGGATCTTTCAGAGGATCTCCGCTTGGTCGATGGCGTCGGCTTTGTTCGGAAGCTGTATTCAGATCTGAACTTCACATGTGTACTACTAGTCGGAGTACGAAATTTCTTCCCGTGGACAGCTAGGTTCTGTTTTTTGCCACCCCACTCTAATGAGAAGGGAAACGAGTCGTTCCTGCCGGCTGATAGACGCGTAGCGTCAGCCGCCTTGCGCGTGCGACTTTTTCTTAAGATCCATAGCAAAAGGGTCTTGCAACGGGAAAAATAATAATTATAATCTTAAAGGATGCTGATCATATTACGTTCTTAAAATTTTAGGACATTTCTTGAAATGCATGAACATTTTTTGAATTAGCAAACATTTTTTTTCAATTACACTCAAAAAATAATACATAAACTTTTTTCTCAAAATCATGGACTTTTATTGTTTTCACCAACATTGTTCTCAAAATTATGAACATTTTTCTGAATATGGAAATACTTTTACAAATATCCCGAGCATTTTTTGAATTCACAAACATTTTATGTTTTCTTCAAAATTCTATTTCAAAATTCTCAGTTTTATAAGTTGCAAAAGTTTTTCAAAAGTCGATATTATTTAAATTTAAAAAAATGGAACAGAAAATGAAAATAAAAAATTAGACTAAAAGCATAGGCACAAACTGTTTTTAAGATTTTTCACGGACTTTTGTTTAAAATTATGAATTTTTTCATTTTACAGACATTTTCTAAAAATTTAAACATTTTTTTGTATATGCAAACATTTTTCAAAACTCCTAAGTAGTTTTTGAATTCTCAAAAAATTTATGTTTTTTTAATTTTTTATTTCAAAATTCTCAGTTTCTTAAATTTAAGAAAAGTTATTTGAAGTTCTAAATTATTTAAAGTTGAAAAATTTGGACTGAAAAGTAAAATAAAAAAACTAAACTAAAAGAACAGGCCTAAATAGGTGTGTTGCATCTTTTTTCAATGCCTAGAGCGTAATATAGGAGGTGCCTACATGGACCGGCCCAGTCCGAAGATTTTCCTGTTTGAAACATTTTCTATGACTTATAAGTGGCAATTATGGGTAATTTTCATCAACTTTAGTGTAAACACTATGACAACTACAATATAAACATTATGATAAATTTTTTTAAAAAAATCATCAAAACATATCAACATGGAATCTAGTTTTTTGAAGATTTCGTCGAGACAGATTTAATGGTAAAATTGAATTTTTTAATTAGGAGATAAAACATTTTTAAACAAAAACCAGAAAGATTCCTGTTGATGACATCTGTTTTAACGTGGCAAAATGAATGATAATGGAGGCGTGTGGGCGAAGTACAAACTACCACACTTGTGGTCGTTATCTTTTTTTCTAATATATTCATTTCCCCAAATACTAAAAAGTGCAATTGCACTATTTGGTTGGAACGAGTGTGTAACAAGTCATTTCACTTTATTCCATTTTGTTTTGTTTTTAAAATATTATAACTTTTGAATCGAGCCTCAGAACGACGATCCGTTTTCACGCTATGTTTCTTACGACGAGCTCTTCAAACTAGATCACATATGGATAGGTTTCGACAAAGTTTTTTTGAGCAACCGTGGGTGATATTTAAGCAACTTTAGTGCTAAAAGACTACTTCTTATTAGTATGCGTAGTACAGTCGCTTATCAACAAAAATTCCTTCAAAATTATCTATCATGATTAGAAGGTTAAATAACTTCATCCTTTAGCAGACACATGGCAAATGTGATCAGCTATTTTCAAACTGAAATGGTTAAATTATGCGTTGGATGTGCATGCTCTGCTCCGTATGCGTTGGATGTCCATTAATTCTTGTATGAAAAAAATTCAAATACCTATAACTATCAAACTGTGTGTCAAAAATATGATATGTTTTCACCGTTGGGTTCCTCGTGACGAACTATTCAAAACGAATCCCATATGAATATGTTTTGAAGAATTTTTTCAAAAGCAACTTCGATGCTATATGAGGAAACTTTAGAGTTAAACAGAAACAACTTTTATGCTAGATGAATTGCATCGTGTGCATACACATGAGTTGCTTGTTGAATGCACTGGAGTTGCGCAAAAAATACACTAAAAGTTGCTAACCTTTTTCTGATACACGAGTGCAATTATGGCAACTATTCACAAATAGTAGGCAACTCAACATTAATGGCACGCAATTGAACATCAAACGTAGACAATTGACCATTAGTAATAGGCAGCTGAGCATCAAAATTGAGGAATTTCATAGTATTTTGTAGCCAACTGAGCTTCAAAATTGAGCAATTTCACAGTATTTGTAGGCAACTGAGCATCAATCATAGGCAACTGATCATCATTGTTTAATTTTGTAAAGCTTTTATAGGTGAATCTAGTCAACTGTTAGTCGTGGTAACCAAGTTAGAAGAATTCTTCGCTGATAGTTTGTCATACTAAGGAGAGGAAGGAGTTGCTTACCTATAGAACTAAAGTTGCCTCATCTAGCACATAAAGTTGCTCAAAAAAAAGTTCGTCGAAACCTATCCATATGGGATCTAGTTTTGAAGAGCTCGGCGTAAGAAACACAGCCGTGAAAATGGATCTTCATTTTGACGCTCGGTTCAAAAGTTATGACTTTTTAAAAAATTTGAAACGCTAATAAATACGCGTGGTTGGTTGTCCTCATATGTGCCCGCTACAGCGAGCGGGCGCTCGTGTGCTCGGTAGCCACGTCCTTCAATTTTTGCAAGGTTTTCAAGTTTTTAACAAAACAAAAAAAACAAAATTTTCATGTAATTTTTTGCTCGTAGGACTTGTGTAGACTTTTTTTGACCAACGACTTGTGGAGACTTGTGGAAAGCGTGACAAAAAAAACAAAATCGATACTTTTAAAATGCTACTTTTAAAAGCATTTTGGAACACTAATTTTATTTTTTTATTATGACTTACACAAATGTAATTTCATGATGAAATTTTAGAAGTTCTAAGAAATTTAGTCAATGTTTCTCGTAAAATTATTTCGATTCATTTTTAAAAATCTTTTTTTCATTTTTAACGAAAAAGAGTTCCCCGCTTTGTATTGTATAGCAATCAATACAGATTACAGAGAAAACACTGAGACAAGCATCACATCAAGCTCAAAAGAAAAAAGAAGAAGAAATAATGCCAACACCATCAGCTTGACAAACCCTGGATGAACCGCAACCGCTGTGCCCTCCGGAATCGACCCACCACAATCCAAGGCTTCGATCCTCCGCGTACCAAACAACACCTCCAACAAGGAATACAATGACGCTGCTGCCGGACGTCTCCTAGGGTTTCCCCCTGCACGCGGAGGGGAGTGGGGGATGGAGACCACCGACACCCTCCAGGAAGGAATGGTGGCACTCGCAGGCGTCACCGCATTGGAGCCGGAAGAAACCGACAAGGATTTCTCCCGCACTCCAAACCCCATCGCCCAACTGTACCGGAGCCAACCAGCCAACGCGCCGCCCACCAGCATGCGCCACAACGATCGCGAAGCCACCCATGTCGCCTCACTGAGATCACCACCACGAGGCCAAGAGGGCGAAGAGAGGAGCCCTGGGCGACGGGAGCAGCAACACTGTAGCCGCGCGGAAGGGAACCACCTCCACCGTCGTCGTGTGAGAGGCCCGTGCCTCCGGCACCGCCGCGGTCGCCATCCGTACGCCACAGCAGGTCATACCAGGCCACCCCTGGCCCGGCCAAGCCTGAATAGGGCCAGCTAAGCCCGTCGTCAACGCTATAGCAGGGAGGGCCAGTGCCGCCAGCACCCCACTGCCCATCGCCACTCCCGCATCTCCCGAAAGCCACGTTGTCGACCCGCCTTGCCGTCGGCCCGCCCAGACCCAGATGGGGCCCAAAGGGATCAGATCTGGGCTGAGCGGGCGCCACCGCCCAGCCAATGTCCCACGCCGCACCAGGATACCCCGTCGCCACGCTGGACCGCTGTCGCCTAGGAACACCCCATGGAGCCGCTCCGCCCCGCGTCGGAGAGCAATCGGGAGGGGAATGGCCAGGGGCTGCCGCCGCCAGCGTCGCCCGGGCCAGGCACGACAGCGGGCGCCGGTGCCGACAAGGAGGAGGGAGGCATGAGGGAGAGCTGGAGGAGGAAGGGTCGGGGCGCGGCCGGTCGCCCGCGGGGGCGACACAGTCGCGAGAGCGAGGGTTTTCTTTTCATTTTACTGTTTACCTCGGCTCATTTGAGCTCGGGCTGAGAAGGTTACTTTTCATTTACAAAGAGGAACAACTCATGCCAACATGGATGTTGCAAACATCTTCACCCACACCTACTAGCCCTGATAATTAACCTCTTACAATATTGGTCAAACACCTACCATCGATACTTGTCCCAAACCTCAAAAATAAGATTAACCAGACCAGACAACACCTTAGCATTGCTCTGCTTTCATAGTTCCCAACATATCGAGGTCACAAAAGAGTCAAATCCTCGACGATTCTTCTTACGCATACTAGTTTGAACCACTAACCACTAAGATTGAAGAAGTCACATTGTGAAGGAGCTGCAATGTTGATATTAGTGGCCAAGAAGCATCTCAGCCAAATCCTCCTGTCTTTGGACACTGAGTTAAGATATAATCCACCGAGTATGTTTCCTAAAGACAAGTGTAGCATGGCCATATAGAGTCATGCAAACCATTGCGATGCCTTTTGTTCGAAGCCCATAACATGTACTAGATGGTCACCCACATAAAGATTTTTCATTGCAATGGCGTCCAACACTTCCGGATGCCAGAGACGGCCTCAAATATGGTTCTCCCATGACATATAGCCTTTAGACATATGTTTCACCCCTGTAGTTAAGTTACAGTAACCACACAGTAATGATGCCATGTCATCAAGTTTAACAAGGACAAATTGCTACTTATTCAAAATCGAAGCCAATTTCAAATTAAAAATGAAGTCAAATTATTATTTCTTCTAACATAAAACAAAAATGTTCATAATGTTACAAGTAATCCATAAGTAATTATGATGGTGAAGCAATATTTTTATAAAGTGATTTAATACCCTAATATAATTAAAATAGAGGCCAAACAACAATTTAAATGCCCTTTTAAATTATGAGAAATCCAAGACATTTCAATTACCTCCCAAACTTTTTGTGGCAGTGTACAAAAATGCAGAGCTAATATGGCGCACGTCTTATATTTTATAAAGCTAGCTTGCTTTTAAAACTAAATGCAAAACAATAAATAAAAATAAAGAAAGGCTAAAAAGAAAAAGAAACGGAAAGAACACTGCGCATTGGGCCTTAGTGCATAGTGCCCATGCGGCCCAGCCCACACCCCACTCTTCTCCTTCACCTCCTACAAGAGGCAGAGGAGGGCGTGGCGGCCATCCCAACCAGCATGGTCATCGGTTGCTATCGTGGAGACCATCCGGCCTATACCCGACGCCTACTAGAGCCCCCCTGGAAACCCTAAATCGAGTCCTACCCTCTGGATATCGCACCTCTGAAAGCACATATGCTCCCTTGGTGGTTTTGATAACTCATGATAACATACATGTTGGGGAACATCGCATGGGAAACAAAAAAATTCCTATGCACACGCAATACCTATCCATGGTGATGATCATCTATGAGAAAGGAGAGTGAATCTACATGCCCTTGTAGATCACTAAGCAGAAGCGAATATAACACGGTTGATGTAGTGGAACTTCTTCGCGGTCCAAATTGTAGCCCGTCCCGCGATCTCATCACGATCCGTCCCGCGATCTCATCACGATCCGTCCCGCGATCCCATCATGATCCATCCCGATCTAGTGCCGAATGGACGGCACCTCCGCGTTCAGCACACGTACAACTCGATGACGATCCCCGCCTTAGTGATCCAGCAAGAGGGGCAGAGAGGTAGATGAGTTCTCTCGCAGCGTGACGACTGATACGTCCATTTTGCATCATGTTTTCATGTTGATATTTATCGCTTCTTTGGCTGTTATTTCACTTCATGGTACTATTCTTATGCCTTTTCTCTCTTATTTTGCAAGGTTTACATGAAGAGGGAGAATACCGGCAACTCGAATTCTGGCCTGAAAGTGGAGCAAAGTTGAGATACCTACTGTGCGCAACTCCAAACGACGTGAAAATCAACGGAGATTATTTTCCCAATTTATAAAAAATACTGGGCCGAAGAAGCGCCAAAGGGGCGCCAGGGGGTGGCCACAAGCCTGCACGGCGCGGCCACCCCCCAGGCCGCGCCATGGGGGCTTGTGGGCACCCTGCTAGCCCACTTGCCCCCCTCTTTTGCTATATGGAGGGTTTCGTCCAGGAAAAAAAACCAGAAGGGAGCTTTTTCGTGGTTTCGCCGCCGCCACGAGGCGGAACTTGAGCAGAACCAATCTAGAGCTCCGGCAGAACGATCCTGCGAGGGAAACTTCCCTCCCGGAGGGGGAAATCGCCGCCATCGTCATCACCAACACTCCTCTCATCGGAGGGGACTCGTCACCATCAACATCTTCATCAGCACCATCTCATCTCCAAACCCTAGTTCATCTCTTGTAACCAATCTCCGTCTCGCGACTCCGATTGGTACTTGTAAGGTTGCTAGTAGTGTTGATTACTCTTTGTAGTTGATGCTAGTTGGATTACTTGGTGGAAGAGTTTATGTTCAGATCCTTGATGCTACTCATTACACCTATGATCATGATTGTGATTATGCTTTGTGAGTAGTTACTTTTGTTCTTGAGGACATGGGATAAGTCATGCTAATAATAGTCATGTGAATTTGGTATTCGTTCGGTATTTTGATATGTTGTATGTTATTTTTCCTCTAGTGGTGTTATGTGAACGTCGACTACATAACACTTCACCATTATTTGGGCCTAGAGGAAGGCATTGGGAAGTAGTAAGTAGATGATGGGTTGCTAGAGTGACAGAAGCTTAAACCCTAGTTTATGTGTTACTTCGTAAGGGGCTGATTTGGATCCACTAGTTTAATGCTATGGTTAGACTTTGTCTTAATTCTTCTTTCGTAGTTGCGGATGCTTGCGAGAGGGGTTAATCATAAGTTGGATGCTTGTCCAAGTAAGGGCAGTACCCAAGCGCCGGTCCACCCACATATCAAACTATCAAAGTAACGAACGCGAATCATGTGAACATGATGAAACTAGCATGACAGAAATTCCCGTGTGTCCTCGGGAGCGTTTTTCCTCCTATAAGACTTTATCCAGGATTGTCCCTTCCTACAAAAGGGATTGGGCCACCTTGCTGCACCGTTTCTACTTTTGTTACTTGTTGCTTGCTACGAATCTTCTCAGCACACAATCACTTGTTACCGACAATTTCAGTGCCTACAGATTTTTCCTTGCTGAAAACCACTTGTCAGATCCTTCTGCTCCTCGTTGGGTTCGACACTCTTACTTATCGAAAGGACTACGACTGATCCCCTATACTTGTGGGTCATCAAGACTCTTTTCTGGTGCCGTTGCCGGGGAGTGAAGCGCCTTTGGTAAGTGGAACTTGGTAAGGAAACATTCATATAGTGTGCTGAAATTTATTGTCACTTGTCACTATGGATACTAATCCTTTGAGGGGCTTGTTCGGGGTATCTTCACCTCGAACGGAAGCACAAAGAGTTGCTCCTCAAGTTGCTGCACCTACTGAAAATATTTGCTTTGAATGTCCTTCGGGTATGCTTGAGAAACTCCTGGCTAATCCTTTTACAGGAGATGGAACATCACATCCAGACTTGCATCTAATCTATGTAGATGAAGTTTGTGGTTTATTTAAGCTTGCAGGTGTGCCTGAGGATAAGGTCAAGAAGAAGGTCTTTCCTTTATCTTTGAAGGATAAGGCGTTGACATGGTATAGGCTATGTGATGATACTGGATCATGGGACTACAATCGGTTGAAATTGGAATTTCATCAAAAGTTTTATCCTATGCATTTAGTACATCGTGATCGAAATTATATTTACAATTTTTGGCCTCGTGACAGAGAAAGCATCGCTCAAGCTTGGGGGAGGCTTAAATCAATGCTATATTCATGCCCCAATCATGAGCTCTCGAGAGAAATTATCATTCAGAACTTCTATGCTCGGCTTTCTCATGATGATCGCACCATGCTTGACACTTCTGTACCGGTTCTTTTATGAAGAGAGATATTGACTTCAAGTGGAATTTATTGGAGAGAATTAAACACAACTCTGAAGATTGGGAGCTTGAAGAAGGTAAGGAGTCAGGTATGAATTTCACTTTTGATTGCGTTAAATCCTTTGTTGAGACAAATACTTTTTGTGACTTTAGCGCTAAGTATGGACTTGACTCTGAGATAGTGGCTTCATTGTGTGAATCCTTCGCTGCTCATATTGATCTCCCAAAGAGAAGTGGTTTAAATTTCATCCTCCTTTAGAAGTAAATGTAGTTAAACCCACTCCAGTTGAAGAGAAAGTCATTGCCTATAATGATCCTGTGGTTCCCAATGCTTACATTGAGAAACCACCTTTCCCTGTTAAGATAAAGGATCATTCTAAAGCTTCAACTGTGATATGTAGAGGCTATATTAGAACACCTACACCCCGTGAGAAAATTAGAGTTGAACCTAGCATTGCTATTATCAAAGATCTTCTGTCTGAGGAAGTTGAGGGGCATAATATTCACTTCTATGAAGATGCTACTAGAATTGCTAAACCTCACGCTAGAGACAAACATAGGCCTGTTGTTGGCATGCATGTGGTTTCTGTTAAGATAGGAGATCATTGTTATCATAGTTTATGTGACTTGGGTGCTAGTGTTAGTGCAATACCTCAATCCTTATACGATGAAGTCAAAGATGAGATTGCACATGTTGAGATAGAACCTATAGATGTCACTATCCAGCTTGCAAATAGAGATACTATCTGCCCTGTGGGAATTGTTAGGGATGTTGAAGTCTTGTGTGGTAAAACGAAGTATCCTTCTGATTTGGTAGACCTTTTCTCAACACTTTCAATGCTCATATTGATTGTGAGAAGCAAACTGTCATTGTTGGCTTTGAAGGTGTGTCACATGAGTTCAATTTCTCTAAGTTTGGTAGACAACCTCATGAAAAGGAGTTGCCTAGTAGGGATGAAACTATTGCCTTAGCTTCTATTGCCGTGCCTCCTACTGATCCTTTAGAGCAATACTTGCTTGAGCATGAAAATGATATGCATATGGATGAAAGGGATGAAATAGATAGAGTTGTCTTAGAACAATATCCTATCCTTAAGAACAATCTTCCTGTTGAACTGCTTGGGGATCCACCCCCACCAAAGGGTGATCCTGTGTTCAAGCTTAAACAATTGCCTGATACTCTTAAGTATGCCTATCTTGATGAAAAAGAGATATATCATGTCATTATTAGTGCTAGCCTCTCGGAGCATGAAGAAAAGAAGTTACTAAAAACTCTGAGGAAGCACCGTGCTGCTATTGGATATGCTCTTGATGATCTTAAGGGCATTAGTCCTACTCTATGCCAGCACAAGATAAAAACTGATCCTGAATTCAAACCAGTTGCTGATCATCAAAGGAGATTAAATCCTAAGATGAGAGAAGTAGTAAGAAAAGAAATACTAAATCTCCTGGAAGCGGGTATTATCTATCCTGTTGCTCGATTGGGTGAGTCCGGTGCATTGCGTCCCTAAGAAGGGAGGCATTATCGTTGTCCCTAATGATAAGGATGAGTTGACCCCACAGAGGATTATTACTGGCTATAGGATGGTGATTGATTTTAGGAAGTTGAATAAGGTCACTAGGAAAGATCATTACCCTCTGCCTTTTATCGACCAAATGCTAGAAAGGTTGTCTAAACACACACACTTCTGCTTTCTAGATGGTTATTCTGGTTTCTCCCAAATACCAGTTGCACAATCTGATCAGGAGAAAACCACTTTCACCTATCCTTTCGGTACCTTTGCTTATAGACGTATGCCTTTTGGCTTATGTAATGCACCTGCCACCTTTCAAAGATGTATGATGGCTAGATTCTCTGACTTTTGTGAAAGGATTGTCGAGGTTTTCAGGAATGACTTCTCCGTTTACGGGTCTTCCTTTGATGATTGCCTCAGCAACCTTGATCGAGTCTTGCAGAGATGTAAAGACACCAATCTTGTCTTGAATTGGGAGAAGTGCCACTTTATGGTTAATGAAGGCATCGTCTTAGGACATAAAATCTCTGAAAGAGGTATTGAAGTCGATAATGCTAAGGTTGATGAAATCGAGAAAATGCCATACCCCACAAATATCAAAGGTATAAGAAGTTTCCTTGGTCATGCTGGTTTCTATAGAAGGTTCATCAAAGACTTCTCTAAGATTTCTAGGCCTCTTACCAATCTCTTACAAAAGGATATTCCTTTTGTTTTTTACGATGATTGTGAGGAAGCCTTCGAAATACTCAAGAGGGCTTTGATAACTGCACCTATTGTTCAACCACCTGATTGGAACTTACCTTTTGAGATCATGTGTGATGCTAGTGATTATGCTGTTGGCGCTGTTCTAGGGCAAAGAGTCGATAAGAAGTTGAATGTTATTCACTGTGCTAGTAAAACTCTAGACAGTGCCCAGAGAAACTATGCTACTACGGAGAAGGAATTTTTAGCAGTTGTGTTTGCATGTGAAAAGTTCAGGTCTTACATAGTTGATTCCAAAGTCACTATTCACACTGATCATGCTGCTATTAAGTATCTCATGGAGAAGAAAGACGCTAAACCTAAACTTATTAGATGGGTTCTCTTGCTACAAGAATTTGATCTGCACGTTGTTGACAGAAAGGGTGCTGATAACCCAGTAGTAGATAACTTGTCGAGGTTGGAGAACGTTCTTGATGACCCACAACCTATTGATGATAGCTTTCCCGATGAGCAATTGAATGTCATCAATGCTTCACGTAGTGCACCGTGGTATGCTGATTATGCAAACTATATCGTTGCCAAATATATACCACCTAGTTTCACGTACCAGCAAAAGAAGAAATTCTTCTTTGACTTGAGACACTACTTTTGGGATGATCCTCACCTTTATAAGGAAGGAGTAGATGGTGTTATTAGACGTTGTGTACCTGAACATGAATAGGGGCAGATCCTACAGAAGTGTCACTCCGAGGCCTACTGAGGACACCATGCGGGAGATAGAACTGCACACAAGGTATTGCAATCAGGTTTCTATTGGCCCACTCTCTTCAAGGATGCCCGTAAGTTCGTCTTGTCTTGTGACGAATGTCAAACAATAGGTAATATTAGCAAACATCAGGAAATGCCTATGAATTATTCACTTGTCATTGAACCATTTGATGTCTGGGGCTTTGATTATATGGGACCTTTTCCAAAATCCAATGGGTATACTCACATCTTAGTTGTTGTTGATTACGTCACTAAGTGGGTAGAAGCTATCCCCACTAGTAGTGCTGATCACAACACTTCTATCAAGATGCTGAAAGAAGTTATCTTCCCTAGATTTGGAGTCCCTAGATATCTAATGACCGACGGTGGTTCACACTTCATTCATGGTGCTTTTCGTAAAACGCTTGCTAAGTACGATGTCAACCATAGAATTGTGTCTCCCTATCACCCTCTGTCCAGTGGTCAAGTGGAGCTAAGTAATAGAGAGATTAAACTAATTCTGCAAAAGACTGTCAACAGGTCTAGAAAGAATTGGTCTAAGAAGCTCGATGATGCACTGTGGGCTTATAGAACTGCCTATAAGAATCCCATGGGCATGTCTCCGTACAAAATGGTGTATGGTAAAGCATGTCATTTACCTCTTGAGCTAGAGCATAAAGCTCATTGGGCAATCAAAGAGCTCAACTTTTATTTCAAACTTGCCGGTGAGAAGAGGTTATTTGACATTAGCTCGCTTGATGAGTGGATAACTCAACTGAGAATGCCAAGCTCTTCAAAGAGAAGGTTAAGAGGTGGCATGATAAGAGGATACAAAAGCGTGAGTTCAATGTAGGTGATTATGTCTTGCTATATAACTCTTGTTTAAGATTCTTTGCAGGCAAGCTTCTCTCTAAATGGGAAGGTCCCTATGTTGTTGAGGAAGTATATCATTCCGGTGCTATCAAGATCAACAACACGGAAGGTAATTGTTCGAGAGTGGTAAATGGGCAGAGAATCAAGCATTATATCTCAGGTACTCCCATAAATGTTGAAAGCAATATCATCAATACCATAACTCCGAAAGAATACCTAAGGGACATTTATCAGCCTGTTTCAGACTCCGAAAACGAAGAGGTATGAGATTCGGTAAGAAAACAGAGTCCAAAACTTTTCCAATAGGAAATTTTCTCCGTTTTGGAATATTTGAAAAAATACAAAAATTGGAAGTAGTCCGAAAAGTGCGCGAGGAGGAGACAAGCCTACACGGCGCGGGCCCACCCCCTGGCCGCGCCGTGAGGGCTTGTGGCCACCTCATGTGCCTCCCGGACTCTGTTTTCATGCGGGGTACTCCTTCTGGTCTGGAAAAAATCATTATATATACTTCCGTTTGGTCTGACCCCTTGATACGTCTCAAACGTATCTATAATTTTTGATGGTTTCACGCTGTTATCTTGCCTTCTTTGGATGTTTTATGTACCTTTTATATCTTTTTTGGGACTAACTTATTAATTCAGTGCCAAGTGCGAGTTCCTGTTTTTTCCGTGCTTTTGAGTCTTTTCACATCTGATTTTGGAACGGAGTCCAAACGGAAGAAAAAACCCCGAAATGATTTTTTCCCGAACGGAAGAAGATCAGGGGGCCTTTGGGCCAAGCCAGGTGGGCTCCAGGGAGCCCACAAGCCCCCACTCCGCCACCAGGGGGAGGCGGCAGTGGCACGGCTTGTGGCCTCCCTGGCCGCCCCCTGACCTAGATCCTTGGCCTATATATTCTCAAATATTCAGCAAAAAATCAGGGGAGCCTCAAAAATACTTTTCCGCCGCCGCAAGCTTCCGTTTCTGCGAGATCTCATCTGGAGACCCTTCCCGGCGCCCTGCCGGAGGGGACTTTGGAGTTGGAGGGCTTCTTCATCATCATCATCGCCCCTCCAATGACTCATGAGTAGTTCACTTCAGACCTACGGGTCCGTAGTTAGTAGCTAGATGGCTTATTCTCTCTCTTGGATCTTCAATACAAAGTTCTCCATGATCTTCATGGAGATCTATCCGATGTAATCTTCTTTGGCAGTGTGTTTGTCGAGATCCGATGAATTGTGGATTTGTGATCAGATTATCTATGATATATATTTGAGTCTTTGCTGATTTCTTATATGCATGATTTGATATCCTTGTAAGTCTCTCCGAGTCTTGGGTTTTGTTTGGCCAACTAGATCTATGATTCTTGCAATGGGAGAAGTGCTTGGTTTTGGGTTCTACCATGTGGTGACCTTTCCTAGTGACAGTAGGGGCGGCAAGGCACACATCAAGCAGTTTCCATCAAGGGTAAAAAGATGGGGTTTTTATCATTGGTTTTGGATTATCCCTCTACATCATGTCATCTTGCTTAAGGCATTACTCTGTTCTTATGGACTTAATACACTAGATGCATGCTGGATAGCGGTCGACGTGTGGAGTAATAGTAGTAGATGCAGAAAGTATCAGTCTACTTGTTTTGGACGTGATGCCTATAGATATAATCATTGCATAAATATCCTCACGACTTTGCGCGGTTCTATCAATTGCTTGATAGTAATTTGCTCACCCACCGTCTACTTGCTTTCATGAGAGAAGCCACTGGTAAACACTACGGCCCCCCGGGTCTATTCCCATCCATCATTTACACCTTCGCTTTTACTTTGCTTTGTTACTTTGTTGCTTTCAGTTCTCACTTGGCAAACAATCTATAAGGGATTGACAACCCCTTCATAGCGTTGGGAGCAAGCTTTTGTGTTTGTGCAAGATCTTGAGATACTCATCCACTGGATTGATACCTTGGTTCTCAAACTGAGGGAAATACTTACCACTGCTATGCTACATCACCCTTTCCGCTTCGAGGGAACACCAACGCAAGGCTCCAAGGCCACGGGGGAAATCCTTTACATACTTGCCTAGGAAGTCCCTTAAGGCGTAGCCGCAGCTGAAGGATTCCTGGTGCCGTCGACACGACTATTCTTGGCGCCGTTGCAAGGGAAGCACAGCTGACATCAGAAGTATTTCTGGCGCCGTTGCCGAGGAGGAGAGATCAAGATCTATCCAAGTAGGTCTCACAAACTCATCTCCTGCATTTACTTTTTTTTGCCAGTTGCCTCTCGTTTTCCTCTCCCCCAATTCACATTTGCTGTTTTCATTTGCCTTTCTCCTTTGCCGTTTTTCTTTTGCCTTTTGCCTTTTTCGTTCGCCCTTTTTCTCTCGCTTGCTTTCTGTTCGCTTGTGTGCCATGTGCCTTCAATATGCTTGCATCTTCATTTGTTAATCTCTTTAAGAGACCCACTTATGTGGAACGAATTGCTAGTGAGTTGAGGGCACTTGACTATCTTTATGGAGTTTTGCGTGAGATGCGTGAATCTGAAAATTGTGAGGAAGAAATTTATGAAGTGATTCATGAGGTCTCCTTGGATGAAAAGCATGATTGCAATGGTTTCACTATAAATTATATTAGTGAAAATCATGCTAAAAATATGCAAAACCCTAAGCTTGGGGATGCTAGTTTTGCTATGTCCCCTACTTGTTGCAATAATCATGATTGGGGTGATGATCTTTCTTATGATCTTGAAAATTTGTTTAAGCCTCATGATGAGTATGATATTTGCAACAATATTGAAAGTGGGATTGGAGAAGTCATGACTATATTTGATGATAATCCCACTATTACCGAAGAGCGTCAACTTTGCATGCATGTGGATCATGAAAAGAATATCCTATGCGATAGTTACATTGTTGAATTCGAATATGATCCCACATGTAACTGCTATGAGAGAGGAAAATATTATGGTAGAAACTTTCATGTTACTAATTCACCTCTCGTTATGTTGAGATTGCTATTGTCTCTTTCGTCTTCCTTGCATTTGGTAACTATTGGTTGTCTTGCCAAATTTTTTTCCTATAAAATGCCTATGCATAGGAAGTATGTTAGACTTAGATGTGATTTTCACATGCTTTATGATGCTCTCGTTGTGCTTCAATTTTTGTCTTTTGTGAGAGCATCATTGAATGCCTAGCTAAGGGCGTTAAACAATAGCGCTTGTTGGGAGGCAACCCAACGAATCTATCATTTTTCTTTCTGTTTTATGTTTTCCACACTTTCATAATTCTGTTATGATTGTGTTTTTTGTGTTTATTTTTGCGTTTGTGCCAAGCAAAACCGTTATGATTAGTCTTGGGGATGATCGTTTGGTCATGCTGGAAAAGACAGAAACTTTCTGCTCACGAAAAGAATTTTCATTTTTTTCTGTAAGAGCTTTGGAGTTGATTCTTTTTGCTGCTGATTGCTACTTAAATTCTTCAAACTGTCATAATTTTTCAGAATTTTTGGAGTACCATAGGTATACGAAATATACAGATTGCTACAGACTGGTCTACTGTTAACATCAACACAAGTAGAATTTAAGGTTGCTATAATACCTAAGGAAGTGGTGGTTTGCTTTCTTGTAGTAATGTTATCACGAGTTTCTGTTTAAGTTTTGTGTTGTGAAGTTTTGAAGTTTTGGGTAAAGTTCTTATGGACAAAGAGATAAAGAGTGACAAGAGATCAAGCTTGGGGATGCCCAAGGCACCCCAAGAGATTCAAGGATGCCGTAAAATCCTAAGCTTGGGGATGCCCCGGGAAGGCATTCCCTCTCTCTCGTCTTCAATCCATCGGTAACGTTACTTGGGGCTATATTTTTATTCACCACATGTTATGTGTTTTTTCTTGGAGCGTCTTGTATCGTAGGAGTCCTTTTTTGTTGTGTCACAATCATCCTTGCTGCACACCTAGAGAGAGAGACATGCACTCACCGTGATTTTGTCGAGCTTCACTTATATCTTTTGGTAGACAATTCAGCTCACATGTGCTTCACTTATATCTTTTGAGCTAGATACTTTTGCTCTTTGTGCTTCACTTATATCTTTTAGAGTGCAGCGGTGCGTGGCTTGGTAGTTGATCTATGCTTTGAAAGTAGTCTCAAAAGGGGTAGTTATCCAAAGGGATACGAAAACTTCCACCTTCATGTGCATTGAATAGTTAGAGAAGTTTGATTCATCCCAATTAGTTTTGAGTTGTAGTTATGGTAATATTGAAGTCATGCTAGTAAGGTGTTGTGGATCTAGAAATACTTGTGTTGAAGTTAGTGATTCCCGTAGCATGCACGTATGGTGAACCGCTATGTGATGAAATCTGAGCATGATTAGTCTATTGATTGTCATCCTTTGCATGGCGGTCGGGATCACGCCATGGTTTATACGTACCAACCCTTCCCCTAGGAGTATGCGTTGAATGCTTTGTTTCGATTACTAATAAAACTTTTGCAACAAGTATATGAGTTCTTCATGACTAATGTTGAGTCCATGGTTTAGATGCACTTTCACCTTCCACCATCACTATCTTCATAGTGCCGTGCAACTTTCACCGGTACACAAAACCCACCATTAGCCTCCCTCAAAACAGCCACCATACCTACCTACTATAGCTTTTTCAAAGTCATTCCGAGATATATTGCCATGCAACTACCACCATGACATGTGCCACCACGTCTACATTGCCATTGCATGATCGTAAGATAGCTAGCACGATGTTTCCATTAATGTCTATGCCATGCTAGATCATTGCCACGGTACACTACCGAAGGCATTCCGTATAGAGTCATAGTTGCTCTAAGTTTGGAGTTGAAAGTGTGATGATCATCATTAATGGAGCATTGTCCCATGTGAGGAAATAAAAGAGGCCAAAGAAGCCCACCAAAAAAAAGAGGCCAAAGAGCCCACCAAATAAAATAAATGAGAGAAAAAGAGAGAAGGGACAATGCTACCACGTTTTCCACGCTTGTGCATATTAAGCACCACGATCTTCATGATTGAGAGTCTCTCGTTTTGTCACCACCATATAGCTAGTGGGAAATTTTCATTATATAACTTGGCTTGTATATTCCAATGATAGGCTTCCTCAAAATTGCCTTAGGTCTTCGTAGCAAGCAAGTTGGATGCACACCCACTAGTTTTCTTTAAGAGCTTTCACATACTCGTAGCTCTAGTGCATCATTTGTATGGACATCCCTACTCATTCACATTGATATCTATTGATGAGCATCTCCACAGCTCATTGATATGCTTAGTTAATGTGACTATTTTCTCCTTTTTGTCTTGCAACCTCCACCACACTCCACACCATCTATAGTGCTATAACCATGGCTCACGCTCATGTATTCCGTGAGAGTTGAAAATGTTTGAGAAAGTAAAGGTGTGAAACAATTACTTGGCCAATACCGGGGTTGTGCATGATTTAAATTCGTTGTGCAATGATGATAGAGCATAGCCAGACTATATGCTTTTGTAGGGATAACTTTCTTTTGGCCTTGTTATTTTGAAAGTTCATGATTACCTTGCTAGTTTGCTTGAATTATTATTGTTTCCGCGTCAATAGCAAACTATTGTTTTGAATATAATGGATCTAAAAATTCACGTCACATAAGAGGAATTACAAAGGACACCTATGCTAGGTAGCATGGAAGCATAAAAAATTCATTCTTTATCACTTCCCTACTCGAGGACGAGCAGGAGTTAAGCTTGGGGATGCTAGATACGTCTCAAACGTATCTATAATTTTTGATGGTTTCACACTGTTATCTTGTCTTCTTTGGATGTTTTACGTACCTTTTATATCTTTTTTGGGACTAACTTATTAATTCAGTGCCAAGTGCCAGTTTCTATTTTTTCCGTGTTTTTGACTCTTTTCAGATCTGATTTTGGAACGGAGTCCAAACGGAAGAAAAACCCCGAAATGATTTTTTCCCGAACGAAAGAAGATCAGGGGGCCTTTGGGCCAAGCCAGGTGGGCTCCAGGGAGCCCACAAGCCCCCACTCCGCCACCAGGGGGGCGGCGGTGGGCAGGCTTGTGGCCTCCGTGGCGCCCCCTGACCTAGATCCTTCGCCTATATATTCCCTAAAATACAAAAAAAAATCAAGGGATCCACGAAAATACTTTTCCGCCGCCGCAAGCTTCCGTTTCCGCGAGATCTCATCTGGAACCCTTCCCGGTGCCCTGCCGGAGGGGACTTTGGAGCTGGAGGGCTTCTACATCAACATCATCACCCCTCCAATGACTCGTGAGTAGTTCACTTCAAACCTACGGGTCCGTAGTTAGTAGCTAGATGGCTTCTTCTCTCTCTTGGATCTTCAATACAAAGTTCTCCATGATCTTCATGGAGATCTATCCGATGTAATCCTCTTTGGCGGTGTGTTTGTCGAGATCCGATGAATTGTGGATTTGTGATCAGATTATGTATGATATATATTTGAGTCTTTGCTGATTTCCTATTTGCATGATTTGATATCCTTGTAAGTCTCTCCAAGTCTTGGGTTTTGTTTGGCCAACTAGATCTATGATTCTTGCAATGGGAGAAGTGCTTGGTTTTGGGTTCTTACCGTGTGGTGACCTTTCCCAGTGACAGCAGGGGCAGCAAGGCACACATCATGTAGTTGCCATCAAGGGTAACAAGGTGGGATCTGTCGTAGATATGAGATTGTCCATCTACATCATGTCATCTTGCTTAAGGCGTTACTCTGTTCTTTTGGACTTAATACACTAGATGCATGCTGGATAGCGGTCAACGTGTGGAGTAATAGTAGTAGATGCAGAAAGTATCGGACGTGATGCCTATAGATATAATCATTGCCATATATGACATCATGACTTTGCGCGGTTCTATCAATTGCTCGACAGTAATTTGCTAACCCACCATCTACTTGCTTTCATGAGAGAAGTCACTAGTAAACACTACGGCCCGGGTCTATTCACACCTTGCTTTGTTACTTTGTTGCTTTCATTTCTCACTTGGCGAACAATCTATAAGGGATTGACAACCCCTTCATAGCGTTGGGAGCAAGCTTTTTGTGTTTGTGTAGGCACTTGTGATACTCCTTCACTGGATCGATACCTTGGTTCTCAAAACTAAGGGAAATACTTACCACCGCTGCGCTACATCACCCTTTCCACTTCGAGGGAACACCAACGCAAGGCTCCAAGGCCACGGGGGAAATCCTTTGCATATTGTAGCGACCCGACTCAAGACGAGTCAAGCCTGTGTGTTTCTGTGCCATCCCTGGATCAGTATGCTGGCACACACAGTACATAAATGTATATATCAAAGTGCAATCACATGTAAATAGCGTAAAACTGATATATACCTTAAATATCTCTGCGGAAGCAGTCAAGGGAGTGGAGTCCCAATAAACACCAACGGCAAGTTGAGTGTAGACCGTAACCCTGAATCGTACTCTTACTCGTCGAAGAAAAATATCTGCAACATGAGATGTTGCAGCCGTGTAGGTCAGCATATTGAATATGCCGGCAAGTCACATAAGAGAGGGGTAAAATGTCATCTATACTATATGCATATATGGCAGGTGGGGTTGTAAGTTTTAGCGTAAAGCAAATTTTTCTCCTACAACAAGAGAGGGCTAAACGCAAAATGTTACTACATTGTTGGTTGTTAACGAGATGGTTCCACCAACCAATTCTCGTACCCATGTTGTCAATAATACCCACATCAATATTACTATATGTGTTGAGAATTTCAGATAACTTCAGTTCCTTTGGCTCAAGTTGTCCATGACCGTGGACACGGCTAATCGATTAGGTTTGAGTACTCTGCAGAGTTTTGCACACGTTCCCCACAAGATTTGAATGCCTCCGTGTTTGTCCTCGCACTTCAGGGTGTTTGAAGACCGGATGATCAAAACATGGTCTTTCAACGGGTCCCTCTGAATCCCTGTCGGTGCCCATCCATTCCTACCGTTCTTCTACATCTGCTAGCACCGCCTGTCCAGAGTCGCCGCGTTGTCCAACCAAGCCAGAGCCCATAATGACTTGTGGCTGTGCAGGTAAGCCTTGGGTCTTGAAAATATCCGTCCGTCTCTTTGAGCCTGGGTGAAGCTTTTCGGAGGATGTCATGGCCGTCCCCAGCATCCCGGGTCATCCACTGGGTTCTCCAGGGAGCCGATCAACCGTCCTTCACCCAGAGTTGCATTGCGTCCGAGGTCTTGAAAATCTTGTCTTAACCGGTCTTGATTATTTAATCAACCTCGCATCACTCGTGGTATGCACTCAACCGAATTCCCGTCTACTCAAGCATAGCAATATGAAATTTGTCGTCCCGGGGCCAAGTATCGGGGTTGTTGTGTGCCTACCACATGATACTACAATATGTAACCATAATTTTCAAGTACCTACTCAGCATGCAATTGGGCATAGGATGGTAGAACTACGATGCATAAAACATAGGTGATACATGATCAAATGACTTGCCTGGTGATGTTGACGAAGAAGAATTTCTCGAGAAAATAACTTGATAGACTACTCGTCACTCTCCGATGAAATCTATATAACAAACATATCATTCACATAAGCACTCATACTAGCAATCATTCTAGCAATCAAAACAAAAGAGAGAGCGAATAGGAATCCGAAGGAAACTTCAAATAAGACTAGAGAGTCCTCTACTACATGAAACACTAAATGATTTTTGTCTAACAGAAAATAATAACAAGGAACTAAGATATAAGTTTAACTAAGATAAACTAAAGTATTTTTCACAAAACTTTTTGAAAGTATTCCCAAACGGGATTGGAAACAGTGGGGAAACCAATTGCAAGTTACTAAGGAACTAGAATTGATTTCGTGATAACAAATAAAAATAAAATAAAAACTTGTTGCAAAACTACTGTTTAACTAACATAAACAAAACAATAATGTTTCTGAAATAATAAAGAAAATATTTTAAAACAAAGATAGAAAAGGAATTAGCCGAAATCCTAAAAGAGGTGAAACAGAAATTGTTTCACAAGAAACAGTGAGCTAAAATACTCAAACAAATCTGAAATTTTACCACTGTTAAATAAGATCACTAGTGATCAGTAGCAAAAAGAATCAAATTAAAAGCTATTTTTAAACTCCTGGAATAGGCAAAACAAGGTTTAAACTAAATCTGATCTAACTCAAATTTGAAAATTTCAAACATAGACAAATTATATGTTTTTAAAAACTACAGGAAATTTGTGAGCTACTGGAAAAAGAATCAACTCTATTGGACTTCGGGATCAAAAGCTATGGACAAAACAAAATTGGAACTTTTCTGTTTTTGAACTAAATCTGAACAAATAAAACAAATAGGGAATCCATGTGGCGGCTTCTGATTGGCTGATGGGTGTGCGTGGCATAGGCTAAACAGCGAATGGCCGAAGTATAAGAAAAATTTCTCTGGCTAAAAGTTAAGTGAATAAAAACCAGCGGTTTTGTTTAAAAACCGAAAGGTTATCCTACTCTAATCTACACCGTTGAAATTAGATCTAAGGGTAAAACTAAAAAAAACAAAACAAGTAAAAAAAAGAAAGGAAAGAGGGGGACCTTACCGTGGCTGGGAGGCTCCCGTGCTGGCAATGGTGGCCGATGGGGCTGGGGGTCGGGGTGGAGCTCTGGTGGGGTTGGGGTCGCCGACGAGGGGGTGGGGTGGCAGGGGGGGCGGTGGAGGCTCCTGGGGGAAGGGAGTGCGGCGAGGTGGAGGACCTGCAGGGGGGCTGACGGGAGGAGTTCTTGCTCCCTGGTCGTGGCGATGGGGATGGGGAGGAGCAGCAGGGGGGGCGACGGGGTGGGGTGGGGCGGCGGAGGGGAGGTGGCGGCGGGGTGGGGAGGGCTCGGCAGGGGCGAGGGGAAGATGCATGGGCGAGGTGGGGGTGGGGTGGCAGGGGGAGAAGCTCCGGTGAGCTCTCTCGTGACCGACTCCGGCGAGGTGGCGCGCGAGCTATTGGCGAGGAGAGGCGGCGGTTTCAACGGGAATGGAACGAGGAGGCCATGGGGGTTCTTATAGAGGCGACGGGAGGCGCTGGGAGGGAAAGAGCTTCGCGAATCCCGGAGGTGGGGATTCCTGTGTCCATGGGAGGGAAAGTTCCTGTGACGTGAAGAAGAGAATAGAGGGAGAAGATGATCTCTGTTGGGCCAGAATAGGAAAGTGCTTAATGGGCCAGCAGGAGTTTCCAAATAAAAGGGATTCCTTTCCTATTTTTAAAACTAGGAAACTAAAACGATAAAAGGGAATTCAAATCAATTCGGAATAAGGAGTTTCTATATACTAAAATTATCAGAAAAATAAAATATAAATGATGGGCATTTTTCCACGGCAAAAATAAAAACTTCAGAAAAAATTATTTTCACAAAATTGCGTGAAAGGTTTATTTTCTTTTGCAAATAATTTTCAAATGACCCTCTAAGTTTTAGGGTTCAAATAACTTTCAAAATGCCCGTGGGTTTGAGGGTCATGTTCCTCCTCTCTAGAATGTATTTCCCGGCATTTCTTGCACGAAGAAAACAAATAGAAATGCAAAAGAATTTCAAATGCAAATATCTCCGTTCAAATTCTTTATAGTTGAAGAAGTCATGTCATCTTCTCTCTTTGCTTTTAAAAGATTGAATTTGAATTTACCGGAGATGGGGAAAGTCATTTTATTCCCTCTCATTCAAAAGTTTTTGAAAAGTTTTAAATTTCACACAAGTTTCAATCACTCAAGCAAACAAACAAACAATCAATCTAATAATTATATTAACATTCCAAAATTTATAATTTTTTGGAATTACTTTTACTGGCGCCGTTGCCGGGGAAGGAGAGATCTATCCAAGTAGGTCTCACAAACTCATCTCGTGCATTTACTTTTTTGCGAGTTGCCTCTTGTTTTCCTCTCCCCCACTTCACATTTGCCGTTTTCATTTGCCTTTCTCCTCTGCCGTTTTCTTTTGCCTTTTGCCTTTTTTTTGCCGTTTTCCTTTGCCGGTTTTCTTGCTTGCTTGTGTGCTTGTTTGTTTGTTGAAGTCATCATGGCTGAAAACACCAAACTTTGCGACTTCTCGAGTACCAATAATAATGATTTTATTAGTACTCCGATTGCTCCCGCCACTAGTGCGGAATCGTATGAAATCATCGCAGCTTTGCTGAATCTTGTTATGAAAGAGCAATTCTCTGGCCTTCCTAGTGAAGATGCCGCATCCCATATCAATACCTTCATTGAGCTTTGTGATATGCAAAAGAAAAGAGATGTGGATAATGACGTGATTAAGTTGAAACTTTTTCCTTTCTCGTTGCAAGATCGCGCAAAAACTTGGTTTTCTTCTTTGCCTAAAAATAGTATCGATTCTTGGGATAAGTGCAAAGATGCTTACATATCCAAGTATTTTCCGCTGGCTAAGATCATCTCCTTACGTAACGATATCATGAATTTCAAGCAACTTGATCATGAACACGTTGCACAATCTTGGGAGAGGATGAAGCTTATGATTAGAAATTGTCCCGCTCATGGCTTGAGTTTGTGGATGATTATGCAAATCTTTTAGGCTAGCTTGAATTTCGCTTCTCGCAATATCTTGGACTCCGCCTCAGGTGGAACGTTCATGGAAATCACGTTAGGAGACGCTACAAAACTCCTAGACAATATCATGACCAACTACTCTTAGTGGCACACTGAAAGGCCACCTGCTAGCAAAAAGGTGCACGCTATAGAAGAAATTAACTCGCTTAGTGCTAAGATGGACGAGTTGATGAATTTGGTTGCTAGTAGAAACGCTACTGTAGATCCTAATGACATGCCACTATCTTCTTTGATTGAGAGTAGCAACGCTAGTTTGGACATGAATTTTGTTGGTAGGAACAATTTTGGCAACAACAATGCTTTTAGAGGAAACTATGTTCCTAGGCCTTTTCCTAGTAACTCCTCTAACAATTATGGCAATTTCTACAACAACACTTATGGAAATCACAACAAATTACCCTCTGATTTAGAGAGTAATATCAAAGAGTTCATCAACTCTCAAAAGGTTTTCGATGCGTCCATAGAGGAAAAACTACTCAAAATTGACGATTTGGCTAAGAGCGTTGATAGGATGTCTTGTGATATTGATGCTTTAAAAGTTAGATGCGCTCCTCCCAAGGTCAACTTGGATGAAACTTTGAAAGCTATGCGTGTCTCCATGAATGAGAGCAAAGAAAGAACCGCCCAAATTCGCGCTAGGCATGAATGGTTCAAAAGGGTGCGTTCTAGTGATGCAAATCACGAAGATCTTAAAGTGCTTGGTGTGTCTCCTCTTGAATCTTTGTTTTCGCGTGTCAAACCTATTGATGGAGGGGCTGGATATGAATCCACCTTGGTTGAAAAACTCCCCAATGATTCGGAGTCCACCCATCTTGATGATAAAGGTGTGGAGAGTGGAGTAGAAGAAATCAAAATTTTGGGTAGTAATGAAACTCCCACTTTGGATTTCAAGGAATTCAATTATGATAATTGCTCCTTGTTTGAATGCATTTCTTTGATGCAATCCATTGCAAACTCTCCACACGCTTATAGCCAAAGCAAAGCCTTTACTACGCATATCATAGATGCTATGATGAAATCTCTTGAAGAGAAGCTCGAATTAGAAGTCTCTATACCTAGAAAACTTCATGATGAGTGGGAACCTACTATCAAAATCAAGATCAAAAACTATGAGTGCAATGCTTTGTGTGATTTGGGTGCTAGTGTTTCCGCGATTCCAAAGTCTTTATGTGATATTCTTGGTTTTCATGAGATTGAAGAGTGTTCTCTTAATTTGCATCTTGCAGATTCTACTGTCAAGAAACCCATGGGAAGGATCAGTGATGTTCTTATTGTTGCAAATAAGAACTATGTACCCGTGGATTTCATTGTACTTTACATAGATTGCAATCCTTCATGTCCCATTATTCTTGGTAGACCTTTCCTAAGGACTATTGGTGCTATCATCGATATGAAGGAAGGGAATATTAGATTTCAATTTCCTTTAAAGAAGGGCATGGAGCACTTTCCTAACAGAAAAATAAGATTGCCTTATGAATCTATGATGAGGGCTACTTATGGTTTGAGCACCAAAGATGACTATATGTGATTCCATCACCTTTTGCCTAGCTAAGGGCGTTAAACAAAAGCGCTTGTTGGGAGGCAACCCAACAAATCTATCCTTTTTCTTTCTGTTTTGGTATTTTCCACACTTTCATAATTCTGTTATGATTGTGTTATTTGTGTTCCATTTTGCGTTTGTGCCAAGCAAAACCGTTATGATTAGTATTGGGGATGATCGTTTGGTCATGCTCGAAAAGACAGAAACTTTCTGCTCACGAAAAGAATTTTCATTTTTTTATGTAAGAGCTTTTGAGTTGATTCTTTTTGCTTCTGATTGCTACGCAAATCTTCAGACTGTCATAATTTTTAAGAATTTGTGAAGTACCAGAAGTATACGAAATCTACAGATTCCTACAGACTGGTCTACAGTTGACAGATTCTGTTTTTGTTGTGTTGGTTGCTTATTTTGATGAAACTATGGATAGTATCGGGGGGTATTAGCCATGGAAGATTGAAAATACAGTAACCCAACATCAGCATAAGTTTTGCATGCCCGAACCGCTCATGTGGTGACAGGGGGCTATTGGTATCTTCCATGCTAGGAGTGTTATCCTCGACATGTGTTTATTCACAGTCATTCACGAGAAAGGGGACGGTATTTGGAATGCCCAGTTCCACGCTTAAATCGAAAACATAACTGTAAAACAAGACTCCGCCGGATTGATGTTAGTATGGACGGTACCCGAGGATTCGGCTAGCCGTGGAGTGTGATTGACTTGTGGTGGGGGAGTTAAAACTTTACTTTTCTGTTTGGGAACCGCCTATAGCATGAGTAGCATGGAAGATATTGAGAACTCTTGGTCATTGCGTTGACAATGAAAGCCGCCACCACCTGTTCTTCATCTGGAGGGCAGATCTGGAGTCCGTCTTGGGCTCCAGAGAGGGGAAATCGTCGCCATCGTCATCATCAACCTTCTTCCCTCTCCAATTCCATGAAGCTCTTCGTCGTTCGTGAGTAATCTATTCGTAGGCTCGTTGGGCGGTGATGAGTAGGATGAGATCTATCATGTAATTGAGTTAGTTTTGATGGGGATTGATCCCTAGTATCCACTATGTTCTGAGATTGATGTTGCTACTACTTTGCCATGCTTAATGCTTGTCACTAGGGCCCGAGTGCCATGATTTCAGATATGAAATTATTATGTTGTCACCAATATATGTGTGTTTTAGATCCGATCTTGCAAGTTATAGTTACCTACTATGTGTTATGATCCGGCAACTCCGGAGTGACAATAACCGGAACCACTCCCGGTGATGACCATAGTTTGAGGAGTTCATGTGTTCACCAAGTGCAAATGCGTTGGTCTGGTTCTTTATTAAAAGGAGAACCTTAATATCCCGTAGTTTCCTTTTGGACCCCGCTGCCACGGGAGGGATTGACAATAGATGTCATGCAAGTTCTTTTCCCTAAGCACGTATGACGACACACGGAATGCATGCCTACATCACATTGACGAACGGGAGCTAGCCACATATCTCTCTGTGTTATAGCTGTTGCATGATGAATATCATCCAAACAAATCACCGACCCATTGCCTACGAGTTTGTCCTACTGCTGCTGTTACTTGTTTTGCTCTGCTGCTGCTGCTACTACTATTGCTACTGCTGTTACTTGTTTTGCTCTGCAGCCGCTCCTACTGTTGCTACTACTGTCGCTTGCTACTGTTGCTACTTGCTACCACTGTCACTACTGCTGTTCCTTGCCGCTGCTATTGCTTGTTACACTGTCGTTAGTCGCTACTTTGTTGTTACTACTGTTCTTGCAGATACTAATCTTTCAGGTGCGGTTGAATCTGACAAATTCAGCTGCTAATACTTGAGAGTATTCTCTCACCTCCCGTCTTGCGAATCAACGAATTTGGGTCGAATACTCTACCCTCGAAAACTGCTGCGAACCCACGCGCTGGTGGGCCATCAACAACATTCTTCTAGTGCCGTTGCCGGGAAGTGCTAGCAGCATTCTTCTGGTGCCGTTGGAAGGGAAGGTTTGTTGTCATCAACATTCGTCTAGCCATCGCCAGAGATTGCAATCATCATTTTTCTAGCGCTGTTGCCGGGGAGGTATTGCTATATTCTCTGAGTCACTTGGGATTTATATCTGCTGATCACTATGAAGAATCTGAAGGATCCGAAGACCAAAGTCTCTCCATCAACTACGATGGGGGGGGGGGTAAGGAATTGCCATATAGCTGTGCACTTGATTCACCTTTGGTTATGAGTAACTTTGCAACATCACCTCCTGCTAGAAATCTTGATATGTCGCCTGTGCTTGATGATGCTTATGATGATACTGCTAGAGATGCTATGCTTGATACTATGCTTGATACTATGCCTGATACTGCTTTGCCTGATACTGCTAGAGATGCTATGCTTGATACTTCTTTGCCTGATGATGCTAGAGATGCTATTTTGCCTGATGATGCTATGCTTGATATTGCTAGAGATACTCCTTTGCCTGATGTTCCACTAGGAGTGTTCCTTGATGCTCATATTGTTACAATTACTGCCAATGCTCGTGATGCTTCTGAAACTACCGATACTATTGAGATAGAACCTGCTTTTGCTCCTGCTAGACCTAGCTCTCCTAGATATGAATTGCCTGATATACCTGAGGGTTACGTTATGGAGGGAGAGATAGCTGAGGATTTTCTTGCGCGTAAGGATGCCTATGACACTGAGAAATTACTTCTCAAGTGGAAGGAAAAATCTCGGGAAGCTAGGATGAAAAATGACCCAAAGTTTGCCACTTCGCCTATCTTTGTCACCGATAAGGATTCTGAATTCTCTATCGATCCTGATATAATCTCTCTAGTCGAATCTGATCCTTTTCACGGTTATGAGTCTGAGACGGTCATAGCCCATCTTGCCAAACTATCCGAAATGGCCAACCTTTTCACTAATGAGGAGAAGATCCGCCACTACTATATCCTTAAGCTGTTTCCTTTCTCTCTAAAGGATGACGCTAAAGCCTGGTTCACCTCTCTTGCTCTTGGATGTGTGCGTAGTCCCCAGGAGATGGTCTATTACTTCTGTGAGAAATATTTCCCTGCCCATAAGAAGCAAGCTGCCTTGCAGGAAATATACAACTTTGCTCAACTCCAAGAAGAGAGTCTTCCACAAGCTTGGGGGAGGCTCGTCCAGCTACAGAATGCTTTGCCTGATCACCCTCTTAAGAAGAAAGAGATACTTGATATCCTCTATAACAGACTTACCGATGCCTCTAGAGACCACCTAGATAGTTGTGCCGGTTGTGTTTTTAGGGAACGAACTGTAGAACAAGCTGAGACTCTACTGAATAACCTCTTGATCAACGATAATGATTGGACTATTCCCGAACCACCTCCTAAGCCACCTCCTAAGAAAAGAGGTATTCTATTCCTCAGTCCCGAAGATATGCAAGAAGCCAATAAATCTATGCAAGAGAAAGGCATTAGATCTGAAGATGTCAAAAGTCTACCACCTATCGAAGAGATCCATGGTCTCGATAACCCGATACAGGTAGTAGAAGTGAATTCTCTGCGTAGGTTAGACGAGAGTGATATTCCTTTTGATAAACCTACTAGCCTATGCTTTGATGAATTTGACAACTTTGTTGTCAAACAACAGAGTTTCAATGATTATGTTAGCAGACATTTGGAACAAAGTACTCGTATGCTTAGCCATTTAAGTGCTTGTGTAGACAGAAATGTCAATGATCCGAAGCTTGTGAGTAAACATGCCTCTATGATTACTACTCAGGTAGAACAAGTACTTAAAGCTCAGAATGACTTGCTCAATGAATTAAATGACAACTCTGTCAGAGTCATTACTAGAGGAGGCAAAATGACTCAGGAACCTTTGTATCCTGAAGGTCATCCTAAGAGAATTGATCAAGATTCTCAAGGAATCAATGCTGATACACCTAGTCATCCTAAGGAGAAGAAGAAGGATGATAGGAGCCTACACGCTAGTTCACCAAATACTGTTACACCTGAAGAACCTAATGATATTTCTGCGTCTGATGCAGAAACACAATCAGGTGATTAACATGAACCTGGTGAGAATATGGACAGTGATGCTCATAATAATGCTCAACCTAGCCATGACGAGGATGTGGAGATTGAACCTACGGTTAATCCTGATAATCCACAACCTAAGAGATACGACAAGAATGACTTCACTGCTAGGAGGCATGGTAAAAAAAGAGAGCCATGGGTTCAGAGACCTATGCCCTTTCCTCCTAAGCCATCCAAGAAAAAGGATGATGAGGATTTTGAGCGCTTCGTTGAGATGATAAGACCCATCTTTCTGCAGATGCGGTTAACTGATATGCTCAAGATGTCTCCGTATGCCAAGTACATGAAAGATATCGTGACTAATAAACGGAAGATACCATATCTTGAGATCTCCACCATGCTTGCCAATTACACTTTCAAAGGTGGAACTCCTAAGAAACTTGGTGATCCCGGAGTGCCCACTATACCTTGCTCTATCAAAGGAAACTACGTAAGAACTGCCTTATGTGACCTTGGGGCCGGTGTTAGTGTTATGCCACTCTCTCTTTATCGTAGACTTGAGTGGGATAAGTTGACACCCACTGAAATTTCTCTGCAAATGGCCGACAAATCAACTGCTTTCCCTATCGGCGTTTGCGAGGATGTGCCTGTTGTAGTTGCTAATACCACTACCTTAACATACTTTGTTACCTTGGATATTCCCGAGGACGATGCCATGGCTATCATCCTCGGAAGACCCTTTTTAAACACTACAGGGGCTGTTATAGATTGCAACAAAGGCAATGTCACTTTCCATGTCAACGGTAATGAGCACACAGTGCACTTTCCGAAGAAACGATATCCAGTACATTGCATCAATGCTATCGAAAAGACTTCATCGATTCTCATTGGGAGCTTTGAATGCCCTATTCCTCGTGTCAAGATGAAGTATGATTTGCTTGTTGGGGAGATACATATCCCCATTGAGGTGACTTAGTGGCTATTAGAAAATTCTCCATTCTCTCTTGCGATTTGAGAAGGTTTTGTCATAAGGACTTGATCAATCCCATTGACGGATTTCTTTCGATGACCATGAAACGTATGAATCAAGGAGTCACATACCTCTGTTTTGAGCTTTCATTTTCTGTTGCTTAGAAGAAAAATGATAGAATTAGTTTAGCTCTTCCTGTTTTCTGTTTTAGCGTCCCAGAGAAAAATACCTCGAAAATAAAAGTTCTCCGATGGTCCTGAAATTTTAGTATGATTTTTCTGGAATTTTTGAAAATTTCTGGGCCTGAGAGCTGGCCTGGGGGCCAGACTAGTGGGCCACAAGCCCTACCACCGCCACCTACCCCCTGGTGGCGGGGTGCAAGCTTGTGGGGCCCACAGGTACCCCCTCCACTCATTCCAGCTCTCAGCCTCTTCTTCCACCTCCAGAAAAAATTGTTTCGCAGCTCAAACCCGTGTTCTTGCTCATTTGGCTGTGATTTTCGATCTCCTTTCTCAAAGCACCATTCTCCGAACTGTTTTGGGGAAATTGCTCCTTGGTAAGTGACTCCTACATTGGTCCAATTAGTTTTTGCTCTAGTGCTTTATCCTTCGCGTATTCTTGCTACCTTGGTGACCCTGTTCTTGAGCTAGAAATGTTGATTTTAACCGGTCCCAAGTAGTTTTAGCGCGTGATACGGTCTCTAGGCACTAGTGGGAGTAGTTGCTACAAGTTGGGTTAATCCTTATTCACTTTTCTTTTGAAGTCTCTAAAAATTTCATAATTTTTCAGAGCTAGAAAAAGGAAAAGATGAGGAGGTTCTTGAGAGGCTCTTCAAGCCGTAACACCAAGGAGGACGAGAAGAACCACCCCAAGTACGTAGTCCCTCGAGTCACAGAAGTTCGAGCGTGCGAGTGGCCAAGTGATGAATTTTTGCGCGTCGCCGGACTTTATGAAGACTTTTATTACTTGGTGGAGAACGCATGTCTTACTGCGTTCGTTGAAGATAAGTGCCCACAATACCTCATCCTCACCAATATTTTCGTTCAAAGCTTCAACTTTTATCCGAGGAAGAATCCTCCCATGGTTGAGTTCATGATATACGATGTCCCCCAGTGCATGACGCTGCATGATTTTTGCAATGTATGCCAATTACCTTATGTTGGGGATATCCGTGACCCTCGTCCACGGGACTTGGAGGATTTCATTGGTTCTATTGCTGTTGGAGAGGAGAGAGGAGTGTCTCGCGCTAGAATTGCTAGCATACATTTTCCTGTGCTTCGGTACTTCTCACTATTTGTGGGAAAATGTTTGATTGGCCATGGGGAGGCTGGATCACTTAGTTCTCCAAACCTTGGGGTTTTGCGCAAAGGCCTTTATAATGATAAGACTTATAGCATGGGCGCTATAGTAGCTCAACGGTTGAACCTGAACCGTTCTAAAGGTGTTGTCTATGGAGGTATCTATGCTACCCGTCCTGCCAGACACTTTGAGATACCCATTAGACTGGGAGAGGAAGGAGAGATGCTTCTCCCTGAGAGATATCTGGATTATGACAACATGGTTCGCCATGATTTTCTGGATAGAGATGCTGGTAGACGGATGATTTATAACCTGGTGTTTAGTCAGGGTACTCGAGCGACTATTACTTTGCCTGCTCCTTCTTTGTTCAATCTTCATGCAGACAGGTACACTATTATGCCCTCGGACATCTACGCATATTGGGGCTTGGCCAACCACAGGCGCCCGTGCCCGAGCCGCCAGTCGAGTACGAGACGCCAGTTTATCAGTGGGAGCCAGAGGAGCTCACACACCAGTGGCATCCACAGTCTGCTTCGGAGTATCCTGGAGCTGGTTATTTCCCACCTTGGGAGTAGACCAAGCTAGGCCAAAAGCCTAAGCTTGGGGGAGTATGTGTTCTCATCGACTTTACATTCATGCTTGTGCTTTCACTTTGTTAGCCGGTGTTTACACTTTGCCACTGTATTATCCATGCTAGTTTATTTTCGTTTTCTTGTTTTCTTGTTTTGTGTCCTTTTGAGAAAACCCAAAAAGAGTTTTCTTTCTTATTTTGCTTGTTGGGAGCTTTCCCGTGTAAATAGTTTTCTTTTTCTTTGTGTCAAGGTAGAAGATATTGGTTACAATGTTTATTGGTTCTTACATGCTTACCTGTTTAGATTTCAAAGAGCCATATTACTTTGTCTTCTCCTTTGTGTTTGCCTGCAGATTCAGCTTAGTCCAATGCGCTTATTATTGTTCACATCGTTCGATCGTGCAAATGAAAGGCAACAATGATGATATATGATGAAGTGACTAAGACTGAAAAGATGGTATAAACTCTATCTATTTTGCTTTTGTAAATATGACTAGCTTGTCGACCCAGATTTAGCTTTGTTGTGATAGAACCATGTTTGCAATGACAACTTAGAGATCATAGTTTCTGATGCCATGCTTATTTAGCTGAGATCTTATAATGGTTTGTCTTGAATGCCAACATAGATTTTGAGATGACTATGATGTAGTATGATAGGATGGTATTCTCCTTTGAATGTTTCAAGTGGCTTGACTTGGCGCATGTTCATGCATGTAGTTGAAACAAAATCAACATAGCCTCTATGATGTTCGTGTTCATGGTGATTTATATCCTGTTCATGCTTGCATTCAATGTTAGTCAAACTCATTGCATCTTGATGACTGTTGTCACTCTCTAGTTGGTCGCTTCCTAGTCTTTTGCTAGCCTTCACTTGTACTAAGCGGAATACTGCTTGTGCATCCACTTCCATAAACCCAAAAGTTTTTCCCTGAGAGTCCACCATACCTACCTATTTGCGGTATCTACCTGCCGTTCCAAGTAAATTTGCATGTGCCATTTTCTAAACCTTCAAGAAATAATCTGTTTTGCATGCCCGAACCGCTCATGTGGTGACAGGGGGCTATTGGTATCTTCCATGCTAGGAGTGTTATCCTCGACATGTGTTTATTCACAGTCATTCACGAGAAATGGGCCGGTATTTGGAATGCCCAGTTTCACGCTTAAATTGAAAACATAACTCTAAAACAAGACTCCCCCTGGATTGATGTTAGTATGGACGGTACCCGAGGATTCGGCTAGCCGTGGAGTGTGATTGATTGGTGGTGGGGGAGTTAAAACTTTACTTTTCTGTTTGGGAACCGCCTATAGCATGAGTAGCATGGAAGATATTGAGAACTGTTGGTCATTGCGTTGACAATGAAAGCATGCCACCCAAAACTATTATCTTTATTTTTAAAGCTTGAGCTCTGGCACCTCTGCAAATCAATGCTTCCCTCTGCGAAGGGTCTGTCTATTTATTTTCCTGTTGAGTCATCCTCCTCTTATATAAGCACCAATTAGAGAGCACCTCTGTCATTTTTATGCTTTGCTTTTGATTGATATTGAGTATGACTATGACTGGATCTTCGTTGCTATGAATTATAATGTTTAGTCAACCCTTGATCTTTGAAAGTGCTCTGCATTTATGTTTTGTGGTCTCAGAAAGAGCTAGCGAGATACCACCTGTTCATATTGCTTCCTGCTTGTTTTGATTGAAGTGTTGGTATTTGAAACTCATTATTATTTGCTCGTTAGCTGATTATGCCATTGATATTAGTTTACCATGAGACCTTTGTGTCATTTGCTTATGTGGTTAACTTGTGATCTTGCTGAAATTCTGGTTATGAGTTAGACATAGTTGCAACAACAAGATCAAACAGAGTTTGTCAAAGTTTTTCTTTCTCTCTCAGTTTGTCAACTGAGTTGCTTGAGGACAAGCAAGGTTTTAAGCTTGGGGGAGTTGATACGTCTCCATCGTATCTACTTTTCCAAACTCTTTTGCCCTTGTTTTGGACTCTAATTTGCATGATTTGAATGGAACTAACCTGGACTGACGCTGTTTTTAGCAGAATTGCCTTGGTGTTATTTTTGTGCAGAAATCAAAGTACTCCAAATGCCGTGAAAATTTACGGGGAGCAGTTTTGGAAAATAAGAAAAATATTTGCGCCAAGTTCCACCTCAGGGGGTGGGCCAGTGGGCCACAAGCCCTTTCTCCGCCACCACCCCCTGGTGGCGGTGGGCAGGCTTGTGGGGGCCCACACGGCTCTGCCGCCCCAATCTCAGGTCTATAAGTCCCCTTTCGTCCCTGAAAAAATAAAAAGAGAAGTTTTCGTCGCGTTTGCGATACGGAGGCGCCGCCACCACCTGTTCTTCATCTGGAGGGCAGATCTGGAGTCCATCATGGGCTCCGGAGAGGGGAAATCGTCGCCATCATCATCATCAACCTTCTTCCCTCTCCAATTCCATGAAGCTCTTCGTCGTTCGTGAGTAATCTATTCGTAGGCTCGCTGGGCGGTGATGAGTAGGATGAGATCTATCATGTAATCGAGTTAGTTTTGATGGGGATTGATCCCTAGTATCCACTATGTTCTGAGATTGATGTTGCTACTACTTTGCCATGCTTAATGCTTGTCACTAGGGCCCGAGTGCCATGATTTCAGATCTGAAATTATTATGTTGTCACCAATATATGTGTGTCTTAGATCTGATCTTGCAAGTTGTAGTTACCTACTATGTGTTATGATCCGGCAACCCCGGAGTGACAATAACCAGAACCACTCCCGGTGATGACCATAGTTTGAGGAGTTCATGTGTTCACCAAGTGCTAATGCGTTGGTCCGGTTCTTTATTAAAAGGAGAACCTTAATATCCCGTAGTTTCCTTTTGGACACCGCTGCCACGGGAGGGATGGACAATAGATGTCATGCAAGTTCTTTTCCCTAAGCACGCATGACGACACACGGAATGCATGCCTACATCACATTGACGAACGGGAGCTAGCCACATATCTCTCCGTGTTATAGCTGTTGCATGATGAATATCATCCAAACAAATCACCGACCCATTGCCTACGAGTTTGTCCTACTGCTCTGTTACTTGTTTTGCTCTGCTGCTGCTACTACTACTGTTGCTACTGCTGTTACTTGTTTTGCTCTGCTGCTGCTGCTATTGTTGCTACTACTGTCGCTTGCTACTGTTGCTACTTGCTACCGCTGTCACTACTGCTGTTCCTTGCCGCTGCTATTGCTCGTTACACTGCCGTTACTCGCTACTTTGCTGTTACTACTGTGCTTGCAGATACTAATCTTTCAGTTGCGGTTGAATATGACAAATTCAGCTGCTAATACTTGAGAGTATTCTCTCACCTCCCATCGTGCGAATCAACAAATTTGGGTCGAATACTCTACCCTTGAAAACTGTTGCGAACCCACGTGCTGGTGGGCCATCAACAACATTCTTCTAGCGTCGTTGCCGGGGAGTGCTAGCAGCATTCTTCTGGTGCCGTTGCAAGGGAAGGTGTGTTGTCATTAGCATTCGTCTAGCCATCGCCAGAGATTGCAATCAGTAAACAATTCAGCTCACATGTGCTTCTGTAGCGACCCGACTCAAAACGAGTCAAGTCTCTGTGTTTCTGTGCCATCCCTGGATCAGTATGCTGGCACACACAGTACATCAATGTATATATCAAAGTGCAATCACATGTAAATAGCGTAAAACTGATATATACCTTAAATATTTCAGCGAAAGCAGTCAAGGGAGTGGAGTCCCAATAAACACCAACGGCAAGTTGAGTGTAGACCGTAACCCTGAATCGTACTCTTACTCGTCGAAGAAAAATATCTGCAACATAAGACGTTGCAGCCGTGTAGGTCAACATATTGAATATGCCGACAAGTCACATAAGAGAGGGGAGAAAAGTAATCATTTATACTATATGCATATATGGCAGGTGGGGCTATAAGTTTTTAGCGAAAAGCAAGTTTTTCTCCTACAACAAGAGTGGGCTAAAAGAAAAATGTTACTACTTTGTTGGTTGTTAACGAGATGGTTCCGCCAACTAGTTCTCGTACCCGAGTTGTCAATAATTACCCTCATCAAATATATTTAATGGTGCTGAGAAATCCAGATAACTTTAGTTCCTTTGGCTCATGTTGTCCATGACCGTGGACACGGCTAATCGATTAGGTTTGAGTACTCTGCAGAGTTTTGCACACGTTCCCCACAAGATTTGATCGCCTCCGTGTATGTCCTCGCACTTCAGGGTGTTTGAAGACCGGATGATCAAAACATGGTCTTTCAACGGGTCCCTCTGAATCCCTGTCGGTGCCCATCCATTCCTACCGTTCGTCTACATCTGCTAGCACCGCCTGTCCAGAGTTGCCCAATGCCCAATGGACAGGCGGTGCTAGCAGATGTAGACGAACGGTAGGAATGGATGGGCACCAACAGGGATTCAGAGGGACCCGTTGAAAGACCATGTTTTGATCATCCGGTCTTCAAACACCCTGAAGTGTGAGGACATACACGGAGGCAATCAAATCTTGTGGGGACCGTGTGCAAAACTCTGCAGAGTACTCAAACCTAATCGATTAGCCGTGTCCACGGTCATGGACAACTTGAGCCAAAGGAACTGAAGTTATCTGGATTTCTCAGCACCATTAAATATATTTGATGAGGGTAATTATTGACAACTCGGGTACGAGAACTGGTTGGCGGAACCATCTCGTTAACAACCAACAAAGTAGTAACATTTTTCTTTTAGCCCACTCTTGTTGTAGGAGAAAAACTTGCTTTTCGCTAAAAACTTATAGCCCCACCTGCCATATATGCATATAGTATAAATGATTACTTTTCTCCCCTCTCTTATGTGACTTGCCAGCATATTCAATATGCTGACCTACACGGCTGCAACGTCTTATGTTGCAGATATTTTTCTTCGACGAGTAAGAGTACGATTCAGGGTTACGGTCTACACTCAACTTGCCGTTGGTGTTTATTGGGACTCCACTCCCTTGACTGCTTCCGCTGAAATATTTAAGGTATATATCAGTTTTACGCTATTTACATGTGATTGCACTTTGATATATACATTGATGTACTGTGTGTGCTAGCATACTGATCCAGGGATGGCACAGAAACACAGAGGCTTGACTCGTTTTGAGTCGGGTCGCTACAGCTTCACTTATATCTTTTGAGCTATGTGCTTCACTTATATCTTTTAGAGCGCAGCGGTGCGTGGCTTGGTAGTTGATCTATGCTTTGAAAGTAGTCTCAAAAGGGGTTTTTATCCAAAGGGATACGAAAACTTCCACCTTCATGTGCATTGAATAGTTAGAGAAGTTTGATTCATCTCAATTAGTTTTGAGTTGTGGTTATGGTAATATTGAAGTCATGCTAGTAAGGTGTTGTGGATCTAGAAATACTTGTGTTGAAGTTAGTGATTCCCATAGCATGCACGTATGGTGAACCGCTATGTGATGAAATCTGAGCATGATTAGTCTATTGATTGTCATCCTTTGCGTGGCGGTCGGGATCGCACGATGGTTTATACCTACCAACCCTCCCCCTAGGAGTATGCGTTGAATGCTTTGTTTCGATTACTAATAAAGCTTTTGCAACAAGTATATGAGTTCTTCATGACTAATGTTGAGTCCATGGTATAGATGCACTTTTACCTTCCACCATTGCTAGCCTCTCTAGTACCGTGCAACTTTCGCCGGTGCACAAAACCCACCACATAGCCTCCCTCAAAACAGCCACCATACCTACCTACTATGGCTTTTTCAAAGTCATTCCGAGATATATTACCATGCAACTACCACCATGACATGTGCCACCACGTCTACATTGCCATTGCATGATCGTAAGATAGCTAGCACGATGTTTCCATTAATGTCTATGCCATGCTGGATCATTATCACGGTACGCTACCGAAGGCATTCCATATAGAGTCATCGTTGCTCTAAGTTTTGAGTTGAAAGTGTGATGATCGTCATTGATGGAGCATTGTCCCATGTGAGGAAATAAAAGAGGCCAAAGATGCCCACCAAAATAATAATAATAAAAAAGAGGCCAAAGAGCCCACCAAAAAAAAGAGGGAGATAAAGAGAGAAGGGACAATGTTACCACTTTTCCACACTTGTGCATATTAAGCACGATGAACTTCATGATTGAGAGTCTCTCGTTTTGTCACCACCATATAGCTAGTGGGAAATTTTCATTATATAACTTGGCTTGTATATTCCAATGATAGGCTTCCTCAAAATTGCCTCAGGTCTTCGTGAGCAAGCAAGTTGGATGCACACCTACTAGTTTTCTTTAAGAGCTTTCACATACTCTTAGCTCTAGTGCATCATTTGTATGGCAATCCCTACTCATTCACATTGATATCTATTGATGAGCATCTCCACAGCTCATTGATATGCCTAGTTAATGTGATTATCTTCTTTTTGTCTTGCAACCTCCACCACACTACACACCATCTATAGTGCTAAAACCATGGCTCACGCTCATGTATTGCGTGAGAGTTTAAAAGGTTTGAGAAAGTAAAGGTGTGAAACAATTACTTGGCCAATACCGGGGTTGTGCATGATTTAAATTCGTTGTGCAATGATGATAGAGCATAGCCAGACTATATGCTTTTGTAGGGATAACTTCCTTTTGGCCTTGTTATTTTGAAAGTTCATGATTACCTTACTAGTTTGCTTGAATTATTATTGTTTCCACGTCAATAGCAAACTATTGTTTTGAATCTAATGGATCTGAACATTCACGTCACATAAGAGGAGTTACAAAGGACATCTATGCTAGGTAGCATGAAAGCATCAAAAATTCATTCTTTATCACTTCCCTACTCGAGGACGAGCAGGAGTTAAGCTTGGGGATGCTTGATACGTCTCAAACGTATCTATAATTTTTGATGGTTTCATGCTGTTATCTTGTCTTCTTTGGATGTTTTATGTACCTTTTATATCTTTTTTGGGACTAACTTATTAATTCAGTGCCAAGTGCCAGTTCCTGTTTTTTCTGTGTTTTTTGGCTCTTTTCAGACCTGATTTTGGAATGGAGTCCAAACGGAATAAAATCGCCGAAATGATTTTTTCCCGAACGAAAGAAGATCAGGGGGCTTGTGGGCCAAGCCAGGAGGGCTACATGGAGCCCACAAGCCCCCCATCCGCCACCAGGGGGGCGGCGGTGGGCAGGCTTGTGGCCTCCCTGGCGCCCCCTGACCTAGATTATTCGCCTATATATTCCCTAAAATACAGAAAAAAATCAAGGGATCCACGAAAATACTTTTCCGCCGCCGCAAGCTTCCGTTTTCGCGAGATCTCATCTGGAGACCCTTCCCGGTGCCCTGTCGGAGGGGACTTTGGAGCTAGAGGGCTTCTACATCAACATCATCGCCCCTCCAATGACTCGTGAGTAGTTCACTTCAGACCTAAGGGTCCGTAGTTAGTAGCTAGATGGCTTCTTCTCTCTCTTGGATCTTCAATACAAAGTTCTCCATGATCTTCATGGAGATCTATCCGATGTAATCCTCTTTGGCGGTGTGTTTGTCGAGATCCGATGAATTGTGGATTTGTGATCAGATTATCTATGATATATATTTGAGTCTTTGCTGATTTCTTATTTGCATGATTTGATATCCTTGTAAGTCTCACCGAGTCTTGGGTTTTGTTTGGCCAACTAGATCTATGATTCTCGCAATGGGAGAAGTGCTTGGTTTTGGATTCTTACCGTTGGTGACCTTTCCCAGTGACAATAAGGGCATCAAGGCACACATCGTGTAGTTGCCATCAAGGGTAACAAGTGTTGGAATTATGCCCTAGAGGCAATAATAAATATGGTTATTATTATAATTCCTGTATCAAGATAATAGTTTATTATCCATGCTATAATTGTATTGAATGAAGACTCATTTACATGTGTGGATACATAGACGAAACACCGTCCCTAGCATGCCTCTAGTTGGCTAGCCAGTTGATCGATGATAGTCAGTGTCTTCTGATTATGAACAAGGTGTTGTTGCTTGATAACTGGATCACGTCATTGGGAGAATCACGTGATGGACTAGACCCAAACTAATAGACGTAGCATGTTGATCGTGTCATTTTGTTGCTACTGTTTTCTGCGTGTCAAGTATTTATTCCTATGACCATGAGATCATATAACTCACTGACACCGGAGGAATGCTTTGTGTGTATCAAACGTCGCAACGTAACTGGGTGACTATAAAGGTGCTCTACAGGTATCTCCGAAGGTGTTAGTTGAGTTAGTATGGATGAAGACTGGGATTTGTCACTCCGTGTGACGGAGAGGTATCTCGGGGCCCACTCGGTAATACAACATCACACACAAGCCTTGCAAGCAATGTAACTTAGTGTAAGTTGCGAGATCTTGTATTACGGAACGAGTAAAGAGACTTGCCGGTAAACGAGATTGAAATAGGTATGCGGATACTGACGATCGAATCTCGGGCAAGTAACATACCGAAGGACAAAGGGAATGACATACGGGATTATACGAATCCTTGGCACTGAGGTTCAAACGATAAGATCTTCGTAGAATATGTAGGATCCAATATGGGCATCCAGGTCCTGCTATTGGATATTGACCGAGGAGTCTCTCGGGTCATGTCTACATAGTTCTCGAACCCGCAGGGTCTGCACACTTAAGGTTCGACGTTGTTTTATGCGTATTTGAGTTATATGGTTGGTTACCGAATGTTGTTCGGAGTCCCGGATGAGATCACGGACGTCACGAGGGTTTCCGGAATGGTCCGGAAACGAAGATTGATATATAGGATGACCTCATTTGATTACCGGAAGGTTTTCGGAGTTACCGGGAATGTACCGGGAATGACGAATGGGTTCCGGGAGTTCACTGGGGGGGGGGCAACCCACCCCGGGGAAGCCCATAGGCCTTGGGGGAGACACACCAGCCCTTAGAGGGCTGGTGGGACAGCCCACAAGTGGTCTATGCGCCAAGAGAAGAAAAATCAAGAGGAAAAGAAAAAAAAGGAGGAGGTGGGAAGGGAGGAGGACTCCCTCCCACCAAACCTAGTCCAACTCGGTTTGGGGGGGGGGGAGAGTCCTCCCCCTTGGCTCGGCCGACCCCCTTGAGGGTCCTTGGACCCCAAGGCAAGGCCCCCTCCCTCCCACCTATATATACAGAGGTTTTAGGGCTGATTTGAGACGACTTTTCCACGGCAACCCGACCACATACCTCCACGGTTTTTCCTCTAGATCGCGTTTCTGCGGAGCTCGGGCGGAGCCCTGCTGAGACAAGGTCATCACCAACCTCCGGAGCGCCATCACGCTGCCGGAGAACTCTTCTACCTCTCCGTCTCTCTTGCTGGATCAAGAAGGCCGAGATCATCGTCGAGCTGTACGTGTGCTGAACGCGGAGGTGCCGTCCGTTCGGTGCTAGATCGTGGGACTGATCGCGGGATTGTTCGCGGGGCGGATCGAGGGACGTGAGGACGTTCCACTACATCAACCGCGTTCTCTAACGCTTCTGCTGTACGGTCTACAAGGGTATGTAGATCACTCATCCCCTCTCGTAGATGGACATCACCATGATAGGTCTTCGTGCGCGTAGGAAATTTTTTGTTTCCCATGCGACGTTCCCAACAACAAGGTGGGCTCTGTTGTAGATATGAGATTGTCCATCTACATCATGTCATCTTGCTTAAGGCGTTACTCTGTTCTTTTGGACTTAATACACTAGATGCATGCTGGATAGCGGTCGACGTGTGGAGTAATAGTAGTAGATGCAGAAAGTATCGGTCTACTTGTTTTGGATGTGGTGCCTATAGATATAATCATTGCCATAGATGACGTCATGACTTTGCGCGGTTCTATCAATTGCTCGACAGTAATTTGTTCACCCACCGTCTACTTGCTTTCATGAGAGAAGCCACTAGTAAACACTACGGCCCCCGGGTCTATTCACACCTATCGTTTCCACTTTCGCTTTTACTTTGCTTTGTTACTTTGTTGCTTTCAGTTCTCACTTGGCGAACAATCTATAAGGGATTGACAACACCTTCATAGCGTTGGGAGCAAGCTTTTTGTGTTTGTGCAGGCACTTGTGATACTCCTTCACTTGATCGATACCTTGGTTCTCAAAACTAAGGGAAATACTTACCACCGTTGCGCTACATCACCCTTTCCGCTTCGAGGGAACACCAACGCAAGGCTCCAAGGCCATGGGGGAAATCCTTTGGATATTTGCCTAGGAAGTCCCTTAAGGCGTAGCCGTAGCAGAAGGATTCCTGGTGCCGTCAACACACCTATTTCTGGCGCCGTTGGTAGGTCTTTTGTTGCAGTAGCAGGCCGTCCTCAGCCCTAGCAGCAACAGTCTCCTCCTCAGCCTCCATGTGAGCAGTAGAACGTGAAGTGGAGGTGTTGGCCCACTTCTCTTTCTGGCGCAGTTTGATGGGATCATGGCTAAAGAGCTCTGTGGGTGCAGGAAAGGCCCTGCCAGGGAAGGTCTCAGCCCATTTAGTCTTGATGTAGTAGAACAAGTAAGGCCCATAGATGGGAACCCTATGGTTGTATATGACCATATGAAGCTCGCAAAACATCACATTTGGCACATCGAGTGGCCCATTGGGCTCTGTCAGTCCTTCCTGACACATCAGGAGCATGTCCACTAGATAGGAGTGAACTTCGTCTTTGTTACCAACCCGAGGGAACAAAGTGTTGCGGAAGACCCGATGCATGATATCCAAGAAGGGAATGAGCACACCCTTCCTGACATAGAAAGGCATCAACTTGTCCTTGGGGGTGGTATCAGGGTTGCGATGAGGGCGCATGCCAATAGAATTATGCAGCCCAGCGAAATTGATCCTCAAAATCTTCATGAACTCAGCTCAAGAGCCAATCAACTTCTCGCCATGAGTCATCCAGGTCAAAGAGAGATTCTCATCATTATGGAAGAAGACAGAGGTATAGAATTGAGGCACTACCTCTGTATCGAAGTCACAGTGAAAAGTGATGATATCCTCAACACCCAGCTGCTCAATCATACGCAGGGCCTTGCCAAAATATTCAGTATCCTTCCAGAGATGATTGAGATCAATCCACTGCACTGGAACAAATTTCTTCTTCTTAGTCAGGATGACATCTTGATAGATCATGACCTGCTGCTTGGTCCAGAACATCTCTCCGCCCCTGAACACCTCCCTCTCATTGACATAAGGGTTTTGCTTTCGGCGCAAACTCCTTGGGAGCCATAGTGTCATAGTCAATGGTGGACTCCTTGTCCTTTGATACAGTCTTCTTGACGTTGCACTTCGAAGGACGGGAACCTTCCAGTTCTTTAGTGTTTCAGTACCTCTTAGACTCGGTGTTGCGAACTGGGTTGGAGCGACGGGAGCCACCACCTGAGACATGCAATCACAAACATGCTAAAACGACAAGAGAAGTCATGGCAACATCCAGAACAAGGAGAAAACACACAAGAAACCAAGTAGGAGCAAGCATAGGCAGCAAATCGAGCGCTAGCGGTAGTACCGCTTGGCCAGGGTGGTAGTACCGCTTCGTGAGCGGTAGTACCGCTCGGTCAGGGCGGTAGTACAGTGAGCTAGCGGTAGTACCGCTCGGGGCAGGGCGGTAGTACCGCATGGTTACAGATCTGGAGGAACAAGAATGGATCTGACCACAAAGCTGTAGATTTAAAATCATAAGAGACCAAAACTATGGATCTAAACCCAAAACTATGCTGATCATATGCAGCAACGCAAATAGAGGCACTTCCCAACATATCTCCTCCTATCCATGTACGAAACAAAATCATGCCACCACAATGAAGCCAATACATCTATCCCTAACCCTAGAACCAAGAACATCAACACAACACAAGGGGGATAGGGGTAGTACCGGAGTCCATGGCACACGGGGGAGGAAGGAGGAGGAGGGGCAATCCCTCCAACTGGAACAGGAGGAGAAGCACCGCGAGGAAGAACAAATCTGGGGGAACTCGAGGCAGAGAGGGAGAGCTCCACGAAGAAGAAGCAAATGGGGCAAGGAAAAAACTGCCCCCTCTCTTTATATACCCCAGGGCACGGATAGGGCGGTAGTACCGCTCGGGCAAAGCGGTAGTACCGCTCGTGCCCGAGAGGTAGTACCGCCCGAGTCATGGCAACAGTACCGCTAGGATCATCACGGTAGCACCGCATGAGGCAGTAGAACTACTCCCCTGAGGATTTGCGGACGCTAGCCCTAGTTAGAGGTAGTACCGCGCTGGTCATCGCGGTAGTACCACTCGGGTCATCACGGCAGTACCGCTCACCCTGGCGGTAGTACCGCTCCCCTGGCGGTAGTACTGCTTCCCCCTAGCGGTAGTACCGCTCCAGAACATACAGAAAAATTAAAAAATTGCTAGAACAACAAAAAAACACTACACACACATACCAGTCAATACCGGAGACAGAGGCAAAATATACCGACTGGCAATATTATTATAACCCTCCTTTACCAGGAGGGAGGGGGCGGTGGCCGGAGCTACCTATGTTTGAGACAAAAGGTATGACACCGCGAAGAATTATCCCTGGGTTCATGACCAACGCTCATCTTTGAAGCACAAGTGCCATCAATAATGGCCAATGTGAAAGACTTGATCGATTTATGCATAATGGGGTGAGGGAAAGTTCATTGAGAGAACAACACTCCCCCTATGTCCATGCCTACACCTAGAACGAGATATAATGTGGAATGAGGTGCAGAGTGCCTAGTTTCAATCCACATTACTGGAATCAATGATATTTAGCTCATGCCTTAACTCTCGGAACCTTGCTTCATCTAGGGGCTTAGTGAAAATATCTGCAAGTTGCTCTTCAGTGTTGATGAAGTGAACCTCAATATCACCACGCTTGATATGCTCACGAATGAAGTGATGGCGAATATCAATGTGCTTGGTCTTGCTATGTTGCACCGGATTGAGGGAAATCTTGATAGCACTTTGATTGTCACATAGAAGAGGCACTTTGTCACAAGTGATACCGTAATCCTTTAAAGTTTGCCTCATCCATAGCAACTGTTCACATCAACTCGTAGCTGCAACATACTCAACTTCGGTGGAAGACAATGAGACACGGTTCTGCTTCTTTGAAGACCAACTTACCAACGAACGACCAAGAAATTGACATCCTCGAGAAGTTGACTTCCTCTCCACGCAGTCTCCCGCCCAATCTGAGTCAGAATAGCCCACTAGGTTCAAGCTTGCTCCTTTGGGATACCATAGGCCAAAGTTTGGGGTATGAGCCAAATATCGAAAGATTCGTTTGACAGCCATAAAATGGCTTTCCTTTGGTGCAGATTGAAACCGTGCAGAAATCCCTACACTCAACATGATATACGGTCTAGATGCACAAAGGTAAACAAGGGATCCAATCATGGAGCGATATACCTTTTGATCCACTGCTTTACCATTGGGATCACTGTCAAGCTTGCATCTGGTTGGCATGGGAAACTTGACCAGCTTAATGTCCTCTAGCTTGAACCTCTTGAGCATGTCCTGGGTGTACTTGGCTTGTTTGGTGAAGGTTCCTTCTAAACCTTGTTTAATCTCGAACCCGAGGAAGAACTTCAACTAACCCATCATTGACATCTCAAATTTCTCGGTCATTAGTGCAGTAAATTCTTCATTGAAAGATTCGTTAGGGGAACCAAAAATAATATCATCAACATATAGTTGGCATACGAACAAATCCCCTTTGACCTTCTTGGTAAAAAGAGTGGGATCAATCTTCCCAATTTCAAACCCACGATCTTGGAATAACTCGGTAAGGTACTCATACCACGCATGTGGGGCTTGTTTAAGGCCATAGAGTGCCTTATTAAGTTTATATACATGATTGGGGAGCTTGGGATGTTCGAACCCTGGGGGTTGTTTGACATATCCCAACTCATTTAAAGGACCATTAAGAAAAGCACTTTGCACATCCATTTGTTGTAATTTGAAATCATGATGAGATGCAAATGCAAGCAGCATGCAAATAGATTCTAGACGAGCAACAGGGGCAAATGTTTCACCGTAGTCAATACCCTCGACTTGGGAGTAGCCTTGAGCCACCAATCTCGCCTTGTTTCGAACCACAATCCCATTGGCATCTTGCTTGCTTTTGAAGATCCATTTGGTCCCAATGACATTATGTTCCTCCTTCGGTCTTGGCACTAATTTCCAGACTTGATTACGCTTGAAGTTGTTTAGTTCTTCATGCATGGCCATAAGCCAATACTCATCATCGAGCGCTTCCTGTACCTGTTGAGGTTCACAACACGAAACAAACGCGTGATGCTCACAAAAATTTAAAATTTCTTGACGAGTGGATACTCCCCTTTTTAAACTTCCAAGAACGTTCTTCATAAGATGTGATTTGACTCTCACCTTGGATGCTATCTTGGCGGTGCGACGCTCCAAGAGTTCCGCGCTTGATAATTGGGGAGAATCCACTTGATCACGTTGCTTGGCCTTGAGTTTTGATCCTTCCTTGGCACCGCGGCCCTCTTAGGTTCTTGATGTCTACTACGCAACCTTCTCCTTATAGACGTTGTTGGGCCTCCAAGTGCAGAGGTTTGTAGGACAATATCAATTTCCCCTCAAGTGGGTGACCTAAGGTTTATCAATCCGTGGGAGGCATAGGATGAAGATGGTCTCTCTCAAGCAACCCTGCAACCAAATAACAAAGAGTCTCTTGTGTCCCCAACACATCCAATACAATGGTAAATTGTATAGGTGCACTAGTTCGGCGAAGAGATGGTGATACAAGTGCAATATGGATGGTAGATATAGGTTTTTGTAATCTGAAACTACAAAAACAGCAAGGTAACTAATAGTAAAAGTGAGCACAAACGGTATTGCAATGCTTGGAAACAAGGCCTAGGGTTCATACTTTCACTAGTGAAGTTCTCTCAACTATTATAACATAATTGGATCATATAACTAGCCCTCAACATGCAACAAATAGTCACTCCAAAGTCATTAATATCGGAGAACAAACGAAGAGATTACTGTCGGGTACGAAACCACCACAAATTTATTCTTTCTGATCGATCTATTCAAGAGTCCATAGTAAAATAACATGAAGCTATTCTTTCCGTTTGATCCATCATAGAGTTCGTACTAGAATAACATCTTAAGACACATATCAACCAAGACCCTAATGTCACCTAGATACTCCATTGTCACCTCAAGTATCCGTGGGCATGATTGTACGATATGCATCACACAATCTTAGAATCATCTATTCAACCAACACATAGAACTTCAAAGAGTGCCCCAAAGTTTCTACCAGAGAGTCAAAACGCGTGCCAACCCTTATGCATAGGTTCCCGAGGTCACAAACCCACAAGTTGATCACCAAAACATACAGCAAGTACTCACATGAATATCCCATTGTCACCATAGATAGACACGTGCAAGACATACATCAAGTGTTCTTAAAGACTCAATCCGATAAGATAACTCCAAAGGGAAAACTCAATTCATTACAAGAAGGGAGAGGGGGAAGAACATCATAAGATCCAACTATAGTAGCAAAGCCCGCGGCACATCGAGATCAAGACATCTCAAGAACACGAGAGAGAGAGAGAGATCAAACACATAGCTACTCGTACATACCCTCAGCCCCGAGGGTGAACTACTCCCTCCTCGTGATGGAGATCGCCGGGATGATGAATATGGCCACCGGAGATGGATTCCCCCTCCGGCAGGGTGCCGGAACGGGCTCTAGATTGGTTTTTGGTGGCTACAGAGGCTTGCGGCGGTGGAACTCCCAATCTAGGTTTCTTTTTGGGGGTTTCTGTATTTATAGGAATTTATGGCGGTGGAATTACGTTGGTTGGGCCCACGAGGAGGTCACAAGCCTGCTAGGTGTGGCCTAGGGGGGCTCCTCCTGGCTTGTGACTCCCTCGTGGCTCTTCTGGATTTCTTCCAAAGCTTCGGGGGTCTCTTTTGGTCCAAAAAAATCATCGCGAAAGTTTTATTCCACTTGGACTCCGTTCTGAAAAAGGTCAAAAACTCATAAAAAACAAAAACTGGCACTAGGCACTGAGTTAATAAGTTAGTCCGAAAAAAGATATAAAATAGCATATTCATGCATATAAAACATCCAAAGTTGACAAGATAATAGCATGGAACCATCAAAAATTATAGATACGTCGGAGACGTATCAAGCATCCCCAAGCCTAACTCCTGCTAGTCCTCGAGTAGGGAAGTGATAAAGACCGAATTTTTGATGTGGAATGTTACCTAACATATTTGTCCTTTGTAACTTCTTTCTTGTGGCATGAATGTTCAAATCCGTAAGATTCAAAACAATAGTTTACTATTGACATGAAAACAATAATACTTCAAGCATACTAGCAAAGTAATCATGAACTTTTGAAATAACAAGGCCAAAGAAAGTTATCCCTACAAAATCATATAGTCTGGCTATGCTCCGTCATCCCCACACAACGAATTTAAATCATGCACAACCCCGGTATTGGCCAAGTAATTGTTTTTGCACTCTTACTTTCTCAAAAAATTTCAACTCTCATGCAATACATGAGCGTGAGCCATGGATATAGCACTATAGGTAGAATAGAGTGTGGTGGAGGTTGTGAGGCAAAAAGGAGGAGATGGTCACATTGGCTTGGCGTATTAATGGGCTATGGAGATGCCCATCAATAGATATCAATGTGAATGAGTAGAGATTGCCATGTAATGGATGCACGAGAGCTATAAGTGTGTGAAAGCTCAAAAGGAAAACTAGTGGGTGTGCACCCAACTTGCTTGCTCACGAAGACCTAGGGCAATTTTGAGGAAGCCCGTCATTGGAATATACAAGCCAAGTTATATAATGAAAGTTCCCACTAGTATATGGAAGTGACAAAACAAGAGACTCTCTATCATGAAGAACATGGTGCTATTTTTAAGCACAAGTGTGGAAAAGATAGTAGCATTGTCCCTTCTCTCTTTTTCTCTCTCTTTTTTTTGTTTGGGCTCTTTGGCCTCTTTTCAATTTTTTTGGTGGGCATCTTTGGCCTTTTTTCCCCTCACATGGGACAATGCTCTAATAATTATGATCATCACACTTTTATTTACTCTCAACTCAATACTTAGAACAATGATTACTCTATATGAAATGCCTACGGTAGTGTACCGGGATGTGCAACGATCTAGCTTAGAGTATGACGTTGAAACATCTCGCTAGCTATCTTACGATCATGCAATGGCAATATGAAAGTGACGGCACATGTCATGAGACGGAACGATGGGAGTAGCATGGCAATATATCTCGGAATGGCTATGAAAATGCCATAATAGGTAGGTATGGTGGCTGTTTTGAGGAAGGTATATGGTGGGTTTGTGCACCGGCAAAAGTTGCACGGTACTAGAGAGGCTAGCAATGGTGGAAGGTAAAAGTGCATCTATACCATGGACTCACATTAGTCATGAAGAACTCATATACTTATTGCGAAAGTTTTTATTAGTAATCGAAACAAAGTGCTAAACGCATACTCCTAGGGGAAGGGTTGGTAGGTGTTAACCATCGCGCGATCCCGACCGCCACACAAAGGATGACAATCAATAAATCAATTATGCTCCGACTTCCTAACATAGCGGTTCACCATACGTGCATGCTACGGGAATCACTAACTTCGACACAAGTATTTCTAGATTCACAACACCCTACTAACATAACTCTAATATCACTGTATCCATATCTCAAAACTAATTGTGAGGAATCAAACTTCTCTTACTAATCAATGCACATGAATATGGAAGTTTTTTTTATATCCTCTTTGGATGCCTATCATCTTTAGGACTAATTTCATAGCACACGCCAATTACCAAGTTACTTAGAGAGAGCACTACTAAAAAAATATAAGTGATGATCGAGAGTTTTTATTTCTACAAAATATGACACACCGCCGTGCTCTAAAAATATTTAAGTGAAGCACTAGAGCAAAATTATCTAGCTAAAAAGATATAAGTGAAACACATGCGAGCTAAATTGCCTAACTCAAAAGATATAAGTGAAGCTCATTGAGTATTCTAGCAAATTCACGATGAGTGCATGTCCCTCTCAAAAAGGTGTGCATCAAGGATGATCGTGACAAAACAAAAAACAAATACTCCTATAATACACGACGCTCCAAGCAAAACACATATCATGTGGTGAATAAAAATATAGCTCCAAGTAACGTTACCAATGGATTGAAGACGAAAGAGGGGATGCCTTCCCGGGGCATCCCCAAGCTTAGGCTTTTTGGTGTCCTTGAATATGGCTTTGGGGGTGCCTTGGGCATCCCCAATCTTAGGATCTTGCCACTCCTTGTTCCATAGTCCATAGAAACTCTACCCAAAACTTGAAAACTTCACAACACAAAACTTAACGGAACTTCGTGAGATGGGTTAGTATGATAATGAGCAAATCAATCACTTGGGTACTGTCAAAACAAGACTAATAATTATTTTCACACAATTCCTACTGTATCTTAAAATTTCCACAATTTATATCACTTAATATAATCTATGGAAACACTAAAACAAGCAAACTATGCATTGAAAACAGAATCTGTCAAAAACAGAACATTTTGTAATGATCTAAATTCTAACCATACTTCTGCACCTCCAACAATTCTGAAACAATTATGAAAATTATGAATTTTTTTATATCAATCAGCAGCAAAAATAATCAGCTCAATATCTCTCCTTGGATAGGAATGAAAAATAATTTCGTGAGCGCAAGGTTTCTGTCTTTTTCAGCATGATCAAATAACTATCACCCAAACTAATCGTAAAGGCTTTACTTGGCACTTTATTGAAACTAAGGCAATAAAACATGATTAATACAGTAGTTTAATCATGTGAACACACAAAAACAGTAAGGATACATGTTGGGCTGTCTCCCAACAAGCACTTTTCTTTAATGCCTTTCAAGCTAGGCATGATGATTTCAATGATGCTCACATAATAGATAAGGATTGAAACATAATGGAAGCATCATGGAGCATATGACTAGCACATTTAAGTCTAACCCACTTCCTATGCATAGGGATTTTGTGATCGAACAATTTATTGGAGCAAGAATCATCTAGCATAGGAAGGCAAAACAAGCATAGCTTCAAAAATTTCAACACATAGAGGGGAAACTTGATATTATTGCAATATGTAGAAGCATATGATCCTCTCTCATAATAATTTTCAGTAGCATCATGAATGAATTCAACAGTATAACCAACACCTAAAGCATTCTATTCATGATCTACGAGCATAGAAATTTTACTACTCTCCACATAAGGAAATTTATTCTCGTCAATAGTAGTGGGAGTATCGTAAAAGACTTGAACACTACGAATTGCTTCCACATTAAAAGAGTAATGTTCAGTGAAAGGATACTCAAGGGTATGACAAGTTTTATCATCCCTCTTCTTTATAGCATAAGTATCATCACAATAATCATCATAAATAGGGGGCATGCTTTCATCGTAATAATTTTGATCATTCGAAGTGGGGGAACTAAAAAGATCATCTTCATCAAAAATAACATCCCCAAGCTTGTGGCTTTGCATATCATTAGCATCATGGGTATTCAAAGAATTCATACTATCAACATTGCAATCATGGACATCATTCACATATTTTATGCCAAGCATTCTATGTAATTCTTCTTCTAGCACTTGAGCACAATTTTCATTTCCATCATTTTCACGAAAGACATTGAAAAGATGAAGCATATGAGGCCACCTTAATTCCATTTTTTTGTAGTTTTCTTTTATAGACTGAACTAGTGATAAAACAAGAAACTAAAAGATTCAATTGCAAGATCTAAAGATATACCTTCAAGCGCTAACCTCTCCGGTAATGGCACCAGAAAAGAGCTTGATGTCTACTACGCAACCTTCTCCTTGTAGACGTTGTTGGGCCTCCAAGTGCAGAGGTTTGTAGGACCATAGAAATTTTCCCTCAAGTGGGTGACCTAAGGTTTATCAATCCATGGGAGGCATAGGATGCAGATGGTCTCTCTCAAGCAACCCTACAACCAAATAACAAAGTGTCTCTTGTGTCCCCAACACACCCAATACAACGGTAAATTGTATAGGTGCACTAGTTCGGCGAAGAGATGGTGATACAAATGCAATATGGATGGTAGATATAGGATTTTGTAACCTGAAACTACAAAAACAGCAAGGTAACTAATAGTAAAAGTGAGCACGGACGGTATTGCAATGCGTGGAAACAAGGCTAGGGTTCATACTTTCACTAGTGAAGTTCTCTCAACAATGATAACATAATTGGATCATATAACTAGCCCTCAACATGCAACAAAGAGTCACTCCAAAGTCACTAATAGAGGAGAACAAACGAAGAGATTATTGTCGGGTACGAAACCACCACAAAGTTATTCTTTCTGATCGATCTATTCAAGAGTCCGTAGTAAAATGACACGAAGCTATTCTTTCCGGTCGATCCATCATAGAGTTCATACTAGAATAACACCTTAAGACACATATCAACCAAGACCCTAATGTCACCTACATACTCCATTGTCACCTCAAGTATCCATGGGCATGATTATACGATATGCATCACACAATATCAGAATCAGCTATTCAACCAACACATAGAACTTCAAAGAGTGCCCCAAAGTTTCTATTGGAGAGTCAAAACGTGTGCCAACCCTTATGCATAGGTTCCCGAGGTCACGAACCCGCCAAAACATACATCAAGTACTCACATGAATACCCCATTGTCACCACAGATAGACATGTGCAAGACATACATCAAGTGTTCTTAAAGATTCAATCCGATAAGATAACTCCAAAGGGAAAACTCAATTCACTACAAGAAGGGAGAGGGGGAATAACATCATAAGATCCAACTATAGTAGCAAAGCCCGCGGTACATCGAGATCAAGACATCTCAAGAACACGAGAGAGAGAGAGATCAAACACACAGCTACTGGTACATATCCTGAGCTCCGAGGGTGGACTACTACCTCCTCGTCATGGAGATTGCCGGGATGATGAATATGGCCACCGGAGATGGATTCCCCCTCCGACAGGGTGCCAGAACGGGCTCCATATTGGTTTTTGGTGGCTACAGAGGCTTGCGGCGGCGGAACTCTCGATCTAGGTTTCTTTTGGGGGGTTTCTGTATTTATAGGAATTTATGGCGGTGAAATTACGTCGGTTGGGCCCACGAGGAGGTCACAAGCCTACTAGGTGCGGCCTAGGGGGTGCCTCCTTGGCTTGTGACTCCCTCGTGGCTCTTCTGGCCTTCTTCCAAAGCTTCGGGGGTCTCTTTTGGTCCAAAAAATCATCGCGAAAGTTTTATTCCATTTGGACTCCGTTCTGAAAAAGGTCAAAAACTCAGAAAACAGAAACTGGCACTAGGCACTGAGTTAATAGGTTAGTCCCAAAAAAGATATAAAATAGCATATTCATGCATATAAAACATCCAAAGTTGACAAGATAATAGCATGGAACCATCAAAAATTATAGATACGTTGGAGACGTATCAGTGCTGCAGTAGGAAATTGAGAAACAGCATCCTGATCAACTTGATTTTCGTCTTGAGCAGGCTCACTGGTTTGTTCTTGATCTTGTGGCTGCTCTTGATCTTGATCTTGTGGCTGCACTTGATCTTGATCTTGAGCAGATTCGGAACCTTGTGTAAGCACTTGGACATCATGTGGTGCATCACCATCTTCGAGTGGTTGATCTTGCCCTTGATCCTGTTCAACTGGTTGAGGGTTTTCTCTTTGTTCATCGGAAGCGTGTGGGGCTAGCGAGGGTGATGGCTCCACTTGAGTAGAGCATTCTCCTTCTCCTTCAGCCACAAGGGGTTCCTCAATGGGGAGTATTTGACCAATCCCCATTCTTCTTATGGCTTGGGGAGGAATTTCATCACCTACATCACAAAGACCACTTTGCTCCACTTGGGAGCCATTATTTTCATCAAACTCTATGTTACACATTTCCTCAATGAGCCCAGTGGACTTGTTGAGGACACGGTAACCAACAAAAATGTCCTCTTGAGCTCTAGAATAAAATTTAGCTAAACGTGTACCTTTCTTGAGAATGAAACACTTACACCCGAATACCCTGAAGTACGTGAGGTTGGGTTTGTTTCCGGTGAGAATCTCATATGGGGACTTGTTCAAGCCTTTGTGGATATAGAGCCAATTGGAAGCGTGACATGCTGTGTTGATGGATTCGGCCCAAAAGTTATATGGAGATTTTAATTCCGCCATCATTGTTCTCACCGCGTCCATCAACGTCCGGTTCTTCCTCTCCCCTGCACCATTTTGTTGTGGGGTGTATGGTGTTGAATATTGATGCTTGATTCGCTCATCACTAAGAAACTCATCCAAGGTGTAGTTCTTGAACTCGGTGCCGTTGTCACTTCTAATCATCAAAATCTTTGCTTCATGTTGACGTTGAGCTTCATTAGCAAAATTGATGACGGTTTGTTGAGTCTCACTTTTCCTCTTGAAGAAATATACCCAAGTGTATCTTGAGTAATCATCAACAATCACCAAGTAGTACTTTCTGCCCCCAAGACTATCAAAAGATGGAGGGGCAAAGAGATCCATATGAGGGAGCTCCAAAGGCCTCTTAGTGTAAATGAGAGTCGTGGGGCGGTGAGCAGTCTCATGAATCTTCCCTTCAATACAAGCACTGCAAGCACGATCTCTGGCAAAACTCACATTCATTAGTCCACGAACATGGTCCCCTTTGAGGAGACTTTGCAAAGATCTCATATTGACATGAGCTAGTCGGCGATGCCAAAGCCAGACCACATCAGCTTTAGCCATTAGACAAGTCGCAGTCTTAGTGGACCGCTATGAAAAGTTCACCACATAGAGACCATTTTCGACATATCCAACATAGGCTACTTTAAGAGTCTTGATCCACAAAAGGACCACGGTATCAAGATTAAAGAATGTGGCAAAGCCCATAATTGCAAGTTGACGAACAGAGAGAAAATTGTAAGCAAGGGACTCAACAAGCATGACCTTCTCAATAGATAAATCTTGATAGATGACCACCTTACCAAATCCCAATACCTTGGACGTTGAAGCATCCGTAAATTGGACATGGGTGTACATAGATGGGGTAGGATGCACGTCCACTACTAAGTCCTTGCTTCCGGTCATATGATTTGTTGCTCCACTATCGAGCAACCATGACACCCCACTGGAAACAAACTCCTGTAATAGATCAAGGCTTGGTTTGATGTACCCATTTTTGAATGGGTCCTTTGATTTTAGAAACAAGGGTCTTAGGAACCCAAATATCCATTCAATAGACTCATAATAAGATTTACATGCTCACAACAAGGGTTAGTTGCACAAGCATTATCAATTATAACAAAGGGAGGACAGGTAGAGATCTCCTTGGTAAGCATTGCTTGGAGTTGATCATGAGACTCTTTCAGGGAGAAATGAGCACCTTTTAAGACCTTGTGGGCCTTTTCAAGTGTATCGAACTCCTCCTTGAGTCTGTCATGGCCAACCCCAAGTGCAGCCTTTTTCAGACTTAAGCACACGTGTAAGAACAATAGCGTGATCTAGCTCCTTCTGTAATTTAGCACAATCATCATTGTGTGACTCCTCAAGAGCCAAATGAAGATTGCGCTCTTCTTCTAGAGCAATAGATAATTCAACAATCTCATCGGCATAGTCACGACTATGTCCTTGCATCTCGGAGATAGTCTCCTCATGAGACTCGATAAGGTCTCTAGCCTCACCCAGTTGTTCCAAAAGAGCAACAAAGTGCTTCTTGGATTCTCCTTTGATTTTACACAGAAATTTGTCAAAATCATGCTCATTAAGTTCCACAACATCACTAACATCAACATGGTTTAACAATGAAGGAGCATTAGTGATGGTGGTCTTAATTTTGGGCGTTACCTGATCAATACTTTTAGCCATAAGGCACTTGGCGATGCGGTTATCGTTGGGGGCGCCAAAGAGAGGCACCTTAGGATAGGAGGTGGCAATGGCTACAGTAGCCGTTGCCACCATATCATCATCGTCATCATCATCGGAGGGGTACTCTTCAAGTGCCACCATACCCTTTGGATGGGGTTTCTTGACAAAGATGTTCTTGTTTGGGAAAGACTTGGCTTTGTCTTTGCGAATGAGCTTGCCGCTGTTGTCTTCCCTCTTCTCATAGGAACACTCTGCCACGAAGTGACTCACATTGCCGCAATTATAGCATGTCCTCACACGTTGCTTGGTCTTGAACCCACTTGAGGTATTCTTGGAGAAATTTGGCCTTGAGTTTCTCTTGTTGCCCCAGAATTTCCTTGACGCAAGAGCCATGTGCTCGTGATAGGCATACCTCGTGTCTTCAGGGCAGCTGTCCTCTTTCTCTTCCTCCTCTTCTTCTTCAGAAGCAGCCTTGGCTTTTAAGGCAAGGTTGGGTGAAGCTGTCTTTGACCGAACGCGAGAAAGAGCATTATCAGCAGTCTTTTTCATGATAGTCATCGCAATGAATTCATCCAACACCTCACTGGAGGACAAGGAGTGGAAATCTGGCCGTTGGCGAATGACGAATGACATGGTTTTGTTGAATGGCATGATGGCCTTGAGAAACTTGCGCTTGATCCATGTGTCATCCACATCCCTGCTTCCATGATCCTTGAGGGCAACAACAATGGCAGTCACCCTTCGATAGAGATACCGAGGTTCCTCATCTTCCTTCATCACAAACTCATCGGACTCATCAAGAACCACTTCATAGTTGGACCGTTGAATGCTTGAGCTTCCCTTGTACAACACCATGATGTGATCCCAACAGTCCTTAGCCTGAGTGAAGGGGCGCAAGTAAGGAAGATCTTCAGGAGGCACTGCAGACTGTAGAATGAATAATGCGAAGTGATTATATTGATTGTCCGCTTATTCTCTTGGAGTGAAGTTGCTTGGGTCTTGCGGGCAGTAGCCTTGCTCAATGATTCTCCATAAGTTTGTTGAGCTATGATTCAAATGAGACTTAATGTGAAACACCCAGTTAGCAAACTCACCCTTAACAAGCTTAGGAGGAAGACCAAGATGATTGATATGCGGTGTAGGAACCGATCCTTCATAGATCAGGGGAGGTGGAACCGAGGCATAGGTTCCAGTCCCATTATTGTCGAGAGGGGAAGAAGGTTGGATACCTTTAGCCGCTTCCTTGGAGGAATTGGCCTCCGAATCTGTGTTGGCAGGTTTAACCACCAACGCCGGTTTGGGAGAACTTTTAATCCCCTCAAGCAACTCTTTAAACATGGTCTTGACTTCGTTCGTCAAGGACGTCCTGAGGTTGGCCATAGCTGCATTCAAGTCGTCCCTTCTGATCGAAGTCAAGGCCACGACCTCGGGTGGCCCATGGACTTCCTCCTCAATGTCATACATACTCTTCGGGTGGTGAAACCCTTAATAAAGAGACGTAGCTCTGATACCAATTGAAAGGATCAATATGGTTGACTAGAGGGGGGGGGGTGAATAGGCAACTACCTATTTTCAGCTTTTCTTAACAAGTTAGGGTTAGCAACATAAAGGTTCTCTAAAATAATAAATAGGTGAGCAACCTATATGATGCTACCTTCTATGACCACTAAAGCAAGTAAGAAATACTCTACAATAATAGCATACACAATGTAAAGGTAAGAGATAACCACAAGTGGAACCGATGAAGACGAGGATGTGTTACCGAAGTTCCTTCCCTTTGACAAGAAGTACGTCTTGTTTGAGCGGTGTGGAGGCACAATGCTCCCCAATAAGCCACTAGGGCCACCATATTCTCCTCACGCCCTCACACAATGCAAGGTGTCGTGATTCCACTATAGGTGCCCTTGAAGGTGGCGACCAAACCTTTACAAACAAGGTTGGGGCTATCTCCACACAAAGCTTGGAGGCTCCCAACAAGACCACGGAGCTTCACCACAATGGAATGTGGCTCCGAGGTGACCTCAACCATCTAGGATGCTCAAACAACCAAGAGTAACAAGATCCACAAGGGATTGGTGGGGGGAATCAATTTTCTCTTGGTGGAAGGGTAGATCTTGGCCTTCTCAACCAATCCCTAGGAAACCAACAAGTTTGATTGGCTAGGGAGAGAGATCGGGCACATATGAGCTTAGGGAGCAACAATGGAGTCTTGGAGGGTCAAAGGTAGGGTTTGTGAGGTAGGTGAACCCTTTATATAGTGGGGGAACAAGTCCAACCGTTACCCCCACTGTCAGCACACCCCTGGCGGTACTACCTCCTGGAGGAAGCGGTACTACCACAAGCCCCAGCGGTACTACCGCCAGGACTGAGCGGTACTACCGCTGGGCTGACACAAAGCCACGATAGTAGAAATACTACTACCGAGCCTACAACCGCTGGAAAAGTATTCGCAAAAAGTCCGACGGAGTACAACCGCTCAGAGAGGGAGGTACTACCGTCCCCAAGCGGTACTACCGCTCGACTGGAATGGTACTGCCGCTCATCTGGAGCAGTACTACCGTTGAGCATGAGCGGTACTACCGCTGGACCCTTTGCAAATGTTGCGAAAGACCGAGTGGGTGCTCCATTGCCGCAAAGAGAAGGTGGTGGAAAGAAAATGTGCGCGTGTGTGAGTTGATTCCACCCAAACCTTTCCGACGCGGACCCCCTCTTAATAGTACGACTTTCCTACTACTCAACACTACCAAAGAGAACCATAGGAAACACCGTGCTCCAACAACACTGAGGGGCGACGAATCATCTTCTGCCCTGTGATGAATTATCTGAAATGCTCAATGAACATGATTAGTCCGCAGAGGTGTTGTCATCAATCACCAAAACTACTTAGAAAAAAATATGCCCTAACATCAATCTGTACCTCCAGATCATTCTAGAGATCCCCGTGACGTCCGGGATCTCACCCGGTTCTCCGAACAACTTTCGGTTACCAACACGTATAACTCAACTATACCCAAACGTCACCGAACCTTAAGTGTGCAGACCCTGCGGGTCCGAGAACTATGCAGACATGACCGAGACATCTCTACGGTCAATAACCAATAACGGGACCTGGATGCCCATATTGGCTCTGATGACCCACAAGTGTAGGGGATCTATCATAGTCCTTTCGATAAGTAAAGTGTCGAACCCAACGAGGAGCAGAAGGAACTGACAAGTGGTTTTCAGCAAGGTATTCTCTGCAAGCACTGAAATTATCGGTAACAGATAGTTGTGTGATAAGATGATTCATAGCGAGTAGCAAGTAACAATAGTGACAAAGGTGCAGCAAGATGGCCCAATCCATTTTGTAGCAAGGGACAAGCCTGGACGAACTCTTATAAGAGGTAAAGCACTCCCGAGGACACATGGGGATTTCTGTCAAGCTAGTTTTCATCATGTTCATATGATTCACGTTCGCTACTTTGATAGTTTGATATGTGGGTGGACCAGTGCTTGGGTGCTGCCCTTACTTGGACAAACATCCCACTTATGATTAACCCCTCTCACAAACATCCACAACTACGAAAGAAGAATTAAGACTAAGTCTAACCATAGCATTAAACTAGTGGATCAAAATCAGCCCCTTACGAAGCAACGCATTAACTAGGGTTTAAGCTTCTGTGACTCTAGCAACCCATCATCTACTTATTACTTCCCAATGCCTTCCTCTAGGCCCAAATAATGGTGAAGTGTTATGTAGTCGACGTTCACATAACACCACTAGAGGAAACACAACATACAACACATAAAAATATCGAACAAATACCAAATTCACATGACTACTTATAGCAAGACTTATCCCATGTCCTCGGGAACAAAAGTGACTACTCACAAAGCATAATTATGTTCATGACCAGAGAGGTATTGAATAGCATCAAAGATCTGAACATATAATCTTCCACCGAGTAATCCAACTAGCATCAACTACAAAGAGTGATTAACACTACTACCAACCTTACAAGTACCAAACGGAGTCGGAGACGGAGATTGGTTACAAGAGATGAACTAGGGTTTGGAGATGAGATGGTGCTGATGAAGATGTTGATGGAGATGAGTCCCCTCCGATGAGAGGAGTGTTGGTGATGACAATGGCGACGATTTCCCCCTCCGGGAGGGAAATTTCCCCGGCAGGACGACCCTGCTGGAGCTCTAGATTGGTTATGCTCAAGTTCCGCCTCGTGGCGGTGGAGGCTCCTCCCGAAAGCCTCCTTATGATTTTTTGTGGAATGAAACCCTCCATATGGCAAAAGATGAGCGCGAGAGGGGCAACAGGGGGCCCACAAGCCACCCAGGCCCGACCAGGGGGGTAGGCCGGGCCTGCCAGGCTTGTGGCCTCCTCGTGGTTCCCCTCTGGTACTTCTTTGCCCAGTATTTTTCATAAAATCCAAAATAATTCCTCGTTGATTTTCACGGCTTTTGGAGTTGCGCAGAATAGGTATCTCAAACTTGCTCCCTTTTCAGACCAGAATTCCAGCTGCCAACATTGTCCCTCTTCATGTAAACCTTATAAAATAAGAGAGAAAAGGCATAAGTATTGTACCGTAAAGTGTAATAACAGCCCATAAAGCGATAAATATCAACATAAAAGCATGATGCAAAATGGACGTATCAACTCCCCTAAGCTTAGACCTCGTTTGTCCTCAAGCGGAAGCCAAGATCAACAAATATGCCCACATGTTTAGAGACAGAGGTGTCGATAATACACAATACGGACATGCATACATCATGATCATAATTAGAACAACAAAAGCATCATATAAACTCTTATGCTAAAGTGACAATTCCTTCACAAGGTAAAGTATGGGTCAAGAACCTTATTGAGAATTAACAACCAATAGCCTTTAGTCATTGAAGCAATTGCAATTTATCATAACATCGGAAAGAGTCAAATAAGAGCTTGTAAAGCTAATCCACATACTCAATCATCCTTTCGTCTTCTACAATTGCTAAAACTCACGTGGTACTCATGAGATCAATGTTTCAGTTGGACAAAGAGAAATATAGGGGCTTATAGTTTCGCCTCCCAACTACTTACCTCAAGGGTAATGTCAACCATAATAATTCATGAATACTTACTTCCAAGCTGACATATGAATATAGATCTTTCCCTAGCATATGACGTTAGCCAAGATAAAGGCGAAATAAGGGATTGGTGTCGATCACCATGACTCTTTTAAGGTAAAAAAGTAAAGGTACAAGATAGGCCCTTCGCAGAGGGAAGCAGAGGTTGTCATGCGCTTTTGTGGTTTGGATGTGTGATCTCTTAGTGTGGAGAAACGTCACTTTATATTGCCTCCTATGATAAAGAACTTTATTATGCAGTCTGTCGCTTTTATGTCTTCCTCATCACAGGTTTGTACAAAGCTTATTTTCCACACACTAATCGATCATACATATTAGGGAGCATTTTTTATTGCTTGCACCGATGACAACTTACTTGAGGGATCTTATTCAATCCATAGGTATGTATGGTGGACTCTCATGGCAAAACTGGGTTGAAGGTTTATGGATGCACAAGTAGTATCTCTACTTAGTGCGGAAGTTTTGGCTGATATGAGGTGGAAGCAAGCGTCACATGCTAAGGGATCTCTAGTGATATAACATTGTTCGGAACCAAGCAAACATAATTCATTATGTTGTCTTCCTTGTCCAACATCTACTTCTAAGCATGTAATAGTTTAATGAGTGTTCACAATCATAGATGGTGCCCAAGATGATATATTTATATGTGAACCTCTCTTTCTTTATTACTTCCTATTAATTGCAACCATGACCAAGGTCTACGTTTGTCCACCCGCAACAAGTTTCAATCAACATTCTTCTTATATGTGAAGTCATCACTTCCCATAAGATCATTACATGATCTTTCATGCTATTGTTCTTTTATTATTCTTTTCTTCAGATCATGGCACGAGGCAAGGCCCTTAACTAAAACACTCTTTATTATATGACTCACAAACTCGATTACATTGGGGGTGACACAAAGCAAAACTCAAGCCTAGAACATACTAAGAGCTTTATTCTACTAGAGAAAAATAAAACTAAAAAGGATCGAACTAAGAAAAAGGTAAAGGCAAAGGATGTGATGGTGATATGATACCGGGGCAACTGCCCCAAGCTTGGCACAAGCCAAGGGGAGTGCCCATACCCGTGCTTAATTGTCTTCCTTCAAAGGTGATGGCGGTGGAGTTGTTGTAATATGGGGTTGATCCTCCATCTTCCAAGGCATAGGTGCTCCATCATGGAAAGATGATCGAGTCTCTGGAATCCTCAAATCTGCAGCCAACCGTATTGATTTAAATATATACTCATACTCAAAGTTTTGGTTCTGCAGGTCATAGATTTGGGCTTGGAGGTGATCAATTCTGTCATAGAGCCTGGAGAGGTGCTTCCCGATGTCATTGGCATCGATCTTGTGCTTGTTGGTGAACTCCATGATCATCATGTGGTTGGCGTTGAGTCCGCGTTCCACTATCCCTTGGCACTTGAAGACTTGCTGCTCCATTGCTTCGAGCCTCGCCTCCATGCTTCCGGTCTTCTTGGGCACCTCAACATCACAGATGTGCAGCACCCCCTCATGCATCTCGATAGATTGAGGGTGTTGCAGCACTCCCGCGAGGTAGAGATTGATGACCTTCTCGAAGAACTTGTCCTTCGGAACTTTTGGGGACGTCATAGCGATCTAGATCTGTCTGCACAGTAGCTCAAAACGAAAACAGAGGAAATTTGTGTGATATGAGGGTCAGACCTTTCGGGAGAATATATAATGAATTTTTTCGACCAAAAGGAGTACTCCACAAGAAAACGGAGTCCGGGAGGCAGACGAGGTGCCCACAAGCCACCCAGGCCCGGCCAGGGGGGTAGGCTGGGCCTAGCAGGCTTGTCGCCTCCTCGTGCGATTTCTGGACTACTTTAATTTTTTCTATTTTTCTAAAAAATCCAAAACAAAGAAAAATTGCTACTAGAAAAGTTTTGGAGTCGGTTTACTTACCGAGTCACATACCTCTTCGTTTTCAGAGTCTGAAACAGGCTGATAAATATCCCTTATTTACTCCTCCGGAGTTATGGTATTAATAATATTGCTTTCAACATTTACAGGAGTACCTGAGATATAATGCTTGATTCTTTGCCCATTTACAACTCTTGGAAAATTACCTTCCGTGTTGTTGATCTTTATGGCATCGGAACGATGTACTTCCTAAACAATGTAAGGACCTTCCCATTTAGAGAGAAGCTTGCCTGCAAAAAATCTTAAACAAGAATTGTATAGCAAGACATAAGCACCTACATTGAACTCACGTTTCTGTATCCTTTTATCATGCCACCTCTTAACTTTTTTTTGAACAACTTGGCATTTTCATATGCCTGAGTTCTCCATTCATCGAGTGAGCTAATGTAAAATAACCTCTTCTCACCAGCAAGTTTGAAATCAAAGTTGAGGTCTTTGATTGCCCAATAAGCCTTATGCTCTAGCTCAAGAGGTAAATGACATGCTTTACCGTAGATCATTTTGTACGGAGACATGCCCATGGGATTCTTATAAGCAGTTCTATAAGCCCACAGTGCACCATCAAGCTTCTTAGACCAACTCTTTCTAGACCTATTAACAGTCTTTCGCAAAATTATATTAATCTCTCTATTACTTAGCTCTACTTGACCACTGGACTGAGGATGATAGGGCGATGCAATTCTATGGTTGACATCATACTCAGCAAGCGTTTTACGGAAAGCACCATGAATAAAATGTGAACCACCATCAGTCATTAGATATCTAGGGACTCCAAATCTAGGGAAAATAACTTCTTTAAGCATCCTAATAGAGGTGTTGTGATCAACACTACTAGTTGGGATAACTTCTACCCACTTAGTAACGTAATCAACAACAACTAGGATATGAGTATATCCATTGGACTTTGGAAAGGTCCCATATAATCAAAACCCCAAACATCAAATGGTTCAATGACAAGTGAATAATTCATGGGCATTTCGTGACGTTTACTGATATTACCTATTCTTTGACATTCATCACAAGACAAGACAAACTTACGGGCATCCTTGAAGAGAGTACGCCAATAGAAACCGGAGTGCAATACCTTGTGTGCAGTTCTATCTTCCGCATGGTGTCCTCCGTAAGCCTCAGAGTGACACTTCTATAGGATCTGTCCCTGTTCATGCTCAGGTACACAACGTCTAATAACACCATCACCTCCTTCTTTATAAAGGTGAGGATCATCCCAAAAGTAATGTCACAAACCAAAGAAGAATTTCTTCTTTTGCTGGTATGTGAAACTAGGTGGTATATATTTGGCAACGATATAATTTGCATAGTTAGCATACCACGGTGTACTACGTGAAGCATTTATGACATTCAGTTGCTCATCAGGAAAGCTATCATCAATAGGTTGTGGGTCATCAAGAACATTCTCCAACCTAGACAAGTTATCTGCTACGGGGTTCTCAGCTCCCTTCCTATCAACAACATGCAAATCAAATTCTTGTAGCAAGAGAACCCATCTGATAAGTCTAGCTTTAGCATCTTTCTTTTCCATGAGATACTTAATAGTAGCATGATTAGTGTGAATAGTAACCTTGGAATCAACAACGTAAGATGTGAACTTTTCACATGCAAACACGACTGCTAAAAATTCCTTTTCAGTAGTAGCATAGTTTCTTTGGGCACTGTCTAGAGTTTTACTAGCATAATGAATAACATTCAATTTCTTATCAACTCTTTGTCCTAGAACAACACCAATAGCATAATCACTAGCATCACACGTAATTTCAAAAGGTAAGTTCCAATCAGGTGGTTGAACAATAGGTGCACTTATCAAGGCCTTCTTAAGTATTTCGAAGGCTTCCTCAAATCATCGTCAAAAACAAAAGGAATATCCTTTTGCAAAAGATTGGTAAGAGGCCTAGAAATCTTAGAGAAGTCCTTAATGAACCTTCTATAGAAACCAACATGACTAAGGAAACTTCTTATACCTTTAATGTCTGTAGGGCATGGCATTTTCTCGATCGCATCAACCTTAGCCTTATCGACTTCAATACCTCTTTCAGAAATTTTATGTCCTAAGACGATGCCCTCATTAACAATAAAGTGGCCCTTCTCCCAATTCAAGACAAGGTTGGTATCTTTACATCTCTGCAAAAATCGATCAAGGTTGTTGAGGCAATCATCAAAAGAAGACCCATAAACGGAGAAGTCATCCATGAAAACCTCAACAATCTTTTCACAAAAGTCAGAGAATATAGCCATCTTACATCTTTGAAAGGTAGCAGGTGCATTACATAAGCCAAAAGGCATACGTCTATAAGCAAAGGTACCGAAAGGGCAGATAAAAGTGGTTTTCTCCTAATCAGATTACGCAACAGGTATTTGGGAGAAACCAGAATAACCATCTATAAAGCAGAAGTGTGTGTGTTTAGACAATCTTTCTAGCATTTGGTCAATAAAAGGAAAAGGGTAATGATCTTTCCTAGTGGCTTTATTCAATTTCCTAAAATCAATTACCATCCTATATCGAGTAATAATCCTATGTGAGATCAACTCATCTTTGTCATTAGGGACAACGGTAATACCTCCCTTCTTAGGGACGCAATGCACCGGACTTACCCAATCACTATGAGCAACATGATAGATAATCCCTGCTTCCAGGGGCTTTAGTATTTCTTTTCTTACTACCTCTTTCATCTTAGGATTTAATCTCCGTTGATGATCAACAACTGGTTTGGAACTATGATCGGTTTTATTTTTATGCTGGCATAGAGTGGGACTAATGCCCTTAAGATCATCAAGAGTATATCTAATAGCAGCATGGTGCTTCCTCAGAGTTTTCAATAATTTATTTTCTTCATGCTCTGAAAGGCTAGCACTAATGATAACAGGACATATCTATTTTTCATCAAGATAAGCATACTTAAGAGTATCAAGCATCTGTTTAAGCTCGAACACAGGATCACCCTTTGGTGGGGGTGGATCTCCAAGCAGTTCAACAGGCAAATTATTCTTAAGGATAGGATGATGTTCAAAGATAACTCTATCTATCTCATTCCTTTCATCCATATGCATATCATTTTCATGCTCAAGTAAGTATTGCTCTAAAGAATCAGTAGGGGCACAATAATAGAAGCTAGGGCAATAATTTCATCCTTACTAGACAATTCTTTTTCATGAGGTTGTCTACCAAACTTGGAGAAATTGAGTTCATGTGACACACCTTCAAAGCCAACAGTGACAGTTTGCTTCTCACAGTCAATATGAGCATTGACAGTATTGAGGAAAGGTCTGCCAAATATGATGGGACAAAAGCTATCTTGTGTGGTAGCAAGAACGAGAAAATCAACAGGATACTTAGTTTTACCACACAAGACTTCAACATCTCTAACAATTTCCAAAGGGCAGATAGTATCTCTATTGGCAAGCTGAATAGTAACATCAATAGGTTCCATTTCGACAGGTGCAATCTCGTCTTTAATTTCATCATATAAAGATTGAGGTATTGCACTAACACTAGCACCCACGCCACATAAACCATGATAACAATGATCTCTTATCTTAACAGAAACAACATGCATGCCAACAACAGACCCATGTTTGTCTCTAGTATGAGGTTTAGCAATTCTAGCAGCATCTTCACAGAAGTGAATATCATGCCCATCAACATTGTCGGACAGTAGATCTTTGTTAATAGCAATGCTAGGTTCAACTCTAATTTGCTCACGGGTGTAGGTGTTCTAATGTACCCCCTACGTATCACAGTTGAAGCTTTAGAATGATCCTTTATTCTAACAGGGAAAGGTGGTTTCTCAATGTAAGCACTAGGAACAATAGGATCATTATAAGCAATGACTTTCTCTTCAACTGGATTGGGTTTAACTACATTGGCTTCTATGGGAGGATGATATTTAAACCACTTCTCTTTAGGGAGATTAATATGATCAGCAAATGATTCACATAATGAAGCTACTATCTCAGAGTCAAGTCCATGTTTAGCGCTAAAATCACAAAAAGTATTTGTTTCAACGAAGGATTTAACGCAGTCGAACTTAAGATTCATACCTTACTCCTTACCTTCATCAAACTCCCAATCTTCAGACTTGCATTTAATTATTTCCAATAAATTCCATTTTAAGTCAACATCTCTCTTCATAAAAGAACTGGTACAACAAGTGTCAAGCATGGTGCGATTATCATGAGAAAGCCGAGCATAGAAGTTCTGAATAATAATTTCTCTCGAGAGCTCATGGTTGGGGCATGAATATAACATTGACTTAAGCTTCCCCCAAGCTTGAGCGATGCTTTCCCTATCACGAGGCCAAAAATTATAAATATAATTCCGATCACGATGAACTAGATGCATAGGATAAAACTTTTGATGAAATTCCAATTTCAATCGGTTGTAGTTCCATGATCCAGTATCATCACATAGCCTATACCATGTTAATGCTTTATCCCTCAAAGATGAGGGGAAGACCTTCTTATTGACCTCATCCTCGAGCAAACCTGCAAGCTTAAATAAACCACAAACTTCATCTACATAGATTAGATGCAAGTCTAGATGTGATGTTCCATCTCCTGAAAAAGGATTAGCCAACAGTTTCTCTAGCATACCCGAAGGAATTTCATAACAAATATTTTCAGTAGGTGTAGCAGGTTGAGGAGCAACTCCTTGTGCTTCCGTTCGAGGTGAAGATACCCCGAACAAGCTCCTCAAAGGTTTAGTTTCCATAGTGACAAGTGACAATAAATTTCAGCACACTATATAAATGTTTCCTTACCAAATTCCACTTACCAAAGGCGCTTCAATCCCCAGCAACGGCGCCAGAAAAGAGTCTTGATGACCCACAAGTGTAGGGGATCTATCGTAGTCCTTTCGATAAGTAAGAGTGTCGAACCCAACGAGGAGCAGAAGGAACTGACAAGTGGTTTTAAGCAAGGTATTCTCTGCAAGCACTGAAATTATCGGTAACAGATAATTGTGTGATAAGATGATTCGTAGCGAGTAGCAAGTAACAATAGTAACAAAGGTGCAGCAAGATGGCCCAATCCATTTTGTAGCAAGGGACAAGCCTGGACGAACTCTTATAAGAGGTAAAGCGCTCCCGAGGACACATGGGGATTTCTGTCAAGCTAGTTTTCATCATGTTCATATGATTCACGTTCGCTACTTTGATAGTTTGATATGTGGGTGGACCAGTGCTTGGGTGATGCCCTTACTTGGAAAACATACCATTTATGATTAAACCCTCTCGCAAGCATCCGCAACTACGAAAGAAGAATTAATACTAAGTCTAACCATAACATTAAACTAGTGGATCCAAATCAGCCCCTTACGAAGCAACACATAAACTAGGGTTTAAGCTTCTGTCACTCTAGCAACCCATCATCTACTTATTACTTCCCAATGCCTTCCTCTAGGCCCAAATAATGGTGAAGTGTTATGTAGTCGACGTTCACATAACACCACTAGAGGAAAAACAACATACAACGCATCAAAATATCCTACGAATACCAAATTCACATGACTACTTATAGCAAGACTTATCCCATGTCCTCAGGAACAAAAGTGACTACTCACAAAACATAATTTTTTTCATGACCAGAGAGGTATTTAATAGCATCAAAGATCTGAACATATAATCTTCCATCGAGTAATCCAACTAGCATCAACTACAAAGAGTGATTAACACTACTAGCAACCTTACAAGTACCAATTGGAGTCGCGAGATGGAGATTGGTTACAAGAGATGAACTAGGGTTTGGAGATGAGATAGTGCTGATGAATATGTTGATGGAGATGAGTCCCCTCCGATGAGAGGAGTGTTGGTGATGACGATGGCGACGAATTCCCCTTCCGGGAGGGAAATTTCCCCGGCAGGACGGCCCCGCCGGAGCTCTAGATTGGTTGTGCTCAAGTTCCGCCTCGTGGCGGCGACAGCTCCTCCCGAAATCCTCCTTATGATTTTTTCTGGAACGAAACCCTCCATATAGCAAAATATGAGCGCCGGAGGGGCAAGAGGGGGCCCACAAGCCACCCAGGCCCGACCAGGGGGTAGGCCGGGCCTCGCAGGCTTGTGGCCTCCTGGTGGCTCCCCTCCGGTACTTCTTCCGCCCATTATTTTTCATAAAATCCAAAATAATTCCTCGTTGATTTTCATGGCTTTTGGAGTTGCGCAGAATAGGTATCTCAAACTTGCTCCCATTTCAGACCAGAATTCGAGCTGCCAGCATTCTCCCTCTTCATGTAATCCTTATAAAATAAGAGAGAAAAGGCATAAGTATTGTACCGTAAAGTGTAATAACAACCCATAAAGCGATAAATATCAACATAAAAGCATGATGCAAAATGGACGTATCAGGCTCCTACATATTCTACAAAGATCTTTATCGGTTGAACCTCTATGTCAAGGATTCAGTTAATCCCGTATGCTGTTCCGTTTGTCCTTCGGTATGTTACTTGCCCGAGATTCGATCGTCAGCATCTCTATACCTAGTTCAATCTCGTTATCGGCAAGTCTCTTTACTCGTTCCGTAATACAAGATCTCGTGGCTAACTCCTTAGTCATATTGCTTGCAAGGCTTATTGTGATGTTGTATTACTGAGTGGCCCCCGAGATACCTCTCCGTCATACGGAGTGAGAAATCCTTGTCTCGATTCACGCTAACCCAATAGACACCTTTGGAGATACCTGTAGAGCACCTTTATAGTCACCCAGTTACGTTGCGACGTTTGATACACGCAAGGTATTCCTCTGGTGTCCGGGAGTTGCAGGATCTCATGGTCATAGGAATAGATACATTGACATGTAGAAAATAGTAGCAATAAACTAACACAATCATATGCTACGTTTATAGTTTGGGTCTTGTCCATCACATCATTCTCCTAATGATGTGATCCCATTATCAAGTGACAACAGTTGTCTATGGCTAGGAAATCTTAACCATCTTTGATCAACGAGCTAGTCAACTAGAGGCTTACTAGGGACAGTGTTTTGTCTATGTATCCACACATGTTTTTGAGTTTCCAATCATTACAATTATAGCATGGATAATAAACGATTATCATGAACAAGTAAATATAATAATAACCAATTTGTTATTGCCTCTAGGGCATATTTCCAACAATACATTGTCTCTTGGACTAACACTTTTACCTAGTATATTTCAGGTATAATCCAGAGAGAGCATTGGCTAAGGACTGTGTGGAGAAACCCCTTGATGCAAGGAAAGGAATAGGATTGGCCAAGCTTCGAACTACAAGACTCTATATTTTATATTTGTGAGAAATCATATTTGATTCCATAGCAAAGACAATACTATTAAATGGGGGTGAGGTATCTATGATGAATTGGTTGCTCAAGTGCTTAGTGATAGCCACCAAAAATACTCAGCCATTCTCCCACAAAGTTCTCTGTCCAAATCCTAAACATCGAAATCGGTACCACCAATATTTTCCCCTCGGCCCTGCCAATTTTTCCAGAGACGGAACCTTTTCCAAACACTAGAATTTCGGTACCATCAACTTCCACTTCGGTGCCACTGGAATTAGTGAGCAACTCTCTGGTGTGTCAATTTCAAGAATCGGAAATTCCGAGTTTTGGAATCGGTCTCACCGAGATTTGGAAACTTCCCTATGTCACCATATCGCTAGCACCCAGATTCCTATATCGGTCCCATTGAGAATTTGCAAATTTGCCACATTTTGTGCACATAGGTGCCACCGAGATTCACTCCGGTTTCACTGAGTTGGGCAATAATGTTGTAATGGTTGGATTTTTGGAGAAGCCTATATATTCCCATCGGCCACCTATCATTCGCACATGAAGCACTCAGAACACACTTACACTTGCCATATTCATTTTTGTGAGAGAGAGTCACCTACTCATGTGTTGAGATCAAGATATTCCAATCCATCCATTTGAAACTTGATCTCTAGCCTCCCCAAGTTGCTTTCTGCTGCTGGCTACGCCTATAGGGATTTCCTTGGCAAATATGCAAAGGATTCCCCCACAGCCTTGGAGCCTTGCGTTGGTGTTCCCTTGAAGAGGACAGGGTGATGTAGCACAACAGCGGTAAGTATTTCCCTCAGTTTGAGAACCAAGGTATCAATCCAGTAGGAGGATCGCTTCAAGTCACAAGTACCTGCACAAACACAAAGAGCTTGCACCCAACGCTATGAAGGGGTTGTCAATCCCTTATAGATTGTTTGCAAAGTGAGAACTGAAAGCAAAAAGTAAACAAAGCAAAGTAAAAGTAAAAGCGGAGATGATAATTGTGAGTAGACCCGGGGGCCATAGTGTTCACTAGTGGCTTCTCTCATGAAAGCAAGTAGACGGTGGGTGAACGAATTACTGACGAGCAATTCATAGAACCGCGCAAAGTCATGACGTTATCTATGGCAATGATCATACATATAGGCATCATGTCCGAAACAAGTAGACCGATACTTTCTGCATCTACTACTATTACTCCACACGTCGACCGCTAGCCAGCATGCATCTAGTGTATTGAGTTCATAAGAACAGAGTAACGCCTTAAGCAAGATGACATGATGTAGATGGACAATCTCAAATCTATGACGAAAGCCCATCTTCTTACCCTTGATGGCAACAACACGATGCGTGCCTTGCTACCCCTTCTGTCACCGGGAAAGGTCACCGCACGGTATGAACCCAAAACAAAGCACTTCTCCCATTGCAAGAATCATAGATCTAGTTGGCCAAACAAAACCCAAGACTCGGAGAGAGTTACAAGGATATAAAATCATGCATATAAGAAATCAGCAAAGAGTCAAATATAATTCATAGATAATCTGATCACAAATCCACAATTCATCGGATCTCGACAAACACACCGCCAAAGAGGATTACATCGGATAGATCTCCATGAAGATCATGGAGAACTTTGTATTGAAGATCCAAGAGAGAGAAGAAGCCATCTAGCTACTAACTACAGACCCGTAGGTCTGAAGTAGACTACTCACGACACTACTGGAAATCAGTTTTTTGCCATATGCCATATCTTTGCCGTCTGCTAGCTGATGGCAAAGAGTGTCTTTGCCGCCAGCTGCCACAAAGTAGACGACAAAGAATTGGCTGATGGCATAGAAGGTCTGTGCAATCAGCCACTTCTTTGCCGTCAGCCATAGACGGCAAAGGGCCGCACAACAGACGGCAAAGCTGTAGGGGGGCCCACCTGACCGCGGGGACGGTAGGTCAAACTGGAGTCCCTTCTTTGCCGTCTGCTAGCGGACGACAAAGAGGCCAGAGGCAGACTCTTTGCCGCCCGCCAGTAGACGGCAAAGCCCTAACGTCTAGTAACGGCCGTCCCGCCCCCACTCTGGCCTCTCTCTCTCTCTCTCACCCCGATGCCCATCGCCGCCACCACTGCCCCCTGCTGCCGCACTGCCCCCCACCGCCGCCACCACTGCCCCCCGTCGCCGCACTGCCCCCCACCGCCGCCACCACTGCCCCCACCGCCGCCACCACTGCCCCCCGCCGCCGCACAACACCCCACCGCCGCCACCACTGCCCCCCGCCGCCACCACTGCCCCCTGCCGCCGCACTGCCCCCGGCGACGCCGCACTGCCCCGTCGCACCCGTCCTCCTCGCCGCCCCAGCCGCCCCCGCTGGGGAGTCCCCCCATTTTTATTTTGTTTTTCCTTATTTTTATTTATGTTAAATTAGTTAGGTTAGTTTTTTAGTTTATTAGGTTAGTTAGGCTAGTTAGTTAGGTTGTTAAATTAGTTAGGTTAGTTAGGTGGAGGAGGAGAAGAGGAGAAGAGGAGGAGGAGGAGGACGAGAAGAAGAAGAGGAGGAGAAGAGGAGAAGAAAGAGGAAAAATTAAAAGAAGGAAGAAGAAGAAGAAGAAGAAGAAGAAGAAGAGAAGAAAAAATAAGAAGGAGAAGAAGAAGAAGAAGAAGAAGAAGAAGAAGAGAAGAAAAAAAGAAGAAGAAGAAGAAGAAGTAAAGAAGAAGAGAAGAAGAAGAGAAGAATAGAATAATAAAAAAATAAGAAGGAGAAGAAGAGAAAAAGAAGAAGAAGTAGAAGAAGAGTATAAAGAAAAATAGAAATAGAAATAAGAGGAAGAGGAAGAAGAAGAGGAGAAGAGGAGGAGGAGGAGGAGGAGGAGGAGAAGAAGAAGAGGAGAAGAAAGAGGAAAATGAAAAGAAGAAGAAGAGAAGAAGGAGAAGGAGGAGGAGGAGGAGAAGGAGCCCTCCTTCTTCTCCTTGTTCTCTCCTCCAAAATGACATAATAAGCTAAAAACCTTGGTTAGCTCATGAATATTATATTCTTAGCTTGTTTTCCTAAAAAATGACATAATTAGACATAATTAGAATATTTGTGTTGATCGGGTGGATTTACATGTGATAGTTGTCTCGTTGCTGTGAGGTCTGGTGTGCGAAGACCTGCCCGTGCATTGTACGAGCTCCGCCCCTGCATTCGTGGGTCAGTACAAATTTCGTCTCCTCCTCGCCCATTCATTTACTGTGGCTTGGTTTCCGGATGAAACTTTCTAGATTTAGGTAATTCAATTAATTTATCAGTATGCGTGACCAGTATGCGTCTCCCGTTCGAAAGGGCGACATCTATAAATATGCATGTCTTTGCATATTTATAACCGCCATCCTTTCGAATTGTCCAACATTATCCATGGACAGCCCGAGTATGTGTAGATTGGGTTCGTTTTCCCGTATGTTGTGCTCTGGATCCGATGCGGAATTTCGTCAGTGCCTCCCTGTTGTTCTCCGGATGGACATCCTCTTTGTTTATTGCGGAGACGTGTATCAGGAGAACAACGGGGAGGTGCTGCCGAAATTTTGCGTTGGATCCGGAGCAGAGCATGGGAAAACGAACCCAATCTACACATACTCGGGTGGGAATAGGACCTATCTATACCTATTAGCGTGTAGGTTGCCTGGACGTAATAAAAATGGCGAACCTGATAAACCGATGAATATAAATGCTAAATTATATATAAATATATTTCTTTTGTCTTTAGTAGCTACGCAAGATGAGTGATCGTGCGTGGATGTATACCGGTCACCCTAGTCAGAAAGAGATGACGAAAGAATGGTTTGTAAAAACAAAGGAATTTGTGAAAGCCGCATTCGCAAATGGCCAGGAAAGAAACTATTGCCCCTGTCCTGGATGCGACAACTATAAAAAGACGACAGAGGCTGTAATGATTAAACACCTGCAGAGGAGGGGTTTTAAGCCTAATTATACGGTGTGGACATTTCATGGTGAGTCTATACAACGCACAAGAGCTGAGGTGGTCCGTCGTCGCACGGACGAGCATGGTACCGGGATCGAAGACATGGTGCAAGACTTTGATGATGCTCGGGATTCGGAAGATGAGATGGAGGAATCTGCAAAGGCCTTTTATGAAATGTTGGAGTCTTCAAAACGTCCTCTCCATGAGCACACTGAGCTCTGTCAGCTGGATGCAATTGCACAAGTAATGGCTCTGAAGGCTCAGTTCAACTTGGGAAGAGAACGCTACGACGCAATGATGACACTATTTGGACGCTTCCTACCCAAAGGCCATGTCATGCCTGCAAACATGTACCAGTCGGACAAAATACTTCGTGTACTTAAGATGCCCTATAAGAAGAGAGATGCATGTGAGAAAGGATGTGTCTTATTTAGGAAGGAGTATGCACACTTGGACTATTGTCCCAATTGCGAGTCTTGAAAGTATCTTGTGGTAGACAACAGTATGGGTGAGAAGAGGCAGACCAAAATCGCAGTTAGTGTTCTTCGGTATATGCCAATCATACCAAGACTTCAATGTCTTTTCATGGTCGAAGAGACAACCAGACAAATGACAGGGCACAAATTGGGCAAAAGAACCGAACTAGATGCGGATGGGAATAAGATGATGTTACACACATCAGATGGGGAAGCGTGGAAACATTTCGATGGATTGCATCAGGATAAAGCGGCAGATCCAAGGAATCCTCGAGTCTGCGCCGCCACTGATGGTTTTAATCCCTTCGGCATGACGGCAACCCAATACAGTTGTTGGCCTGTATTTGTCATTCCACTCAATCTCCCCCCCCCCGGGCAGATTATGCAAAGAAAGAACATATTTCTGTCGTTGATAATTCCAGGGCCCAATTATCCGGGGAAGAATATGAATGTGTACCTGCAACCGCTTAAGGATGAATTGGAAGAAGCTTGGGATAATGGGGTCAAGACATACGATGCCGCTAGAAAAGAAAACTTCAAAATGCATGTGTGGTACATGTACTCTATGCATGACTTGCCAGCATATGCGCTATTCTCTGGATCGTGTGTGCATGGAAGGTTCCCGTGCCCCCAGTGCAAGGCAGCTCTTCAGTTTCATTGGTTGCAGGAGGGTCGGAAGTATTCTTGCTTTGACTTGCATAGACAGTTCCTGGATCCTGGCCATCAGTTCAGAAAAGACAAGAAGAACTTTACCAAAGGTAAAGTTGTCAAAAACTTGGCACCACCTGCGTTCACAGGCCAACAGATCCTGGATCAGTTAAACGCCCTCGAGCCTGATCCAGAGCGTCCAGGGTATTTCAAGGGGTATAATTCAAAACACGCCTGGACTCACAAGCCATGCTTCTGGGATCTGCCTTACTTCAAAGACCTCCTTCTTCCACACAATATCGACATGATGCACACTGAAAAGAATATCAGAGAGGCTATTTTTGGTACATTGTTCGACATAGATGGGAAGACAAAGGATAATATTAAGGCTAGAGTCGATCAAGAGACACTATGTCATAGACCGTTACAAAACATGCGAGAAGGCAAAGGAAAGCAGAAGTGGTTGAAGCCAAAGGCTTGGTTCAATCTTGGAAGGCCAGCTATGAGGGAAACTATCTTGTGGGTCAAAATGCACTTGATGTTCCCCGATGGGTATGCAACGAATCTAAAGAGGGGAGCGAGTCTTCAAAAATTAAAAATCTTTGGTCTCAAGAGTCATGATTGGCACATATGGCTAGAGCGGGTAATGCCGGTGATGTTATGTGGCTTTATTTCTGAGGATGAATGGCTAGTACTGGCAGAACTGAGCTATTTCTTCCGTGTTCTTTGTGCGAAAGAATTGTCGCCTGGCGTGGTAGAAGACATGGAGGAGTTTGCACCGGAGTTGTTGTGCAACTTAGAGAAGATCTTTCCACCGGGCTTCTTTAATCCAATGCAGCATTTGATTTTACATCTACTGACCGAGGCAAGATTGGGTGGGCCCGTGCAAGATCGTTGGTGCTATGCAACTGAGAGGATGCAGAAGACCCTTCGAGCTAAATGTAAAAATAAGCGTAGAATTGAAGCATCGATGGCTGAGGCATTCATTACTGAGGAGGTGGCAAACTTTGTGACAACACACTACGAAGCAAAAAAATCATCATTTGCATAATCCGAAGCCTCGGCACAATGATGCAGACCCTAAAAAAGGTGGGTCCAACCTCAGCCTATTCAAAGGGAAGCTCGCACCAGCCGGTGCTTCGAAACCAATAACGTTGGATGTCGAAGAATGGCGGAACATTTCGTTGTATATCTTCAACAACCTAACAGAAGTGCGGCCGTACATCGAGTGAGTTCTCGACACATTTTCCCGTAACTTCTAATTCATTTGAACTGCTCTTATTCCCGGATATTTCAAACAGCCGTTACATCGCCAAATTCTCGGATAGAGCGGTGATCGAAAATGATTCCGTCGAAGAGTATGAGCTTCTGTCAAAGACAGGAGGCGGCTATCCCGGTTTCATCTCTTGGTTCAAACAAACGGTAATTATCAATAATGGACCATTTCATTCTTGGTCTAACTTGCGGCTAATGCAACAACCATTTCGTATTAAACTTGTAGGCTAATTCAGAGTCTATGGACGCTGAATTGAAACAAGTCGCTAATGGTTTTGACTATAAGGTCCGTTCATTTGAGAAATACAACATCAACGGGTATCTCTTTCGTACCTTTGGCAAAGAGCTATCTATGCCCGACCGGAAATCTACAAATTGTGGTGTCTCTGCTATCGGCGAAGGTGTTATCGAGTATTATGGAAGAGTTGAAGCAATTTATGAACTTCAATTCTATGGTGAAAACCCACCGAACGTCGTAGTCTTCAAATGTTATTGGTTCCAGCCGAAAAAGACTAGAAGGACTCATGAACATATAGGACTAGTCGAAATCAATCCAAACACCCATTTAGATATTCCCGATGTCTATATTACGGCTCAACAGGCCACCCAAGTTTTCTATCTGCCGTGGGCATGCCAAACGGATAAGAATCTGGAAGGTTGGTATGTTGTTTATGAAGTGCCGCCACATGTCAGACCACCTCTCCCAAATGAACAGGATTATGAACCTCACATTAACCCAGACACATATGATGGAGAATTCTTCCAAGAAACACGTCTTTCCAAGAAACATTTCAAGAACCGCCATGCTTCACCCAAGAACATGGAAGTAGACAGCGACAATGAATCTGACTCCAGTCCTGAGCCGGAACCAGAAGACCTGGAACTCGTAGAGGTTACTGATGCGGATAACTTGTCAATGCTTCAACGATTAAAGGAAGGCCTTTCACAACTTCACGCCGTTGAACCCGACGAGCACGTCATTCATGAAGACATGCGTGATAGTGATGATGATGATGCATTTATTGATGATGATTATTAGTTTGTAAGATTCACAACTTAAATTATATATTTTTTAATCTTTATTATTCATGTACATATTATTATTCATGTCAGTTATTCAATTTTTTTATGTTGTACTAATTTCTTTTAATCTTTATCATGGCAGGTCACCAGGTGTGGAAAGATGGTGGGCGCTGGTCCATATCGCTCGACGGATTCTTCCCAGGCGCCCCGCACGAGGGGTGGTACTTCCCTTCCACCCCTATCTCTCTGTAGAGCCTTGGCAGACAGTCCGTCGACACCACCCGTGGGTTCTTCTTCGTTGGCGGCATTGCCCACTGGGAGAGGTGCTGGTCGGGTAGGGAAGAAGGGGAAGGGTACAGGGAGAGGTGGTGGCCGCGGAAGATCTAGGAGGACTGTTGAGCCGTCCTCGCCACCACCACCAGCTCATTCACCCGAGCATAGGACTAGTATGGTCGACCCGTTTGCGGAGGAGGCTACGGGGACTCCGTTCCAGGAGCCTATTGTTGACGGGCATTCGTCCCATGAGACTCCGGTCCAGGAGCAGCCTCGGGTCGAGGTGCATTCAGCCTAGGAGCAGCCGGAGTAGACTATGGTTCTGGAGGCTTCACCCGACGTGGAGAGGCCCGGATGGGAGACCTGGCCGGATCGTACCGAGTTGCCGGATTGGACCGAGGGTCCGGGTGGCTCAGGGGGCGGGGATGAGCTTACGGATAGTGAGGGCGATGTGCAGGTGGACGGGACCGCCGCGTACAAGCGTGGTAGTACACGTCTCCCGGTCGCGCCGGCTACCCGCGAGCAGAGGCCGGTGATTAAACCTGAAGGAGATAGGTAAGTACATTTACTGTTTTTGAGCTTCTGCCTTCAAATTTGTTCAAATATCTAATGCGTTGACCTTATCATACTGCAGGGGATGGGTACACCCTCTTGGAGTCCGCAGGCCGAACTCCGTCCTTGGTGTGCTTTGCCGGACAAATTTCCCGGGGTTTGTCACGTTGCCTGGTGAGGGTCAGGTTCCTACACTAGGATTTTCCTGGGAGCACTACCAGGCTGCGCAGGCCCCGCCGGAAGAGATTATAGATGGTGTGTTGTGCCACAGGAGGGACGAGATGGTGATCAAGAGCTTTTGGGTAAATTATCCTTTTACAGAATCTAAAATTAACAATATAGCTAATTATTGTACTAATCGATGTTTTCACGTTTGATTGCAGACCTTCTATAGGTGTGAGGATGGATATGAGGAGGAGGCGGCCAGGGTTCTCGAGGCCGAGTGTAGGCGGTTACTATAGAACTTGCGCCACGAGGCTCGGCCACAGGCTATTCGAGATTACTACGCCACGCGTGGTATTAAGAAGCAGAAGAAGGATTGCCGTGGAAAGTTTCTGAAGAAGGAGCAATACTTGAAGGTAATTACCTATTCTTAAGTCCTTCTACGTAGTTTTCTTGATTTCATTCATAGGCGTAGCGCTGGAAATTCTTTCTAATAACTTACAGGTGCCCCCGAGATGGTGTACGGATAAGATGGATTGTTGGGAGGCGTTGGTTGATGAGTGGTGCACAGGCAGCTGGCGAGCCGTCCACGTGAATGCGAAGGATCGGCGTAGCCAAATGGTTGGTGTGCCACACCATCAAGGCAGCGCCAACTTACTTCAATTTGGACGAAACTGGGTATGTGATTTGCTTCATGATTCATGCAATTCATTCTTGATGCTAATATTTTGTTCCTCTCTTTTAGGCGCATCACAATAAGATGGAGATGCCACACTTGTACGACCTTTAGGGCATGGCCCATACTGCCTCGTACCAGAAGGCGAAGGCATTCTCTGAGTCTGACCTGGATGATCCCAATAACTTCACCAACATATCATCCCACCAGAAGCTCGTGGCATACAGGGACGCGGGGAAGGCTACGAAAGGGGATGACTTTAACCCTAGCCAGGAAGCTTTGGATCCAGAGCTGGTGATGATATCTGGTGGCGGGAGGCCCCATGGCTCGATTGCCATTGGAGATGGGATAATACGTTGTCCACTCACTCTTCCGGAGATCAAGGCGCGCCAGTCGAGCAGCTGTCCTGAGATAATGCGTCGTCCACGGCCAGTCGAACTTGCCATCGAGGTTAGTTGTACAGACTAAGAACACTTTCATCCATTTCATTATGTGTGTCACCATAGATCATTACTGTGGTAACAAGGAATGGTGTTTCAGGCTGCTCTTCAGAAAGAGAGATTGGCAAACCAGGCTGCTCTTGAGAAAGAGAGATTGGCAAGCCAGGCTGCTCTTGAGGCTGCTCTTGAGAAAGAGAGATTGGCAAGTCAGGCTGCTCTTGATGAGAGGGACTAGACCACGACACGATTGATTGAGGAGGAGAGGTCCCGGAATGAGGCGGGTCAACGGGCCCTGTACGAGCTTTTTGTGGTAAGCTTTTTTATTAGCCAAATCATGTGTGTAATGTCTGTTTCATTACTAATTAATACGACCCACTCTCCAGGGTCTGTGCGAGAAGAGCGGTCAAGTCCCTCTGCCGATGCCCGTCTTCTCTTCGATTGGCACGGTGAGTTTCATTATAAACTAGTATTAATAATTGACTGTCATCATGCTAACTGAGACATTGCAAAATATCTATTCTGCAGAATAACTCCCGAGCGGCATCGCACGACCCTTCTCCACGTGTTTCTCCTCCTTGATGACCACTACGGTAAGTTTCTCTTCTCCTCCTTCATATTCTCCTTGCCTTAATTTCCCCAACAATGACATAGTTAGCCCATTTAGCTCCAAAAAGACATAATAAGCCCATTTAGCTCCAAAATGCCATAATAACCTCAAAATGGCATAAGAACCTTGGTTAGCTCATTAATATTATATACTTAGCTTGTTTTCCTCTAAAATGAGATAATTAGCCCATTTAGCTCCAAAAAGACATAGTTAGCTAATTTAGCTCCAAGAAGAGGAGAAGAGGAGAAGAAACAGGAAAAATGAAAAGAAAGAAGAAGAAGAAGAAGAGAAGGAGGAGGAGGAGGAGGAGGAGGAGGAGGAGGAGAAGGAGGAGAAGGCCAAGGACCTTCTAGTCCTTCTCCTCCTCCTCCTTCTCCTCCTTCTCCTCCTTCTTCTTGATTTCTTATTCTTCTCCTCCTCCTCCTCTTTCTTATCCTCTTTCATATTATCTTTGCTTTAATTTCCCCAAAAAGACATAATTAGCCATTTAGCTCCAAAATGCCATAATAACCTCAAAATGGCATAAGAACCTTGGTTAGCTCATGAATATTATATACTTAGCTTGTTTTCCTCAAAAATGAGATAATTAGCCCATTTAGCTCCAAAAAGACATAGTTAGCTAATTTAGCTCCAAGGAGAGGAGAAGAAATAGGAAAAATGAAAAGAAAGAAGAAGAATAAGAAGAAGAGAAGGAGGAGAAGGAGGAGGAGGAGGAGGAGGAGAAGGCCAAGGACCTTCTAGTCCTTCTCCTCCTCCTCCTTCTCCTCCTTCTCCTCCTTCTTCTTGATTTCTTCTTCTTCTCCTCCTCCTCCTATTTCTTCTCCTCTTTCATATTATCCTTGCTTTAATTTCCCCAAAAAGACATAATTAGCCCATTTAGCTCCAAAATGCCATAATAACCTCAAAATGGCATAAGAACCTTGGTTAGCTCATGAATATTATATACTTAGCTTGTTTTCCTCAAAAATGAGATAATTAGCCCATTTAGATCCAAAAAGACATAGTTAGCTAATGTAGCTCCAATAAGAGGAGAAGAAATAGGAAAAATGAAAAGAAAGAAGAAGAAGAAGAAGAGAAGAAGGAGAAGGAGGAGGAGGAGGAGGAGGAGGAGGAGGAGAAGGCCAAGGACCTTCTAGTCCTTCTCCTCCTTCTTCTTGATTTCTTCTTCTTCTCCTCCTCCTCCTCCTCTTTCTTCTCCTCTTTAATATTATCCTTGCTTTAATTTCCCCAAAAAGACATAATTAGCCCATTTAGCTCCAAAATGCCATAATAACCTCAAAATGCCATAAGAACCTTGGTTAGCTCATGAATATTATATACTTAGCTTGTTTTCCTCTAAAATGAGATAATTAGCCCATTTAGCTCCAAAAAGACATAATTAGGTAATTTAGCTCCAAGAAGAGGAGAAGAAATACGAAAAATGAAAAGAAATAAGAAGAAGAAGAAGAGAAGAAGGAGAAGGAGGAGGAGGAGGAGAAGGCCAAGGACCTTCTAGTCCTTCTCCTCCTCCTCCTTCTCCTCCTTCTTCTTGATTTCTTCTTCTTCTCCTCCTCCTCCTCTTTCTTCTCCTCTTTCATATTATCCTTGCTTTAATTTCTCCAAAAATGACATAATTAGCCCATTTAGCTCCAAAATGCCATAATAACCTAAAAATGGCATAAGAACCTTGGTTAGCTCATGAATATTATATACTTAGCTTGTTTTCCTCTAAAATGGGATAATTAGCCCATTTAGATCCAAAAAGACATAATTAGGTAATTTAGCTCCAAAAAGAGGAGAAGAAATAGGAAAAATGAAAAGAAAGAAGAAGAAGAAGAAGAGAAGAAGGAGAAGGAGGAGGAGGAGGAGGAGGAGAAGGCCAAGGACCTTCTAGTCCTTCTCCTCCTCCTCCTTCTCCTCCTTCTTCTTGATTTTTTATTCTTCTCCTCCTCCTCCTATTTCTTCTCATCTTTCATATTATCCTTGCTTTAATTTCCCCAACAATGACATAATTAGCCCATTTAGCTCCAAAATGCCATAATAAGCTCAAAATGGCATAAGAACCTTGGTTACTCATGAATATTATATACTTAGCTTGTTTTCATATAAAATGGGATAATTAGCGCATTTAGCTCCAAAAAGACATAATTAGATAATTTAGCTCCAACAAAAGGAGAAGAAATAGGAAAAATGAAAAGAAAGAAGAAGAAGAAGGAGAAGGAGGAGCAGGAGGAGGAGGAGAAGGAGGAGAAGGCCAAGGACCTTCTAGTCCTTCTTCAGCTCCTCCTTCTCCTCCTTGTCCTCCTTCTTGATTTCTTCTTCTTCTTCTCCTCCTCCTCCTCTTTCTTCTCCGCTTTCATATTATCTTGGTTTAATTTCACCAACAATGACATAATTAGCCCATTTAGCTCCACAATACCATAATAAGCTCAAAATGGCATAAGAACCTTGGTTAGCTCATGAATATTATATACTTAGCTTGTTTTCCTCTAAAATGGGATAATTAGCCCATTTAGCTCCAAAAATACATAATTACGTAATTTAGCTCCAACAAAAGGAGAAGAGGATAAGAAATAGGAAAAATGAAAAGAAAGAAGAAGAAGAAGAAGAAGAAGAAGAGAAGAAGGAGAAGGAGGAGGAGGAGAAGGCCAAGGACCTTCTAGTCCTTCTCCTCCTCCTCCTCCTCCTCCTTCTCCTCCTTCTTCTTGATTTCTTCTTCTTCTTATCCTCCTCCTCTTTATTCTCCTCTTCATATTATCGTTGCTTTAATTTCCCCAACAATGACATAATTAGCCCATTTAGCTCAAAAATGCCATAATAAGCTCAAAATGGCATAAGAACCTTGGTTAGCTCATGAATATTATATACTTAGCTTGTTTTCCTCTAAAATGGGATAATTAGCCCATTTAGCTCCAAAAAGACATAATTAGGTAATTTAGCTCCAACAAGAGAAGAAGAGGAGAAGAAATAGGGAAAATGAAAAGAAACAAGAAGAAGAAGAAGAAGAAGAAGAAGAAGAAGAAGAAGAAGAAGAGAAGAAGGAGAAGGAGGAGGAGGAGGAGGAGAAGGCCAAGGACCTTCTAGTCCTTCTCCTCCTCCTCCTTCTCCTCCTTCTTCTTGATTTCTTCTTCTTCTCCTCCCCCTCCTCTTTCTTATCCTCTTTCATATTATCCTTACTTTAATTTCCCCAACAATGACATAATTAGCCCATTTAGCTCCAAAATACCATAATAAGCTCAAAATGGCATAAGAACCTTGGTTAGCTCATGAATATTATATACTTAGCTTGTTTTCCTCTAAAATGGGATAATTAGCACTTTAGCTCCAAAAAGACATAATTAGGTAATTTAGCTCCAACAAGAGGAGAAGAGGAGAAGAAATAGGAAAAATGAAAAGAAAGAAGAAGAAGAAGAAGAAGAAGAAGAAGAAGAGAAGGAGAAGGAGGAGGAGGAGAAGGAGAAGGCCAAGGACCTTCTAGTCCTTCTCCTCCTCCTCCTTCTCCTCCTTCTCCTCCTTCTTCTTGATTTCTTATTCTTCTCCTCCTACTCCTCTTTCTTCTCCTCTTTCATATTATCCTTGCTTTAATTTCCCCAACAATGACATAATTAGCCCATTTAGCTCCAAAATACCATAATAAGCTTAAAATGGCATAAGAACCTTGGTTAGCTCATGAATATTATATACTTAGCTTGTTTTCCTCTAAAATGGGATAATTAACCCATTTAGCTCCAAAAAGACATAATTAGGTAATTTAGCTCCAACAAGAGGAGAAGAGGAGAAGAAATAGTCAAAATGAAAGGAAAGAAGAAGAACAAGAAGAAGAATAAGAAGAAGAGAAGAAGGAGAAGGAGGAGGAGGAGGAGAAGGAGGAGAAGGCCAAGGACCTTCTAGTCCTTCTCCTCCTCCTCCTTCTCCTCCTTCTTCTTGATTTCTTCTTCTTGTCCTCCTCCTCCTCTTTCTTCTCCTCTTTCATATTATCCTTGCTTTAATTTCCCCAACAATGACATAATTAGCCCATTTAGCTCTGAAATGCCATAATAAGCTCAAAATGGCATAAGAACCTTGGTTAGCTCATGAATATTATATTCTTAGCTTGTTTTCCTCTAAAATGGGATAATTAGCCCATATAGCTCCAAAAAGACATAATTAGGTAATTTAGCTCCAACAAGAGGAGAAGAGGAGAATAAATAGGAAAAATGAAAAGAAAGAAAGAAGAAGAAGAAGAAGAGAAGAAGGAGAAGGAGGAGGAGGAGGAGGAGAAGGCCAAGGACCTTCTAGTCCTTCTCCTCCTTCTTCTTGATTTCTTCTTCTTCTCCTCCTCCTCCTCTTTCTTATCCTCTTTCATATTATCCTTGCTTTAATTTCCCCAACAATGACATAATTAACCGATTTAGCTCCAAAATGCCATAATAAGCTAAAAATGGCATAAGAACCTTGGTTTGCTGATGAATATTATATTCTTAGCTTATTTTCCGCTAAAGATGACGTAATTAGCTCAAAAACATCATATTTTGTTCTTCTTCTGACTTTCTTATTCACATTTTTGCAGATTGGATATACTACATGCATGGAAGCTGGCATTCATGGAGTTGAACAATGTTGATGGATAAACTTTATATGTATATCATCTAGTTTTCATTTGAGTTGATGAACAATGTCGAACTATATGTATATGTATATATGGATAAACAGTGCAATACTTTGTATGTTGGTTCTTTCGATATATGGGGATGTACATTGATTTATATGTATATCATATATGTGTGATGAATTATATATATATATGTGTTGGCAAGTATATGTGTGGTGAACTATATATCATATATGTGTGGTGAATTATATAAATGTGCTGTCAAATATATATATATATGTGTGTGTGTGTGTGTGTGTGTGTGTGTGTGTGTGTGTGTTGTGAAATAATATAAAACAAAAAAACAGGTACTATATGGGCTCTTTGCCGTCTGCCAGCTGATGGCAAAGACCTGTGCCATCAGCTGGCAGATGGAAAAGGTGCCACATGGCACCCAGCTGTGCATCCCGGGGTGTCTATATAGGCTCTTTGCCGTCTGCCTCCAGGGTGGGCAGACGGCAAAGAAGAGGGCACAGAGGAGGGGGGGAGGAGGAGGCAGACGGCAAAGAGTGGGGGGAGAGGAGGAGGAGGCAGACGGCAAAGAATAGGGGGGAGCAGACGACAAAGAATAAGGGGGAGGCAGACGGCAAAGAATAAGGGGGAGGCAGACGACAAAGCCTCCGTTAACCCCTAAGGTAGGCAATGCCTGTCGGCTGCCGTCTCGAGCACTTTGCCGACAGCTCCTATGGAAAGCTGGCGGCAAAGAGCTTTGCCGTCCGCTTTGGGGGGAGAGACGGCAAATAAGGTCCTATGCCGTCGTAGGCTGACGCAGAAATTTTGCCGGCCGTGAGATTCTTTGCTGTCTGTGGTATTCTCTTTGCCGTCCGGGAATTAGTATTTGCCGTCTGTGATGGCGGACGGCAAAGAAGCTGATTCCTGTAGTGCGAGTCATTGGAGAGGCAATGATGTTGATGTAGAAGCCCTCCAGCTCCAAAGTCCCCTCCGGCAGGGCACCGGGAAGGGTCTCCAGATGAGATCTCGCGGAAACGGAAGCTTGCAGCGGCGGAAAAGTGGTTTCATGGCGCCCTTATTTTTTCTGGGATTTTAGGGAATATATAGGCCAAAGAGCTAGGGCAGGGGAGCTCCAGGGAGGCCACAAGCCTGGTAGCCGCGGGCCCCCTGGCCGCGGCTACATGGCTTGTGGGCCCCTTGTGGGCCTCCTGCCTTGGCCCTCAAGTCCCCCGATCTTCTTCTATTCTGGAAAAATTCATTTTGGGGATTTTATTCCGTTTGGACTCCGTTCCAAAATCAGATGTCAAAAGAGTCAAAATCATAGAAAAAACAGGAACTGGCACTTGGCACTGAATTAATAAGTTAGTCCCAAAAAAGATATAAAAGGTATATAAAACATCCAAAGTTGACATGATAACAGCATGAAACCATAAAAAATTATAGATACGTTTGAGACGTATCAAGCATCCCCAAGCTTAACTCCTGCTCGTCCTCGAGTAGGGAAGTGATAAAGAATGAATTTTTGATGCTTTCATGCTACCTAGCATAGATGTCCTTTGTAACTCCTCTTGTGTGACATGAATGTTCAGATCCGTTAGATTCAAAACAATAGTTTGCTATTGACGTGGAGAGAATAATACTTCAAGCAATCTAGCAAGGTAATCATGAACTTTCAAAATAACAAGGCCAAAAGAAAGTTATCCCTACAAAATCATATAGTCTGGCAATGCTCTATCATCCTTGCACAACGAATTTAAATCATGCACAACCTCGGTATTGGCCAAGTAATTGTTTTCACACCTTTACTTTCTCAAACTTTTTCAACTCTCACGCAATACATGAGCGTGAGCCATGGTTTTAGCACTATAAGTGGAATGGAGTGTGGTGAAGGTTGCAAGGCAAACAAGGAGAAGATGGTCACATTGACTAGGCATATCAATGAGCTATGGAGATGCTCATCAATAGATATGATGTGAATGAGTAGGGATTGCCATACAAATGATGCACTAGAGCTAAGAGTATGTGAAAGCTCTTAAATAAAACTAGTGGGTGTGCATCCAACTTGCTTGCTCACGAAGACCTAAGGCAATTTTGAGAAAGCCCATCATTGGAATATACAAGCCAAGTTATATAATGAAAATTTCCCACTAGCTATATGGTGGTGACAAAACGAGAGACTCTCAATCATGAAGATCATGGTGCTTAATAAGCACAAGTGTGGAAAGATAGTAGCATTGTCCCTTCTCTCTTTTTCTCTCATTTTTTTGGTGGGCTCTTTGGCCTCTTTTTTTTATTTTTTTGTGGGCATCTTTGGCCTCTTTTTGTAAATGGGCTTCGCTGGCCTCTTTTATTTCCTCACATGGGACAATGCTCCATCAATGATGATCATCACACTTACAAATCAAAACTTAGAGCAATGATGACTCTATATGAAATGCCTTCGGTAGTGTACCGTGACAATGATCTAGCATGGCATAGACATCAATGGAAACATCATGCTAGCTATCTTATGATCATGCAATGGCAATGTAGATTCTACGGCACATGTCATGGTGGTAGTTCCATGGCAATATATCTCGGAATGGCTTTGAAAATGCCATAGTAGGTAGGTATGGTGGCTGTTTTGAGGGAGGCTAATGGTGGTTTTATGCACCGGCGAAAGTTGCACGACACTAAAGAAGATAGTGATGGCGGAAGGTGAAAGTGCATCTAAACCATGGACTCAACATTAGTCATGAAGAACTCATATACTTGTTGCAAATGTTGGAATTATGCCCTAGAGGCAATAATAAATATAGTTATTATTATAATTCCTGTATCAAGATAATCGTTTATTATCCATGCTATAATTGTATTGAATGAAGACTTATATACATGTGTGGATACATAGACAAAACACTGTCCCTAGCAAGCCTCTAGTTGGCTAGCCAGTTGATCAAAGATAGTCAGGGTCTTCTGATTATATACAAGGTGTTGTTGCTTGATAACTGGATCACGTCATTAGGAGAATCACGTGATGGACTAGACCCAAACTAATAGACGTAGCATGTCGATCGTGTCATTTTGTTGCTACTGTTTTCTGCGTGTCAAGTATTTGTTCCTATGACCATGAGATCATATAACTCACTGACACCGGAGGAATGCTTTGTGTGTATCAAACGTCGCAACGTAACTGGGTGACTATAAAGATGCTCTACAGGTATCTCCGAATGTGTTCGTTGAGTTACTATGGATCGAGACTGGGATTTGTCACTCCATGTGATGGAGAGGTATCTCGGGGCCCACTCGGTAATACATCATCACACACAAGCCTTGCAAGCAATGTGACTTATTGTATGTTGCGGGATCTTGTATTACGGAACGAGTAAAGAGACTTGCCGGTCAACGGGATTGAAATAGGTATGCGGATACTGACAATCGAATCTCAGGCAAGTAACATATCGAGGGACAAAGGGAATGACATACGGGATTATATGAATCCTTGGCACTGAGGTTCAAACGTTAAGATCTTCGTAGAATATGTGGGATCCAATATGGGCATCCAGGTCCCGCTATTGGATATTGACTGAGGAGTCACTCGGGTCATGTCTACATAGTTCTCGAACCCGCATGGTCTGCACACTTAAGGTTCGACGTTGTTTTATGCGTATTTGAGTTATATGGTTGGTTACCGAATGTTGTTCGGAGTCCCGGATGAGATCACGGACGTCACGAGGGTTTCCGGAATGGTCCGGAAATGAAGATTGATATATAGGATGACCTCATTTGATTACCGGAAGGTTTTCGGAGTTACGTGGAATGTACCGGGACTGACGAATGGGTTCCGGATGTTCACCGGGGGGGCAACCCACCCCGGGGAAGCTCATAGGCCTTGGGGGTGGCGCAGCAGCCCTTGGTGGGCTGGTGGGACAGCCCAAGAGGGCCCTATGCGCCAAGGATAGAAAATCAAAGAGAAAAGAAAAAAAGAAGGTGGGAAAGGAGAGAAGGACTCCACTTTCCAATCCTAGTTGGACTAGGATTGGAGGAGGACTCCTCCTCCCTTGGTGGCGCAGCCCTTGGGGCTCCTTGAGCCTCAAGGCAAGCCTCCCCTCCCTCCTCCTATATATATGGAGCAATTAGGGCTGATTTGAGACAACTTTTCCAAGGCAGCCCGACCACATAACTCCACGGATTTACCTCTAGATCGCGTTTCTGCGGAGCTCGGGTGGAGCCCTGCCGAGATTAGATCATCACCAACCTCCGGAGCGCCATCACGCTGCAGGAGAACTCTTCTACCTCTCCGTCTCTCTTGCTGGATCAAGAAGGCCGAGATCATCGTCGACCTGTACGTGTGCTGAACGCGGAGGTGCCGTCCGTTCGGCACTAGATCGTGGGACGGATCGTGGGACGGTTCGTGGGACGATTCGCGAGGCGGATCGAGGGACGTGAGGACGTTCCACTACATCAACCGTGTTCACTAACGCTTCTGTTGTGCGATCTACAAGGGTACGTAGATCGGAAATCCCCTCTCGTAGATGGACATCACCATGATAGGTCTTCGTGTGCGTAGGAAAATTTTTGTTTCCCATGCGACGTTCCCCCACAGTGGCATCATGAGCTAGGTACATGCGTAGATGTCTTCTCGAGTAGAACACAAAAGTTTTTGTGGGCGGTGATGTGCGTTTTGCTGCCCTCCTTAGTCTTTTCTTGATTCCGCGGTATTGTTGGATTGAAGCGGCTTGGACCGACATTACTCGTACGCTTACGAGAGACTGGTTTCATCGCTACGAGTAACTCCCTTGCTCAAAGATGACTGGCAAGTGTCGGTTTCTCCAAATTTAGTTGAATCGGATTTGACCGAGGAGGTCCTTGTATAAGGTTAAATAGCAATTCATATATCCCCGTTGTGGTGTTTGTGTAAGTAAGATGCGATCCTACTAGATACCCATGGTCACCACGTAAAACATGCAACAACAAAATTAGAGGACGTCTAACTTGTTTTTGCAGGGTATGCTTGTGATGTGATATGGCCAACTATGTGATGTGATATATTGGATGTATGAGATGATCATGTTGTAATAGATAATATCGACTTGCACGTCGATGGTACGGCAACCGGAAGGAGACATAGGGTTGTCTTTAAACTAACGTTTGTGCTTGCAGATGCGTTTACTATTTTGCTAGGATGTAGCTTTAGTAGTAATAGCATAAGTAGCACGACAACCCCGATGGTGACACGTTGATGGAGATCATGGTGTGGCGCCGGTGACAAGAAGATCGTGCCGGTGCTTTGGTGATGGAGATCAAGGAGCACGTGATGATGGCCATGTCATGTCACTTATGAATTGCATGTGATGTTAATCCTTTAATGCACCTTATTTTGCTTAGAACGACGGTAGCATTATGAGGTGATCTCTCACTAAAATTTCAAGACGAAATTGTGTTCTCCCCGACTGTGCACCGTTGCTACAGTTCGTCGTTTCGAGACACCACGTGATGATCGGGTGTGATAGACTCAATGTTCACATACAACGGGTGCGAAACAGTTGCACACGCAGAACACTCGGGTTAAGCTTGACGAGCCTAGCATGTGCAGACATGGCCTCGGAACACATGAGACCAAAAGGTCGATCATGAATCATATAGTTGATATGATTAGCATAGGGATGCTTACCACTGAAACTATACTCAACTCACGTGATGATCGGACTTGAGCTAGTGTAAGTGGGTCATGAACCACTCAAATGACTAGAGAGATGTACTTTTTGAGTGGGAGTTTAGCAAGTAATTTGATTAAGTTAAACTCTAATTATCTTGAACATAGTCTAAGTCCACTTTGAATATATTTGTGTTGTAGATCATGGCTCACGCGACAGTCACCCTGAATTTTAATACGTTCCTAGAGAAATCTAAGTTGAAAGATGATGGAAGCAACTTTGTAGACTGGGCTCGTAATCTTAAGTTGATCCTACAAGCTGGGAAGAAGGATTATGTCCTTTATGCTGCGCTAGGAGATGAACCACCCGCTACGGCTGACCAGGATGTTAAGAACGCTTGGTTAACACGTAAGGAGGACTACTCAGTAGTTCAATGTGCAGTCTTGTATGGCTTAGAACCGGGACTTCAACGTCGCTTTGAGCGTCATGGAGCATATGAGATGTTCCAGGAGTTGAAGTTTATCTTTCAGAAGAACGCCCGGATCGAGAGGTATGAGACCTCCGATAAATTCTATGCTTGCAAGATGGAGGAGAATTCGTCTGTCAGTGAACATGTGCTCAAAATGTCTGGGTACTCAAACCGTCTAGCTGAGGTGGGGATTGAACTCCCGCAAGAGGCTATCACTGACAGAATTCTTCAATCACTGCCGCCAAGCTATAAGGGCTTTGTGTTGAACTACAACATGCACCCGCCGAGTTGTTTGCGATGCTGAAAGTCGCAGAGTGTGCACTCCGTAAAGAGCATCAAGTGTTGATGGTGAATAAGACCACTAGTTTCAAGAGAAACGACAAAGGCAAGAAGGGTAATTCAAAGAAGAGCGGCAAGCCTGTTGCCAATCCGACGAAGAAACCCAAAGCTGGACCTAAGCCTGAAACAGAGTGCTACTATTGCAATGGTATGGGTCACTGGAAGCGCAACTGCCCCAAGTATCTGGCTGATAAGAAGGCGGCCAAAGAAAAATCAGGTATATTTGATATACATGTTATTGATGTGTACTTAACCGGCTCTCGTAGTAGTGCCTGGGTATTCGATACCGGTTCTGTTGCTCATATTTGCAACTCGAAACAGGAACTGCAGAATAGGCGAAGGCTGGCGAAAGATGAAGTGATGATGCGCGTAGGAAATGGTTCCAAGGTTGATGCAATCGCCGTCGGCACAGTTTCACTTCAGTTACCATCAGGATTAGTTATGAACTTGAATAATTGTTATTTAGTGCATGCGTTGAGCATGAACATTATATCTGGATCTTGTTTATTGCGAGACGGTTACTCCTTTAAGTCAGAGAATAATGGTTGTTCTATTTCTATGAGTAACATCTTTTATGGTCATGCACCCAATGTGAGAGCATTGTTCATATTGAATCTTGATAGTGATACACATATACATAACATTGAGACCAAAAGAGTTAGAGTTAACAATGATAGTGCCATGTTTTTGTGGCACTGCCGCTTAGGTCATATTGGTGTAAAGCGCATGAAGAAACTCCATACCGATGGACTTTTGGAGTCACTTGACTTTGATTCACTTGACACGTGCGAACCATGCCTCATGGGCAAGATGACTAAAACTCCGTTCTCCGGAACAATGGAGCGTGCCAGTGACTTGTTGGAAATAATACATACCGATGTGTGCGGTCCGATGAGCGTGGAGGCACGCGGCGGATATCGTTATTTTCTCACCTTCACTGACGATTTGAGTAGATATGGTTATGTCTACTTAATGAAGCACAAGTCTGAAACATTTGAAAAGTTCAAGCAATTTCAGAGTGAAGTTGAAAATCATCGTAACAAGAACATCAAGTTCCTAAGGTCTGATCGTGGGGGTGAATATCTGAGTTTCGAGATTGTTGCTCACTTAAGACAATGTGGAATTGTTTCACAGTTGACACCGCCTGGAACACCACAGCGTAATGGTGTGTCCGAACGTCGTAATCGTACTTTATTAGAAATGGTGCGATCTATGATGTCTCTTACCGATTTGCCGTTATCGTTTTGGGGTTATGCATTAGACACAGCTGCATTCACTTTAAATAGGGCACCATCGAAATCCGTTGAGACGACACCATACGAACTGTGGTATGGCAAAAGGCCAAAGTTGTCGTTTCTTAAAGTTTGGGGATGTGATTCTTATGTCAAAAAGCTTCAGCCTGAAAAGTTGGAACCCAAAGCGGAAAAGGGCGTCTTCATAGGTTACCCAAAAGAGACAGTTGGGTACACCTTCTATCTCAAATCCGAGGGCAAAGTGTTTGTTGCTAAAAACGGAGCTTTTCTCGAGAAGGAGTTTCTCTCGAGAGAATTCAGTGGGAGGAAGATAGAACTTGATGAGGTTGTCGAACCTCTCATTCCTCTGGATGGTGGCGCAGGGCATGGGGAAACCCCTGTCGTTGCGACGCCGGTTGAGGAGGAAGTTAATGATGATGATCATGAAACTCCGGTTCAAGTTCCTATCAAACCACGCAGGTCGAGGAGACCACGTGCTGCTCCAGAGTGGTACGGTAATCCCGTTTTCTCAATCATGTTGTTAGACAACAATGAACCTGCAAATTATGAAGAAGCAATGGTGGGCCCAGATTCCAAAAAATGGCTGGAGGCCATGAAGTCCGAGATAGGATCCATGTATGAAAACAAAGTGTGGACTTTGGAAGTACTACCTGAGGGCCGCAAGGCCATTCAGAACAAATGGATCTTTAAGAAGCAGACGGACGCTGACGGCAATGTGACCGTTTATAAAGCTCGACTTGTGGCAAAGGGTTTTTCACAAGTTCAAGGAGTTGACTATGATGAGATATTCTCACCCGTAGCGATGCCTAAGTCCGTCAGAATCATGTTAGCAATAGCTGCATTTTTCGATTATGAAATCTGGCAGATGGATGTCAAAACGGCGTTCCTTAACAGTTTCCTTAAGGAAGAGTTGTATATGATGCAACCCGAAGGTTTTGTCGATCCTAAGAATGCTAATAAGGTGTGCAAGCTCCAGCAATCCATTTATGGACTGGTGCAAGCATCTCGGAGTTGGAACAAACGCTTTGATGAGGTGATCAAATCATTTGGGTTTATACAAGTGGTTGGAGAATCTTGTATTTACAAGAAAGTGAGTGGGAGCTCTGTGGCGTTTCTAATATTATATGTGGATGACATATTGCTGATTGGAAACAACGTAGAGTTTTTGGAGAGCATAAAGGATTACTTATATAAAAGTTTCTCTATGAAGGACCTAGGAGAAGCTGCTTACATTCTAGGCATTAAGATCTACAGGGATAGATCGAAACGCCTGATAGGACTTTCACAAAGCACATACCTTGATAAAGTTTTGAAGAGGTTCAAAATGGAACAGTCCAAGAAAGGGTTCTTGCCGGTTTTACAAGGTACGAGATTGAGTAAGACTCAGTGCCCAGCAACTGATAAGGATAGAGAGCATATGAGCACCGTCCCCTATGCTTCAGCCATAGGTTCTATCATGTATGCAATGCTGTGCACTAGACCGGACGTTAGCATGTCCATAAGTATGGCAGACAGGTTCCAGAGTAATCCAGGAGTGGATCACTGGACGGCGGTCAAGAATATCCTGAAGTACCTGAAAAGGACTAAGGAGATGTTTCTCGTGTATGGAGGTGACGAAGAGCTCGCCGTAAAGGGTTACGTCGATGCAAGCTTTGACACAGATCCGTACGACTCTAAGTCGCAGACTGGATACGTATTTATTCTTAATGAGGGTGCGGTAAGCTGGTGCAGTTCCAAGCAAAGCGTTGTAGATGATTCTACATGTGAAGCGGAGTACATGGCTGCCTCGGAGGCGGCTAAGGAGGGTGTCTGGATGAAGCAGTTCATGACGGATCTTGGAGTGGTGCCAAGCGCACTGAATCCAATAACCTTGTTCTGTGACAACACGGGTGCCATTGCCTTAGCAAAGGAACCACGGTTTCACAAGAAGACCAGACACATCAAATGACACTTCAACCTGATCCGCGACTACGTCGAAGGGAGGACGTAAATATATGCAAAGTGCACACGGATCTGAATGTAGCAGACCCGCTGACTAAACCTCTTCCACGGGCAAAGCATGATCAACACCAGAACTATATGGGTGTTAGATTTATTACAATGTAATTCACATGATGATGTGAGGGCTAGATTATTGACTCTAGTGCAAGTGGGAGACTGTTGGAATTATGCCCTAGAGGCAATAATAAATATAGTTATTATTATAATTCCTGTATCAAGATAATCGTTTATTATTCATGCTATAATTGTATTGAATGAAGACTTATATACATGTGTGGATACATAGACAAAACACTGTCCCTAGCAAGCCTCTAGTTGGCTAGCCAGTTGATCAAAGATAGTCAGGGTCTTCTGATTATATACAAGGTGTTGTTGCTTGATAACTGGATCACGTCATTAGGAGAACCACGTGATGGACTAGACCCAAACTAATAGACGTAGCATGTTGATCGTGTCATTTTGTTGCTACTATTTTCTGCGTGTCAAGTATTTGTTCCTATGACCATGAGATCATATAACTCACTGACATTGGAGGAATGCTTTGTGTGTATCAAACGTCGCAACGTAACTGGGTGACTATAAAGATGCTCTACAGGTATCTCCGAAGGTGTTCGTTGAGTTAGTATGGATCAAGACTGGGATTTGTCACTCCGTGTGACAGAGAGGTATCTCGGGGCCCACTCGGTAATACAACATCACACACAAGCCTTGCAAGCAATGTGACTTATTGTAAGTTGCGGGATCTTGTATTACGGAACGAGTAAAGAGACTTGCCGGTAAACGAGATTGAAATAGGTATGCGGATACTGACGATCGAATCTCAGGCAAGTAACATACCGAAGGACAAAGGGATTGACATACGGGATTATATGAATCCTTGGCACTGAGGTTCAAACGATAAGATCTTCGTAGAATATGTGGGATCCAATATGGGCATCCAGGTCCCGCTATTGGATATTGACCGAGGAGGCACTCGGGTCATGTCTACATAGTTCTCGAACCCGCAGGATCTGCACACTTAAGGTTCGACGTTGTTGTATGCGTATTTGAGTTATATGGTTGGTTACCAAATGTTGTTCGGAGTCCCGGATGAGATCACAGACGTCACGAGGGTTTCCGGAATGGTCTTGAAACGAAGATTGATATATAGGATGACCTCATTTGATTACCGGAAGGTTTTCGGAGTTACCGGGAATGTACCGGGAATGACGAATGGGTTCCGGATGTTCACCGGGGGGCAACCCACCCCGGGGAAGCCCATAGGCCTTGGGGGTGGCGCACCAGCCCTTGGTGGGCAGGTGGGACAGCCCAAGAGGGCCCTATGCGCCAAGGATAGAAAATCAAAGAGAAAAGGAAAAAAAAGGAGGTGGGAAAGGAGAGAAGGACTCCACTTTCCAATCCTAGTTGGACTAGGATTGGAGGAGGACTCCTCCTCCCTTGGTGGCGCAGCCCTTGGGGCTCCTTGAGCCTCAAGGCAAGCCTCCCCTCGCTCCTCCTATATATATGGAGCAATTAGGGCTGATTTGAGACAACTTTTCCAAGGCAGCCCGACCACATAACTCCACGGTTTTACCTCTAGATCGCGTTTCTGCGGAGCTCGGGCGGAGCCCTGCCGAGATTAGATCATCACCAACCTCCGGAGCGCCGTCACGCTGCCGGAGAACTCTTCTACCTCTCCGTCTCTCTTGCTGGATCAAGAAGGCCGAGATCATCGTCGAGCTGTACGTGTGCTGAACGCGGAGGTGCCGTCCGTTCGGCACTAGATCGTGGGACGGATCGCGGGACGGTTTGTGGGACGGTTCGTGGGGCGGATCGAGGGACGTGAGGACGTTCCACTACATCAACCGCGTTCACTAACGCTTCTGCTGTGCGATCTACAAGGGTACGTAGATCGGAAATCCCCTCTCGTAGATGGACATCACCATGATAGGTCTTCGTGCGCGTAGGAAAAATTTTGTTTCCCATGCGACGTTCCCCAACAACAAAAGTTTTAGTAGTAATCAAAACAAAGCATTCAACGCATACTCCTAGGGGAAGGGTTGGTAGGTATAAACCATCACGCGATCCCGACCGATACACAAAGGATGTGAATCAATAAAGTAATCATGCTCAGACTTCATCACATAGTGGTTCACCATACGTGCATGCTACGGGAATCACTAACTTCAACACAAGTATTTCTAGATCCACAACACCTTACTAGTATAACTTCAATATTACCACAACCACAACTCAAAACTAATTGAGATGAATCAAACTTCTCTATCTACTCAATGCACATGAAGGTGGAAGTTTCCATATCCCTTTGGATAACTACCCCTTTTGAGACTACTTTCATAGCATAGATCAACTACCACGCCACGCACTGCCGTGCTCCAAAAGATAGAAGTCAAGCACATAGAGAAAAATCAACTAGATCAAAAGATATAAGTGAAACACATGTGAGCTGAATTGCCTAACCAAAGGATATAAGTGAAGCTCGACAAAATCACGATGAGTGCATGTCTCTCTCTAGGTGTGCAGCAAGGAAGATTGTGACAAAAAAATAAAAGACTCCTACGATACAAGACGCTCCAAGCAAAACACATAACATGTGGAGAATAAAAATATAGCCCCAAGTAACGTTACCGCTGGATTGAAGACGAAAGAGGGGATGCCTTCCCGGGGCATCCCCAAGCTTAGGCTTTTTAGGCATCCTTGAATCAACTTGGGGTGCCTTGGGCATCCCCAAGCTTGAGCTCCTGCCACTCTTTATCTCTTTGTCCATAAGAACTTCATCCAAAACTTGAAAACTTCACAACACGAAACTTAAACAGAAACTCGTGATATCATTAGTATAAGAAAGCAAATCACCACTTCCTTAGGTACTGTAGCAAACTTAAATTCTACTTATGTTGATGTTGGGTTACTGTATTTTAAATCTTCCATGGCTAATACCCCCCCGATACTATCCATAGTTTCATCAAAATAAGCAACCAACTCAACAAAAACAGAATCTGTTAACAGCAGACCAGTCTGTAGCAATCTGTATACTTCGTATACTTCTGGTACTTCAAAAATTCTGAAAAATTACGACAGTCTGAAGAATTTGCGTAGCAATCAGCAGCAAAAATAATCAACTCAAAAGCTCTCACAGAAAAAAAAATTGAAAATTCTTTTCATGAGCAGAAAGTTTCTGTCTTTTCGAGCATGATCAAACGATCATCCCCAAGACTATTCATAACTGTTTCACTTGGCACAAACGCAAAAGAAACACAATCATAATAGAATTATGAAAGTGTGGAAAACACAAAACAGAAAGAAAAAGGATAGATTCGTTGGGTTGCCTCCCAACAAGCGCTATTGTTTAACGCCCTTAGCTAGGCACTGATAAATCAATGATGCTCACACAAAAGACAAGAATTGAAGCACAACGAGAGCATCATAAAGCATGTGAAAATCACATCTAAGTCTAACATACTTCCTATGCATAGGCATTTTATAGGAAAACAGATTGTCAAGACAACCAGTAGTTTCCATATGCAAGGAAGAAGAAAGAGACAATAGCAATCTCCACATAACGAGAGGCAATTTGGTAACATGAAAGTTTCTACCACAAATTTTCCTCTCTCATAGCAATTACATGTGGGATCATAATCAAATTCAACAATGTAACTATCACATAGGATATTCTTTTCATGATCCACATGCAAGCAAAGTTGACGCTCTTCAAAAATAGTGGGATTATCATCAACTAAAGTCATGACTTCTCCAAACCCACTTTCAATAATATTGCAAATATCATATTCATCATGAGGCTTAAACAAATTTTCAAGATCATAGGAAAAATCATCGCCCCACTCATGATCATTGCAACAAGTAGTGGACATAGCAAAACTAGCATCCCCAAGCTTAGGGTTTTGCATATTTTTAGCATGATTGTCACTAATAGAATTTATAGTGAAACCATTGCAATCATGCTTTTCATCCAAGGAGACCTTGTGAATCACTTCATAAATTTCTTTCTCACAATTTTCAGATTCACGCATCTCAAGCAAAACTCCATAAAGATAGTCAAGTGCACTCAACTCACTAGCAATTGGATAAACATAATTGGATCTCTTAAAGAGATTAGCAAGTGGATGAGGATCCATATCACTAGATTATCAGCAAGCGAAGATGCAAGCATATTGAAGGCACATGGCACACAAGTGAACAGAAAGCAAGCGAGAGAAAAGGGCGAATGAAAAAGGCAAATGAAAAAGGCAAATGTGAAGTGGGGGAGAGGAAAACGAGAGGCAACTAGCAAAAAAGGTAAATGCAAGAGATGAGTTTGTGACAATTACTTGGATAGATCTTGACTTGATCTCTCCAAGGCAACGGCGCCAGAAATCCATCTCCTATTGGCTACGCCTATAGGGATTTCCTTGGCAAATATGCAGAGGATTCCCCCGCGGCCTTGGAGCCTTGCGTTGGTGTTCCCTTGAAGAGGAAAGGGTGATGTAGCACAGCGGCGGTAAGTATTTCCCTCAGTTCGAGAACCAAGGTATCAATCCAGTAGGAGGATCGCGTCAAGTCACAAGTACCTGCACAAACACAAAGAGCTAGCACCCAACGCTGTGAAGGGGTTGTCAATCCCTTATAGATTGTTTGCAAAGTGAGAACTAAAAGCAAAAAGTAAACGAAGCAAAGTAAAAGTAAAAGCAGAGATGATAATTCTGAGTAGACCCGGGGGCCATAGTGTTCACTAGTGGCTTCTCTCATGAAAGCAAGTAGACGGTGGGTGAACGAATTACTCTCGAGCAATTGATAGAACCGCGCAAAGTCATGACGTTATCTATGGCAATGATCATACATATAGGCATCACGTCCAAAACAAGTAGACCAATACTTTTTGCATCTACTACTATTACTCCACATGTCAACCGCTATCCAGCATGCATCTAGTGTATTGAGTTCATAAGAACAGAGTAACGCCTTAAGCAAGATGACATGATGTAGATGGACAATCTGAAATCTATGATGAAAGCCCATCTTGTTACCCTTGATGGCAACAACATGATGTGTGCCTTGCCGCCCCTTCTGTCACTGGGAAAGGTCACCGCATGGTATGAACCCAAAACCAAGAACTTCTCCCATTGCAAGAATCATAGATCTAGTTGGCCAAACAAAACCCTAGACTCGGAGAGACTTACAAGAATATCAAATCATGCATATAAGAAATCAGCAAAGACTCAAATATAATTCATAGATAATCTGATCACAAATCCACAATTCATCGGATCTCGACAAACACACCGCCAAAGAGGATTACATCGGATAGATCTCCATGAAGATCATGGAGAACTTTGTATTGAAGATCCAAGAGAGAGAAGAAGCCATCTAGCTACTTACTACGGACCCGTAGGTCTGAAGTAGACTACTCATGAGTCATTGGAGAGGCAATGATGTTGATGTAAAAGCCCTCCAGCTCCAAAGTCCCCTCCGGCAGGGCACCGGGAAGGGTCTCCAGATGAGATCTCGCGGAAACGGAAGCTTGCGGCGGCGGAAAAGTGGTTTCGTGGACGCCCTTATTTTTTCTGGGATTCTAGGGAATATATAGGCCAAAGAGCTAGGGCAGGGGAGCTCCAGGGAGGCCACAAGCCTGGTAGCCGCGGGCCCCCTGGCCGCGGCTACACGGCTTATGGCCCCCCTGTGGGCCTCGTGCCTTGGCCCTCAAGTCCCCAGATCTTCTTCTGTTCTGGAAAAATTCATTTCGGGGATTTTATTCCGTTTGGACTCCGTTCCAAAATCAGATCTGAAAAGAGTGAAAAACACAGAAAAAACAGGAACTCGCACTTGGCACTGAATTAATAAGTTAGTCCCAAAAAAGATATAAAAGGTATATAAAACATCCAAAGTTGACAAGATAACAGCATGAAACCATCAAAAATTATAGATATGTTTGAGACGTATCACTTTCCACCAAATCAATCTCTTCTACCCATGCCAAATCTGCGAGAGAGTGATCGAGTGTTGAGGAGAGTATCATTTGAAGCACAAGAGCAAGGAGTTCATCGTACTACCACATCTATTACCTTTTGGAGGGTGGTGCCTCTTAGATTGGTTAGGTCTCGCTTAGGAGACTCCTACTTCGTGTTGTGGAGTTGAACCAAGAAGTTTCTACAGGCAAGGAGATCGCCTACTGCGTGAAGATCTACCCCGAGTGAGGCTAGTCCTTTGTGGACGTAAGCCATAGTGGAATAAACAAGGTCGATTATTCGTGGACCCCTTGTGTGTGGAACCCTCCATGGACTCTCGCAACCGTTACCCTCAGTGGGTTGAAGTCTCCACTAACATGAACGTACGATAGCACCACCTATTGCGGTGTTTATTCGTGTTGCGGTGTTTTAGGTTCATGGATGGAGCCCTCCATAGACAAGGCCGATTATTCGTGTTGCGGTGTTTTAGGTTCTGTGCTTGACAGATGAAGCTGAGTATCTTGATGTGACATCCCCGGATTAGGCTACAGTAATCTATGTAATTAAGCTACAGTGGTCCCACGCTAATAATGCCACATCATCGTAATTTCTATCGTTGATCTCGTGTTAGTCGAAACCAAGTCGAATTCGAAATTTTAAAAATAAGGCGAACGAGAAAAGTTTACGAAAGTTAAAATAAAAATGTGGGATGAGTTACAAAAATTCCGTAATAATTTATAGAAATGAAACGGGCATTTTTGAAATTATTAAAACCCCTATATAATTAAAAACAGAAACTATTAGAAAAATAAAATAAATAAGAAAAAAAAAACCAAAAGGGCTAGCCCAACTAGGCCAAAGTGGCCCAGCCGGCCACACCCCCATCGGCCTACCCACCTGGGGTCTTATACCCCCCACGGGGCGAAACCCTAGCGCCCGAGCACCCACTCCCCGCCGCTAGAAACGAGGGGAATGAGCCCCCCCCCCCCTCGTTAGTCCTTCCCGCTCGTCGCCCCCCTAGCGCGAGCCCCCACCTCGCCTCGCCCTCAGCCCAGATCGTCCTGGATCGAGGCCCACCCCGTCGCTCCCCAGATCCCACAAGGGGATCAGGCAACCCTCGTCGCCACCACCTCCCTCCCTCACCGACGCTCAGATCCCCCACGCCCCGGCGTCCCACGTCGCTCGCTCACTCGCCCCTGAACCCTGTCGCTCCCTCCCTTCCCTCGTCAGGTCCCAGCGGCCGCGCCCCCCTCGTCACCAAGAGGCCACTGCCTCCCAGACCCCCCCAGACCGGCCAACCCCTTCTGCTCCCTTCGCACCGCCGTCACCCCGCGCCAGAGCCGCACCGGGGCTGCGCCGACTGGCCCTCTGGCCACCACCGGGGGCCCTTCGCCGCGCCTCCCCGCCTTCGACCGAGCCCCACCGCCGACCGGCTTGCTGCCACCGCCGGCCTACCCGGCGCCGCCCCGCATCACCACGGCCGTCTCCACCACCGGAACCGCACCGCCGCTCCGTAGAGCCTCCCCCGAACCCATTTTCGCACATCTGCAGGCTCAATGTGAGCCCCGGGCGCCTCCCTCTCCCTGTCCTACCCCCTGCTTCGTCTCGTTTTGCCCCTGTGGCTGTCGTGCGTGTTGAGTGATACGTCTCCATCGTATCTACTTTTTCAAACAGGTTTTCCCTTGTTTTGGACTCTAATTTGCATGATTTGAATGAAACTAACCCAGACTAACGTTGTTTTCAGCAGAATTGCCATGGTGTTGTTTTTGCGCAGAAATAAAAGTTCTCGGAATAACCTGAAAATTTACGGAGAATTTTTGTGGAATATATAAAAAATACAGGCGCAAGAATCAGTGGAGGAAGTGGAGCGTGGATCCCACAAGCCCACCAGGCGCGGGCCCCCCTAGTCGTGCCTGGCATGCTTGTGGGCCCCACAAAACTCCACCGCCTCCAAATCTAGCTCTATTTAGTCCGTTTCACCCGGAAAATAAATCAAGGAGAAGAGTTCATCGCGTTTTACAATACGGAGGCACCAGCACCTCCTATTCTTCCTTTGGAGGGCACATCTGGAGTTCGTTCTGGGCTCCGTAGAGGGGAAATCGTCGCCATCGTCATCATCAACCTTCCTTCATCGCCAATTTCATGATGCTCTTCACCGTTCGTGAGTAATCTCATTGTAGGCTTGCTGGACGGTGATGGGTGATACGTCTCCATCGTATCTACTTTTCCAAACTCTTTTGCCCTTGTTTTGGACTCTAATTTGCATGATTTGAATGGAACTAACCTGGACTGACGCTGTTTTCAGTAGAATTGCCTTGGTGTTGTTTTTGTGCAGAAATGAAAGTTCTCAGAATGTCCTGAAAATTTACAGAGAATATTTCTGGAAAATATGAAAAATACCTGCGCAAAGATCCACCGGAGGGGATGGGCCAGTGGCCCACAAGCCTTGTAGCCGCCACCCCCTGGTGGCGGCTAGCAAGCTTGTGGGGCCCACGTGGCTCTGCCGCCCCCAATCTCAGCTCTATAAATTCACTTTCGTTCCAGAAAAAATCAAGAGAGAAGATTTCGTCGCGTCTACGATATGGAGGCGCCGCCACATCCTGTTCTTCATCTCGAGGGCAGATCTGGAGTCCGTTTTGGGCTCCGGAGAGGGGAAATCGTCGCCATCGTCATCATCAACCTTCTTCCCTCTCCAATTCCATGAAGCTCTTCGTCGTTCGTGAGTAATCTATTTGTAGGCTCGCTGGGCAGTGATGAGTAGGATGAGATCTATCATGTAATCGAGTTAGGTTTGACGGGGATTGATCCCTAGTATCCACTATGTTCTGAGATTGATGTTGCTACTACTTTGCCATGCTTAATGCTTGTCACTAGGGCCCGAGTGCCATGATTTCAGATCTGAAATTATTATGTTGTCACCAATATATGTGTGTTTTAGATCCGATCTTGCAAGTTGTAGTTACCTACTATGTGTTATGACCCGGCAACCCCGGAGTGACAATAACCGAAACCACTCCCGGTGATGACCATAGTTTGAGGAGTTCATGTGTTCACCAAGTGCTAATGCGTTGGTCCGGTTCTTTATTGAAAGGAGAACCTTAATATCTCATAGTTTCCTTTTGGACCCCGCTGCCACGGGAGGGATGGACAATAGATGTCATGCAAGTTCTTTGCCCTAAGCACGCATGACGACACACGGAATGCATGCCTACATCACGTTGACGAACGGGAGCTAGCCAAATATCTCTCCGTGTTATAATTGTTGCATGATGAATATCATCCAAACAAATCACCGACCCATTGCCTACGAGTTTGTCCACTGCTGCTGTTACTACTGTTGCTACTTGCTACTGTTGTTACTTGTTTTGCTCTGCTGCTGTTACTTGTTTTGCTCTGCTGCTGTTACTACTGTTGTTGCTCTTGTTACTTGTTCTGCTGTTACTTGCTACTGTTGCTACTTGCTACTGCTGTTACTTGCTACTATTGCTACTTCCTACTGCTGTCACTACTGCTGTTCCTTGCCACTGCTGCTACTCGTTACACCGTTGCTATCATACTACTTTGTTGTTGATACTTTGCTTGCAGATATTAATCTTTCAGGTGTGGTTGAATCTGACACATTCAGCTGCTAATACTTGAGAGTATCCTCTCACTTCCTATTGGCGAACCAACAAATTTGGGTTGAATACTCTACCCTCGAAAACTGCCTCGATCCCACGCGCTGGTGGGTTATTGCAAGACAATTTCTAATTGTTGAGCAATCGAGAATAGCAGTCTTCTAGCCATTGCCAGAGACTTGCAATCAGCATTTTACTGGCGCCGTTGCCGGGGAGGTATTGCTATATTCTCTGAGTTACTTGGGATTTATATCTGTTGATCACTATGAAGAATCTGAAGGATCCGAAAACCAAAGTCTTGCCCTCAACTACGAGGGGAGGTAAGGAACTGCCATCTAGCTCTGTACTTCATTCACCTTCAGTTATGAGTAAGTTTATGACATCACCTCCTCCTAGAAATCTTGATATGTCGCCTATGCTTGATGATGATTATGATGCTATGCCTGATGATGCTATGGCTGATACTGCTTTGCCTGATACTGCTAGAGATGCTATGCCTGATACTGCTATGACTGATACTGCTAGAGATGTTATGCCTGATGATGCTAGAGATGCTATGCCTGATACTGCTTTGCCTGATACTGCTAGAGATGCTATGCCTGATACTACTATGGCTGATGATGCTAGAGATGCTTTGCCTGATGATGCTATGCTTGATACTGCTAGAGATGCTTTGCCTGATGATGCTAGAGATGCTATTTTGCTCCTGCTAGATCTAGCTCTCCTAGATATGAATTGCCTAATATACCTGAGGGTTACGTTATGGATGGAGAGATATCTGAGGATTTTCTTGCGTGTAAGGATGCCTATGACGCTGAGAATTACTTCTCAAGTGGAAGGAAAAATCTCTAAAAGCTAGGATGAAATATGACCCAAAGTTTGCCACTTCACCTATCTTTATCACCGATAAAGATTATGAATTTTCTGTCGATCCTGAGATAATCTCTCTAGTCGAATCTGACCCTTTCCACGGTTATGAGTTTGAGACGTTCGTATCCCATCTTACCAAACTACATGATATAGCCACCCTTTTCACTAGTGAGGAGAAGATCCGCCACTACCACATCCTTAAGTTGTTTCCTTTCTCTCTAAAGGATGATGCTAAAGCCTGGTTCACCTCTCTTGCTCCTGGATGTGCGAGTAGTCCCCAAGATATGGTCTATTACTTCTGTGAGAAATATTTCCCTGCCCATAAGAAGCAAGTTGCCTTGCAGGAAATATACAACTTTGCTCAACTCAAAGAAGAGAGTCTCCCACAAGCTTGGGGGAGGCTCGTCCAGCTACAGAATGCTTTGCCTGTTCACCCTCTTAAGAAGAACGAGATACTTGATATCTTCTATAACGGACTTACCGATACTTGTAGAGACCATCTAGATAGTTGTGACGGTTGTGTTTTTAGGGAACGAACTGTAGAACAAGCTGAGACCTTACTGAATAACATCTTGATCAATGATAATTCTTGGACTATTCCCGAACCACCTCCTAAGCCAACTCCAAAGAAAAGAGGTATTCTATTCCTCAGTCCCGAAGATATGCAAGAGACCAAGAAATCTATGCAAGAGAAGGGCGTTAGATCTGAAGATGCCAAAAATCTACCACCTATCGAAGAGATCCATGGTCTCGATAACACGATACAAGTAGTAGAAGTGAATTCTCTGCGTAGGTTTGATGAGAGTGATATTCCTTTTGACAAACCTGCTAGCCTATGCTTTGATGAATTTGACAACTTTGCTGCCAAACAACAGAGTTTCAATGATTATGTTAGCAGACATTTGGAACAAAGTACTCGTATGCTTAGCCATTTAAGTGCTTATGTAGACATAAATGTCAATGATCTGAAGCTTCTGAGTAAACATGCCTCTATGATTACTACTCAGGTAGAACAAGTACTTAAAGCTCAGAATGACTTGCTCAATGAATGAAATGACAACTCTGTCAGAGTCATTACTAGAGGAGGCAAAACGACTCAGGAACCTTTGTATCCTGAAGGTCATCCAAAGAGAATTGATCAAGATTCTCAAGGAATTCATGCTGATACACCCAGCCATCCTAAGGAGAAGAAGAAGGATGATAGAAACCTACATGCCAGTTCACCAAATATTGTCACACTTGAAGAACCTAATGATATTTCTGCGTCTGATGCAGAAACACAGTCTGGTGATGAACATGAACCTGGTGACAATATGGACAGTGATGTTCATAATAATGCTCAACCTAGCAATGATGAGGATGTGGAGATTGAACCTACGGTTAATCCTGATAACCCACAACCTAAGAGATATGATAAGAATGACTTCACTGCTAGGAAGCATGGTAAAGAAAGGGAGCCATGGGTTCAGAGATCTATGTCCTTTCCTCCTAAGCCATCCAATAAAAAGGATGATGAGGATTTTGAGCGCTTCGTTGAGATGATAAGACCCATCTTTCTACAGATGCGGTTAACTGATATGCTCAAAATGTCTCTGTATGCCAAGTATATGAAAGATATCGTGACTAATAAACAGAAGATACCAGATCTTGAGATCGCCACCATGCTTGCCAATTACACTTTCAAAGGTGGAACTCCTAAGAAACTTGGTGATCCCGGAGTGCCCACTATGCCTTGCTCCATTAAAGGAAACTACGTAAGAACTGCCTTATGTGACCTTGGAGCCAGTGTTAGTGTTATGCCTCTCTCTCTTTATCATAGACTTGAATTGGATAAGTTGACACCCACTGAAATTTCTCTACAAATGGCCGACAAATCAACTGCTTTCCCTATCGGCATTTGCGACGATGTGCCTGTTGTGGTTGCTAACACCACTATCTTAACAGGCTTTGTTATCTTGGATATTCCCGAGGACGATGCCATGGCTGTCATCCTTGGAAGACCCTTTTTAAACACCGCAGGGGCTGTTATAGATTGCAACAAAGGCAATGTCACTTTCCATGTCACCGGTAATGAGCACACGGTGCACTTTCTGAAGAAACGATATCAAGTACATTGCATCAATGCTATCGAAAAGACTTCATCGATTCTTATTGGGAGCTTTGAAAGCCCTATTCCTCATGTCAAGATGAAGTACAATTTGCTTGTTGGGGAGATACATATCCCCATTGAGGTGACTTAGTGGCTATTCGAAAATTCTCCGTTCTCTCTTGCGATTCGAGAAGGTTTTGTCATGAGGACTTGATCAACCTCATTGACGGATTTCTTTCGATGACCATGAAATGGATGAATCAAAGAGTTACATACCTCTGTTTTGTGCTTTCATTTTCTGTTGCTTAGAAGAAAAATGATAGATTTAGTTTAGCTTTTCCTGTTTTCTATTTTAGCGTCCCGGAGAAAAATACCCCGAAAATAAAAGTTCTCCGATGGTCCTGAAAATTTAGTATGATTTTTTCTGGAATATTTAAAAAATACTGGGCCTAAGAGCTGACCTGGGGGCCAGACCAGTGGGCCACAAGCCCTGCAGCCGCCGCCCCCTGGTGGTGGCTAGCAAGCTTGTGGGGGCCACAGGGACCCCCTTCACTCATTCCAGCTCCCATCCTCTTCTTCCACCTCCATAAAAAATTGTTTCGCAGCTCAAACCCGTGTTCTTGCTCATTTGGCTGTCATTTTTGATCTCCTTGCTCAAAGCACCATTCTCCGAACCGTTTTGGGGAAATTACTCCTTGGTAAGTGACTCCTCCATTGGTCCAATTAGTTTTGCTCTAGTGCTTTATCCTTCGCGTATTGTTGCTACCTTGGTGACCTTGTTCTTGAGCTAGAAATGTTGATTTAGCTGGTCCCAAGTAGTTTTAGCGCGTGATACGGTCTCTAGGCACTAGTAGGAATAGTTGCTACAAGTTGGGTTAATCTTTATTCACTTTTCTTTTGAAGTCTCTAAAAATTTCAGAATTTTCCAGAGCTAGAAAAAGGAAAAGATGAGGAGGTTCTTGAGAGGCTCTTCAAGTTGTAACCCCAAGGAGGATGAGAAGGACTACCCCAAGTACGTAGTTCCTCGAGTCACAGAAGTTCGAACGTGCGAGTGGCCAAGTGATGAATTTTTGCGCGTCGCTGGGCTTTATGAAGACTTTTATTACTTGGTGGAGAACGCAGGTCTTACTGCGTTCGTTGAAGATAAGTGCTCACAATACCTCCTCCTCACCAATATTTTCGTTCAAAGCTTCAACTTTTATCCGAGGAAGAATCCTCCCATGGTTGAGTTCATGATATGCGACATCCCCCAGTGCATGACACTACAGGATTTTTGCAATGTATGCAAATTACCTTATGTTGGGGATATCCGTGACCCTCGTCCACGGGACTTGGAGGATTTCATTGATACTATTGTTGTTGGAGAGGAGAGAGGAGTGTCTCGCGCTAGGATTGCTAGCATACATTTTCCTATGCTTCGGTACTTCTCATTATTTGTGGGAAAATGTTTGATTGGCCGTAGGGAGGCTGGATCACTTAGTTCTCCAGACCTTGCGGTTTTGCGCGAAGGCCTTTATAACGATAAGACTTATAGCCTAGGTGCTATAGTAGCCCAGCGGTTGAACACCAACCGTTCCAAGGGTGTCGTCTATGGAGGTATCTATGCTACCCATCTTGCCAGACACTTTGAGATACCCATTAGACTGGGAGACGAAGGAGAGATGCTTCTCCCTGAGAAATATATGGATTATGACATCATGGTTCGCCATGAATTTCTGGATAGAGATGTTAGTAGACGGATGATTTATAACCTGGTATTTAGTGAGGGTACTCAAGAGACTATTACTTTGCCTGCTCCTTCTTTGTTCGATCTTCATGCAGGCAGGTACACTATTATGCCCTCGGAAATCTACGCATATTGGGGCTTGGCCCAACCACAGGTGCACGTGCCCGAGCCGCCAGTCGAGTACCAGACGCAAGTTTATCAGTGGGAGCCAAACGAGATCGCACAGCAGTGGCATCCACAGTCTGCTCCGGAGTATCCCGGAGCTGGTTATTTCCCACCTTGGGAGTAGACCAAGCTAGGCCAAAATCCTAAGCTTGGGGGAGTACGTGTTCTCACCGACCTTACATTCGTGCTTATGCTTTCACTTTGTTAGCCGGTGTCTACACTTTGCCATTGTATTATCCATGCTAGTTTATTTTTGTTTTCTTGTTTTGTGTCCTTTTGAGAAAACCCAAAAAGATTTTTGTTTCTTCTTTTGCTTGTTGGGAGCTTTCCCGTGTAAATAGTTTTCTTTTTCTTTGGGTCAAGGTAGAATATATTGGTTACAATGTTTAGTGGTTCTTGCATGCATACCTGTTTAGCTTTCAAAGAGCCATATTACTTTGTCTTCTCCTTTGGGTTTGCCTGCAGATTCAGCTTAGTCCAATGCACGAGCGCTCTTATTATTGTTCAAATCGTTCGATCGTGCAAATGAAAGGCAATAATGATGATATATGATGAAGTGACTGAGACTGGAAAAGCTGGTATGAACTCTATCTATTTTGTTTTTGTAAATATGACTAGCTTGTCATGCCTGATTCAGCTTTGTTGTGAGAGAACCATGTTTGCAATGACAACTTAGAGATCATAGTTTCTGATGCCATGCTTAACTAGCTGAGAGCTTATAATGGTTTGTCTTGAATGCCAACATAGATTTTGAAATGACTATTATGTAGTATGATAGGATGGTAATCTCCTTTGAATGATTCAAGTGGCTTGACTTGGCGCATGTTCATGCATGTAGTTGAAACAAAATCAACATAGCCTCTATGATGTTCCTGTTCATAGTGATTTATATCTTGTTCAGGCTTACATTCAATCTTAGTCAAACTCATTGCATTTTGATGACTGTTGTCGCTCTCTAGTTGGTCGCTTCCCAGTCTTTTGCTAGCCTTCACTTGTACTAAGCGGAATACTGCTTGTGCATCCACTTCCATAAACCCAAAAGTTTTTCCATGAGAGTCCACCATACCTACCTATTTGCGGTATCTACCTGCCGTTCCAAGTAAATTTGCATGTGCGACTCTCTAAACCTTCAAGAAATAATCTGTTTGCATGCCCGAACCGCTCATGTGGTGACAGGGGGCTATTGGTATCTTCCATGCTAGGAGTGTTATCCTCAACATGTGTTTATTCACTGTCATTCACGAGAAAGGGGCCGGTAATTGGAATGCCCAGTTCCACGCTTAAATCGAAAACATAACTGTAAAACAAGACTCCCTTCGGATTGATGTTAGTATGGACGATACCCGAGGATTCGGCTAGCCATGGAGTGTGATTGATTGGTGGTGGGGGAATTAAAACTTTACTTTTCTGTTTGGGAACCGCCTATAGAATGAGTAGCATGCAAGATATTGAGAACTCTTGGTCATTGCGTTGACAATGAAAGCATGCCACCCAAAATTATTATCTCTGTTTTCAAAGCTTGAGCTCTGGCATCTCTGCAAATCAATGCTTCCCTCTGCGAAGGGCCTGTCTATTTATTTTCCTGTTGAGTCATCCTCTTCTTCTATAAGCACCAATTAGAGAGCACCTCTGTCATTTTTATGCTTTGCTTTTGAATGGTATTGACTATGACTATGACTGGATCTTCGTTGCTATGAATTACAATGTTTAGTCAGCCCTTGATCTTTGAAAGTGCTCTGCATTTATGTTTTGCGGTCTCAGAAAGAGCTAGCGAGATACCACCTATTCATATTGCTTCATGCTTGTTTTGATTGAAGTGTTGGTATTTGAAACTCATTATTATTTGCTCGTTAGCTGATTATTCCATTGATATTAGTTTACCGTGAGACCTTTGTGTCACTTGCTTATCTGGTTAACTTGTGATCTTGCTGAAATTTTGGTTATGAGTTAGACATAGTTGCAACAACAAGATCAAACAGAGTTTGTCAAAGTTTTTCTTTCGCTCTCAGTTTGTCAACTGAGTTGCTTGAGGACAAGCAAGGTTTTAAGCTTGGGGGAGTTGATACGTCTCCATCGTATCTACTTTTCCAAACACTTTTGCCCTCGTTTTGGACTCTAATTTGCATGATTTGAATGGAACTAACCTGGACTGTAGCGACCCGACTCAAAACGAGTCAAGCCTCTGTGTTTCTGTGCCATCCCTGGATCAGTATACTGGCACACACAGTACATCAATGTATATATCAAAGTGCAATCACAAGTAAATAGCGTAAAACTGATATATACCTTAAATATCTCAGCGGAAGCAGTCAAGGGAGTGGAGTCCCAATAAACACCAACGGCAAGTTGAGTGCAGACCGTAACCCTGAATCGTACTCTTACTTGTTGAAGAAAAATATCTGCAACATAAGACATTGCAGCCGTGTAGGTCAGCATATTGAATATGCCGGCAAGTCACATAAGAGAGGGGTGAAAAGTAATCATCTATACTATATGCATATATGGCAGGTGGAGCTATAAGTTTTTAGCGAAAAGCATGTTTTCTCCTACATCAAGAGAGGGCTAAAAGCAAAATGTTACTACATTGTTGGTTGTTAACGAGATGGTTCCGCCAACCAGTTCTCGTACCCGAGTTGTCAATAATTACCCTCATCAAATATATTTAATGGTGTTGAGAAATCCAGATAACTTCAGTTCCTTTGGCTCAAGTTGTCCATGACCGTGGACACGGCTAATCGATTAGGTTTGAGTACTCTGCAGAGTTTTGCACACGTTCCCCACAAGATTTGATCGCCTCCGAGTATGTCCTCGCACTTCAGGGTGTTTGAAGACCGGATGATCAAAACATGGTCTTTCAACGGGTCCCTCTGAATCCCTGTCGGTGCCCATCCATTCCTACCGTTCTTCTACATCTGCTAGCACCGCCTGTCCAAAGTCGTCGCGTTGTCCAACCAAGCCAGAGCCCATAATGACTTGTGGCTGTGCAGGTAAGCCTTGGGTCTTGAAAATATCCGTCCGTCTCCTTAAGCCTGGGTGAAGCTTTCCGCAGGATGTCATGGCCGTCCCCAGCATCCCGGGTCATCCACTGGGTTCTCCAGGGAGCCGATCAACCGTCCTTCACCCAGAGTTGCATTGCGTCCGAGGTCTTGAAAATCTTGTCTTAACCGGTCTTGATTATTTAATCAACCTCGCATCACTCGTGGTATGCACTCAACCGAAATCCCGTCTACTCAAGCATAGCAATATGAAATTTGTCGTCCCGGGGCCAAGTATCGAGGTTGTTGTGTGCCTACCACATGATACTACAATCTATACTAAAATTTCCAAGTACCTACTCAGCATGCAATTGGGCATAGGATGGTAGAACTACGATGCATAAAACATAGGTGATAGTATGATCAAAGTGACTTGCCTGGCGATGTTGACGAAGAAGAATTTCTCGAGAAATAACTTGATAGACTACTCGTCACTCTCCGATGAAACCTATATAATCAAACATAGTATTCACATAAGCACTCACACTAGCAATCATTCTAACAATCAAAACAAAAGAGAGAGCGAATAGGAATCCGAAAGAAACTTCAAATAAGACTAGGGAGTCCTCTACTACATCAAACACTAAATGATTTTTGTCCAACAGAAAATAATAACAAGGAACTAAGATATAAATCTAACTGAGATAAAATAAAGTATTTTTCACACTACTTTTTGAAAGTATTCCCAAACGGGATTTGAAACAGTGGAGAAAACCAATTGCAAGTTACTAAGGAACTAGAATTGATTTCATGAAAACAAATAAAAATAAAATAAAAACTTGTTGCAAAACAACTGTTTAACTAACATAAACAAAACATAATCTTTCTGAAATAATAAAGAAAATATTTTAAAAACAATTATAGAAAATGAATTAGCCGCAATCCTAAAAGAGGTGAAACAGAAATTGTTTCACAAGAAACAGTGTGCTAAAATACTCAAACAAATCTGAAATTTTTACCACTGATAAATAAGATCACTAGTGATCAGTAGCAGAAAGAATCAAATTAAAAGCTATTTTAAAACTCCTGGAATAAGCAAAACAAGGTTTAAACTAAATCTGCTCTAACTTATATTTGAAAATTTCACACATAGACAAATTATATGTTTTTAAAAGCTACAGGAAATTTGTGAGCTACTGGAAAAAGAATCACTATCATTGAACTTCGGGATCAAAAGTTATGGCCAAAACAAAACAGAAACTTTGCTGTTTTTGGAACTAGACAGAAAAAGAGAATAATTGCTACAGACACGTGGCGCCCACTGATTGGCTAAGGGTGTTTGCTGCATAGGCTAAACAGCGAATGGCCGCTAAATAAGAAAAGTTCTCTGGCTAAAAGTTAAGTGAATAAAAACCAGCGGTTTTTGTTTAAAAACCGAAAGGTTATCCTATTCTAATTTACACCGTGGGATCTAGATCTAACGGTAATACAAAAAAACAAAACAAGTAAAAGAAAAAAAAGAAAGGAGGGAGCCTTACAGTGGCTGGGAGTTGCTCCCGTGGCTGGAGCCTTCTCCGGCGAGGTGGAGCTGCGCCGGCGGGGAAAGGGGGGCCGAAGGGGTGGGGGATCCGGCGGAGGAGGGGTGGGGTGGGGCTCCTGGGGGGAGGCGAGGGGGAGATGGAGAGGGTGCAGGGGGGCGAAGGGGGGAGTTCCTGGCTTCTCGTGCTCCTGGCAATGGGGAGAAGCTGCAGCTCCCCGTGGGGATGGGGAGGGGGCCGACGGGAGGGGTGGTGGAGGAGGGCCGAAGGGGTGGGGGTGCGGCAGGGGTGGTGGAGGACTCGGCACGGGCGAGGGGAAGATGCACGGGCGATGGGAGAAGCTTCGGTGAGTTCTCTGGTGCCGACTCCGGCGAGGTGCAGGGCGAGCTAGAGGCGAGGAGAGGCGGTGGTTTCAACAGGAATGGAACCAGGAGGCCATGGGGGGTTCTTATAGAGGCGACGGGAGGCGCTGGGAGGGAAGGTGCTTCGCGAATCCCGGAGGTGGGGATCCTCTGTCCATGGGAGGCAAGTTCCTATGACGTGGGGGAGGAACAGAGGAAGAAGATGATCTCCTGTTGGGCCAAAATAGGAAAGTTCTTAATGGGCCAGCAGGAGTTTCCAAATAAAAGATATTCCTTTCCTATTTTTAAAACTAGGAAACTAAAACGATAAAAGGGAAATCAAATCAATTCGGAATAAGGAGTTTCTATATACTAAAATTATCAGAAAAATAAAATATAAATGATGGGCATTTTTTCCACGGCAAAAATAAAAACTTCAGAAAAAATTATTTTCACAAAATTGCCTAAAAGATTTATTTTCTTTTGCAAATAATTTTCAAATGACCCTCTAAGTTTTAGGGTTCAAATAACTTTCAAAATGCCCGTGTGTTTGAGGGTCATGTTCCTCCTCTCTTGAATGTATTTCCCGGCATTTCTTGCACGAAGAAAACGAATGGAAATGCAAAAGAATTCAAGTTTCAATCACTCAATCAAACAAACAAACAACTAATAATTATTTTAACATTCCAAAATTTATAATTTTGGGATGTTACAAACTACCACACTTAAAATGAATCTCGTCCTCGAGATTCGAAGAGGCTAGAAAGAAAGGTTAGGGTTTGGGGGTCTTCTAACAATTCCAATCTCCGGCAAGGTGGGATGCTACCACTCTTAAAATGAGAGATACTGGTCCCTCAAAATGCTTTAACGATCCTCTGGGGTTTTGGCAACTGACATCGCACAGTCTTCATATTAAATCCACCGGAAAATTTATGGAGAATATTTCTGGAAAATATGAAAAATACCTGCGCAAAGATCCACCGGAGGGATGGGCAAGTGGGCCACTAGCCCTGTAGCCGCCACCCCCTGGTGGTGGCTAGCAAGCTTGTGGGGCCCACGTGGCTCTGTCGCCCCCAATCTCAGCTCTATAAATTCAATTTCGTCCCAGAAAAAATCAAGAGAGAAGATTAAGTCGCGTTTGCGATACGGAGGCGCCGTCACATCCTATTCTTCATCTGGAGGGCAGATCTGAATCCGTTTTGGGCTCCGGAGAGGGGAAACCATCACCATCGTCATCATCAACCTTCTTCCCTCTCCAATTCCATGACGCTCTTCATCGTTCGTGAGTAATCTATTCGTAGGCTCGCTGGGCGGTGATGAGTGGGATGAGATCTATCATGTAATCGAGTTAGGTTTGACGGGGATTGATCCCTAGTATCCACTATGTTCTAAGATTGATGTTGCTACTACTTTGCCATGCTTAATGCTTGTCACTAGGGCCCGAGTGACATGATTTCAGATCTGAAATTATTATGTTGTCACCAATATATGTGTGTTTTAGATCCGATCTTGCAAGTTGTAGTTACCTACTATGTGTTATGACCCGGCAACCCCGGAGTGATAATAACCGGAACCACTCCCGGTGATGACCATAGTTTGAGGAGTTCATGTGTTCACCAAGTGCTAATGCGTTGGTCCGGTTCTTTATTAAAAGGAGAACCTTAATATCCCGTAGTTTCCTTTTGGACCCCGCTGCCACGGGAGGGATGGACAATAGATGTCATGCAAGTTCTTTTCCCTAAGCACGTATGACGACACACGGAATGCATGCCTACATCACATTGACGAACGGGAGCTATCCACATATCTCTCCGTGGTATAACTTTTCCATGCTGAATATCATCCAAACAAATCATCGACCCATTGCCTACGAGTTTGTCCCACTGCTGCTGTTACTATTGTTGCTACTTGCTACTGTTGTTACTTGTTTTGCTCTGCTGCTATTACTTGTTTTCCTCTGCTGCTGTTACTACTGTTGATGCTGCTGTTACTTGCTACTATTGCTACTTGTTACTGCTGTTACTTGCTATTGTTGCTACTTGCTACTGCTGTCACTACTGCTGTTCCTTGCCACTGCTGCTACTCGTTACACCGTTGCTATCATACTACTTTGCTGTTGATACTGTGCTTGCAGATATTAATCTTTCAGGTGAGGTTGAATCTGACACATTCAGCTGCTAATACTTGAGAGTATCCTCTCACTTCCTATTGGCGAACCAACAAATTTGGGTTGAATACTCTACCCTCGAAAACTGCCTCGATCCCACACGCTGGTGGGTTATTGCAAGACAATTTCTAATTGTTGAGCAATCGAGAATAGCAGTCGTGTAGCCATTGCCAGAGACTGCCAATCAATGGGTTGGATAAGATCTATCATGTAATCGAGTTAGTTTTGACGGGGATTGATCCCTAGTATCCACTATGTTCTGAGATTGATGTTGCTACTACTTTGCCATGCTTAATGCTTGTCACTAGGGCCCGAGTGCCATGATTTTAGATCTGAACCTATTATGTTGTCGCCAATATATGTGTGTTCTTGATACTATCTTGCAAGTTGTAGTCACCTACTATGTGTTATGATCCGGCAACCCCGGAGTGACAATAACCGGAACCACTCCCGGAGATGACCATAGTATGAGGAGTTCATGTATTCACCAAGTGTTAATGCGTTGGCCCGGTTCTTTATTAAAAGGAGAACCTTAATATCCCGTAGTTTCCATTAGAACCCCGCTGCCACGGGAGGGATGGACAATAGATGTCATGCAAGTTCTTTTCCCTAAGCACGTATGACTACATACGGAATACATGCCTATGATAGATCGACGAACTGTAGCTAGTTACATATCTCTCCGAGTTATAACTGTTGCATGATGAATAACATCCGGCATAATCATCCATCACCGATCCAATTCCTATGAGTCTTTTACTACTGGTCCTTGCTACGTTACTTTGCTCCTACTGATGTCACTGCTGCTACTGTTACTCTGTTGCTACTGCTGTTACTCTGCTGCTGCTACTGTTACTTTGCTACTACTGGTTAGTGTTGCTATTGCTGCTATCATACTACCTTGCTACTGATACTTTGCTATAGATACTAAATCTTTCAGGTGTGGTTGAATTGACAACTCAACTGCTAATACTTGAGAATATTCTTTGGCTTCCCCTTGAGTCGAATCAATAAATTTGGGTTGAATACTCTACCCTCGAAAACTGTTGCGATCCCCTATACTTGTGGGTTATCGAGATCTTTTTCTGGCGCCGTTGCCGGGGAGACACAGCTATATTTTCTGAGTCACTTGGGATTTATGTGTGTTGGTCACTATGGGGAATCCTAAAGGTCGAAGAACTAAAGTCTTGCCCTCAACTACGAGGACAGGTAAGGAACTACCATGTTGCTCTGCACTTGATTCACTTTCAGTTATGAGTAAATTTGTGACACCACCTCCTGCTAGAAATCTTGATATGTCGCATGTGCTTGATGATGCTACTTCTGCTGCTCATGATGCTTATGATGATGCTATGCTTGATACTGCTTTGCCACTTGGTGCATTCCTTGATGCACAAATTGCTAGAGTTGCTGCTTGATGTGATGATACTTCTGAAACTGCTGATACTATTGAAGTAGAACCTGCTATTTTGCCTGCTAGAACTAGCTCTCCTAGATATGAATTGCCTCATATGCTTGAGTGTTATGTTATGGAGAGAGAGATAGCTGAGGACTTTCTTGCTTGTAAGGATAGCTATGATGTTGAGAAATTACTACTCAAGTGGAAAGAAAAATCTTTGAACGCTAGGATGAAATACGACCCGAAGTTTGCTACTTCGCCTATCTTTGGGACCGATAAGGATTATGAATTCTCTGTCGACCCTGAGTTAATCACTCTGGTCGAATCTGATCCTTTTCACGGTTATGAGTCTGAAACGGTTGTAGCCCATCTTACCAAACTGCACAATATAGCCACCCTATTCATGAGTGAGGAAAAGACCCGCTACTACTATTATCCTCAAGCTGTTTCCTTTCTCGCTAAAGGATGATGCTAAGACCTGGTTCACTTCTCTTGCTCCTGGTTGTGTGCGTAGCCCCCAGGATATGGTCTACTACTTCTCTGCAGGAAATATACAACTTTGCACAAGTTGAAGAAGAGAGTCTCCCACAAGCTTGGGGGAGGCTCGTCCGGCTACTGAATGCTTTGCCTGATCACCCTCTTGAGAAGAATTAAATACTTGATATCTTCTATAATGGACTTACCGATGCTTCTAGAGACCACCTAGATAGTTGTGCCGGTTCTGTTTTTAGGGAACAAACTGTAGAACAAGCTGAGATCCAATTGAATAACATCTTGTGCAATGAGAATGCTTGGACTATTCCCGAACCACCTCCTAAGCCAACTCCGAAGAAAAGAGGTATTCTATTCCTGAGTCCCGAAGATATGCAAGAAGCTAAGAAATCTATGAAAGAGAAAGGCATTAAATCTGAAGATGTCAAAAATCTACCACCTATCGAAGAGATCCATGGTCTTGATAACCCGATACACGTAGTAGAAGTAAATTCTCTTCGTAGATTCAATGAGAGTGATATTCCTTTTGATAAACCTGCTAGATTATGCCTGGATGAATTTGATAACTTTGTTGCCAAACAACAAAGCTTCAATGATTATGTTAGTAGACAATTGGAACAAAATGCTCGTATGCTTAGTCATTTAAGTGCTTGTGTGGACAAAAATGTCAGTGATCTTAAGCTTTTGAGTAAACATGCCTCTATGGTTACTACTCAGGTAGAACAAGTACTTAAGGCTCAAAATGACTTGCTCAATGAGTTGAATGACAATTCTGTTAGAGTCGTCACTAGAGGCGGTAGAATGACTCAGGAACCTTTGTATCCTGAGAGTCATCCTAAGAGATTTGAACAAGATTCTCAAGGAGTTAGCACTGATGCACCTAGTCATCCTAGGAAGAAGTAGAAAGATGATAGGGATTTGCACGCTAGCAACCCTGTTGCTGCTACACCTGAGAGTCCAAACGATGTCTCTGTCTTTGAAGCTGAAACGCAATCTGGTGATGAACATGAGCCTAATGATAATATCGATAGTGATGTTCATGATGATGTTAAACCTAGCAATGATAAGGATGCGGAGATTGAACCTGTTGATCTTGGTAACCCACAGCCAAAGAATAGAAGATACAATAAGAATGACTTCGCTACTAGGAAGCATGGTGAAGAAAGGGAACCATGGGTTTCGAAACCCATGCCCTTTCCTCCCAAACCATCCAAGAAAAAGGATGATGAGGATTTTGAGCATTTTGTTGAAATGATTAGACCTGTCTTTCTGCAAATGCGTTTGACATATATGCTCAAAATGTCTCCGTATGTTAAGTACAAGAAGGATATTGTGACTAATAAAAGGAGGATACCTGAGGTTGAGATTTCCACCATGCTCGCTAATTATACCTTCAAGGGTGGAACTCCTAAGAAACTAGGTGATCCCGGAGTGCCCACTATAGCTTGCTCCATTAAAGGCAACTACGTTAGAACTGCTTTATGCGATCTTTGAGCCGGTGTTAGTGTTATGCCTCTCTCTCTTTATCATAGGCTTGAACTGGATAAGTTGACACCCACTGAAATCTCTGTGCAAATGGCCGACAAATCAACTGCTTTCCCTATCGGCATTTGCGAGGGTGTGCCAGTTGTGGTTGCGAATGTCACTATCTTAACATACTTTGTTATTCTGGATATCCCCGAGGATGATGCCATGGCGGTCATCCTTGGAAGACCCTTTTTAAACACTGTAGGGGGTGTTATAGATTGCAACAAAGGCAATGTCACTTTCCATGTCAATGGTAATGAGCATATGGTGCACTTTCCGAAGAAACAATATCAAGTACATTGCATCAATGCTATCGAAAAAACTTCATCGATTCTTATTGGGAGCTTTGAATGCCCTATACCTACTGTTAAGATGAAGTATGATATGATTGTCGGGGATATGCACATCCCCATTGAGGTGACCTAGTGACTATTCGAAAATTCTCCATACTCTTTTGCGATTCGAAAAAGTTTGTCAAGGAGACTTGATCAACCTCATTGACGGATTTCTTTCGATGACCATGAGATGGATGAATCGAGGAGTCACAAACCTCTGTTCCAAGCTTTCACCTTCGGTTGCTCAGAAGAAAAATGATAGATTTAGTTTAGTTTTCCCTATTTTCTGTTTTAGCGTCCCGTGGAAAAGTACCCCGAAAATAAAGGTTCTTCGAATGCCGTGAAAATCAAGTATGATTTTTTCTGGAATTTTTGAAAAATACTGAGACGAAGAGCTAGTCTCGGGGCTGCACCAGTGGGCCACAAGCCTGGGAGGCGCGGGCACCCCCCTGGGCGCGCCACCCAGGCTTGTGGGGCCCACGTGCACCTCCTCAACTCATTCTAGCTCCCATCTGCTTCTCCTACCTCCAAAAAAAATCATTTTGCAGCTCAAACCCGTGTTCTTGCTCTTCTTGCTGGGATTTTCGATCTCCTTGTGCAAAGCACCATTCACCAAACTGTTTTGGGGAAATTGCTCCTTGGTAAGTGACTCCTCCATTGGTCCAATTAGTTTTAGCTCTAGTGCCTTATACATCGCGTATTTTTGCTGCTTTGGTGACGATGTTCTTGAGCTTTGCATGCTAATTTTAGCTGGTCCCAAGTAGTTTTGAAGCGTAATATGGCTTCCAGGCACTTGTGGGAGTAGTTGCTACGAGTTTCGTTGGGCCTTATTCACTTTTCTTTAGAGTCACTAAAATTTCAGAAATTTTCAGAGATAGAAAAGGGAAAATATGAGGAGGTTCTTAAGAGGCTCTTGAAGCCGTGACCCCAAGGATGATGGAAGTTAGTGTTGGGGAACGTCGCATGGGAAACAAAAATTTTCCTACGCGCACGAAGACCTATCATGGTGATGTCCATCTACGAGAGGGGATGTGTGATCTACGTACCCTTGTAGACCGTACAGCAGAAGCGTTAGTGAACGCGGTTGAGGTAGTGGAACGTCCTCACGTCCCTCGATCCGCCCCGCGAACCGTCCCGCGATCAGTCCCACGATCTAGTGCCGAACGGACGGCACCTCCGCGTTCAGCACACGTACAGCTCGACGATGATCTCGGCCTTCTTGATCCAGCAAGATAGACAGAAAGGTAGAAGAGTTCTCTGGCAGCATGACGGCGCTCCAGAGGTTGGTGATGATTTTGTCTCAGCAGGGCTCCGCCCGAGCTCCGCAGAAACGCGATCTAGAGGTAAAACCGTGGAGATATGTGGTCGGGCTGCCGTGGCAAAGTTGTCTCAAATCAGCCCTAAAACCCCACTATATATAGGAGGAGGAGGGGGGAGCCTTGCCTTGGGGTCCAAGGACTCCCAAGGGGTCGGCCGAACCTAAGGGGGAAGGTCTCCCCCTCCCAAACCGAAATCTACTTGGTTTGGAAGGTGGAGTCCTTCCCTTTCCCACCTCCTTTTTTTTCTTTTCTCTTTGTTTTTTCTTCCAATGCGCATAGGGCTCTTTTGGGCTGTCCCACCAGCCCACTAAGGGCTGGTGTGCCACCCCCAAGGCCTATGGGCTTCCCCGGGGTGGGTTGCCCCCCCGGTGAACTCCCGGAACCCATTCGTCATTCCCGGTACATTCCCGGTAATTCCGAAAACCTTCCGGTAATCAAATGAGGTCATCCTACATATCAATCTTCGTTTCCGGACCATTCCGGAAACCCTCGTGGCGTCCGTGATCTCATCCGGGACTCCGAACAACATTCGGTAACCAACCATATAACTCAAATACGCATAAAGCAACGTCGAACCTTAAGTGTGCAGACCATGCGGGTTCGAGAACTATGTAGACATGACCCGAGAGACTCCTCTGTCAATATCCAATAGCGGGACCTGGATGCCCATATTGGATCCTACATATTCTACGAAGATCTTATCGTTTGAACCTCAGTGCCAAGGATTCAGATAATCTCGTATGTCATTCCCTTTGTCCTTCGGTATGTTACTTGCCCGAGATTCGATCGTCAGTATCCGCATACCTATTTCAATCTCGTTTACCGGCAAGTCTCTTTACTCGTTCCGTAATACAAGATCCCGCAACTTACACCAAGTCACATTGCTTGCAAGGCTTGTGTGTGATGTTGTATTACCGAGTGGGCCCCGAGATACCTCTCCGTCACACGGAGTGACAAATCCCAGTCTTGATCCATACTAACTCAACGAACACCTTCAGAGATACCTGTAGAGCATCTTTATAGTCACCCAGTTACGTTGCGATGTTTGATACACACAAAGCATTCCTTCGGTGTCCGTGAGTTATATGATCTCATGGTCATAGGAACAAATACCAGTAGCAACAAAATGACACGATCAACATGCTACGTCTATTAGTTTGGGTCTAGTCCATCACATGATTCTCCTAATGATGTGATCCCGTTACCAAGTGACAACACTTGCCTATGGCCAGGAATCCTTGACCATCTTTGATCAACGAGCTAGTCAACTAGAGGCTTACTAGGGACAGTGTTTTGTCTATGTATCCACACAAGTATTGTGTTTCCAATCAATACAATTATAGCATGGATAATAAACGATTATCATGAACTAAGAAATATAATAATAACTAATTTATTATTGCCTCTAGGGCATATTTCCAACAGTTAGAAGATAAAGCCCAAGTATCCGGTCCCCTGAGTTGTAGAAGTACTTACCGCCTTTGTTACTCCAGGAGTTTTATTACTTGGTGGAGAACGCAGGCCTTACCGCCTTCGTTAAAGATAAGTGTCCGCAATACCTCCTCCTCACTAATATCTTCGTGCAAAGCTTTAACTTCTATCTGAGGAAGAATCCTCCTATGGTTGAGTTCAAATTATATGATCTCCCCCAGCGCACGTCACTCCAGGATTTTTGCAATGTTTACAAATTTCCTTTTGTTGGGGATATTCATGAACCTCGTCCACGGGACTTGGAGGCTTTCATAGATACTATTGTTGTAGGAGAGGAGAGAGGAGTGTCTCGGGCCAAAGCTGCTAGCATACATTTTCCCGTGCTTCGGTACTTCTCACTATTCGTGGGAAATTGTTTGATTGGCCGTGGGAAAGCTGGGTCCCTTAGCTCCCCAGATCTTGCGGTCTTGCGCGAAGCCCTTTATAATGACAAAACTTATAGCTTGGGCGCTATAGTAGCTCAACGGTTGAACACGAACCGTTCTAAAGGCGTTGTCTATGGAGCTATCTATGCTACTCGTGTTGCTAGACATTTTGAGAATAGCAGTCATCTAGGCATTGCCAGAGACTGCCAATCAATGGGTTGGATGAGATCTATCATGTAATCGAGTTAGTTTTGACGGGGATTGATCCCTAGTATCCACTATGTTCTGAGATTGATGTTGCTACTACCTTGCCATGCTTAATGCTTGTCACCAGGGCTCGAGTGCCATGATTTCAGATCTGAACCTATTATGTTGTCGCCAATATATGTGTGTTCTTGATCCTATCTTGCAAGCTGTAGTCACCTACTATGTGTTATGGCCGGGCAACCCCGGAGTGACAATAGCCGGAACCACTCCCGGAGATGACCATAGTATGAGGAGTTCATGCATTCACCAAGTGTTAATACGTTGGTCCGGTACTTTATTAAAAGGAGAACCTTAATATCCCGTAGTTTCCATTAGGACCCCGCTGCCACGGGAGGGATGGACAATAGATGTCATGCAAATTCTTTTCCCTAAGCACGTATGACTACATACGGAATACATGCCTACATTAGATTGACGAACTCGAGCTAGTTACATATCTCTCCGTGTTATAACTGTTGCATGATGAATAACATCCGGCATAATCATCCATCACCGATCCAATGCCCATGAGTCTTTTACTACTGGTCCTTGCTACGTTACTTCGCTGCTATTGCTGTCACTGCTGCTACTGTTACTCTGTTGCTACTTCTGTTACTCTGCTTCTACTGTTGTTACTTTGTTGCTACTGGTTAATGTTGCTACTGCTGCTATCATACTACCTTGCTACTGATACTTTGCTGCAAATACTAAATCTTTCAGGTGTGGTGACTTGACAACTTAAGTGCTAATACTTGAGAATATTCTTTGGCTTCCCCTTGAGTCAAATCAATAAATTTGGATTGAATACTCTACCCTCGAAAACTGTTGCGATCCCCTATACTTGTGGGTTATCACTGGGCCTCCTCGCCAGTCTCCCCACTAACCCCTCTTGTTCTTATGTGTATGACGGGGGGCCCAGGAACACCCCCCATCTAAAACTGTTGATAAAAAAAGATAAATTTTTATATGTTTTATTAAAAGTAAATAAATAATTAGATATATTATTTAACTAATTAGTTAATTAATTAAATAGATAAATAAGTAATCTGATTATATAGATAAATAATTATCCTATTAGAGTATGACACATGGGCCCCCCACTAAATTAATGAGATTAATTAATAATTGAACCTATTTAAAAATTGTGTCAATGACACGTAGGACCCACCGGTCAGAGTTGACCAGTCAAATGCTGATGTCAGCATGACATCATGCTGATGTCATAAAAGAAATTAATTGAATTAATTAAATCTGTTTTTAATTCCTAAATATTGAATAAAAATTTAAAAATTAATATAAAATAATCCATAGCTTAGATGAAAATATTTTCTACATGAAAGTTGATCAACAGAACGAGACGAACCCGTATACACGGTCCATTCGTTTGTCACGCGTCCCTAGCATAGCAAACGTGGAACTTGATCATTCCTATTTTGCCTATTCTTTCTCCCTAAAATAGTCCGGTAAACCCCGAGACTGACGCTGCTGTTGGGTGCATCTACGACCCTGCCGTCCAGCCCCTTGCCACTGAGCAACAAGGCAAGCAAACCCCCTTGATCATTCCTATATCGCCTATTCTTTCTCCCTCATGCTTGCATTAGTATTTTTGCTACTGTTGTAGTTAGCTCCTATATCTGATGCATAGCCTAATTTTGATGAACTACTACTTAAGTACCGCTCTTTAAACTGTTTAGTATAGGTGGAGCAGTCATCCTCTGACCCCGTAGTCCAGTTGCCCCGCTTAATTGTCGAGTCTCAATCCCTCATCGACGAGCCAGACCCGGCACAACAATTACACCCCCCTTAGTTGTACGACGCTACAGAGATACTATCGCGTACCGAGGGTGACACCTCGCGAAGTACTCTTGATGATATCTCTATAGTACAGCTAGTTGGTCGTGGTTATTGAGGGTGATTCCTCTTTCACCATTCCCGACGATGCCTCTGTCGTGTGATATGTCTCCAACGTATCTATAATTTTTGATGGTTTCATGCTATTATCTTGTCAACTTTGGATGTTTTGTATGCATGAATATGCTATTTTATATCTTTTTTGGGACTAACCTATTAACTGAGTGCCAAGTGCCAGTTCCTTTTTTCGTGTTTTTGACATTTTTCAAAGGAGAATATTAAACGGAGTCCAAACGGAATAAAACTTGCGGAATGATTTTTTCCATAACAGAAGACACGCAGGAAACTTGAGAACCAAGGCAGGGGACCTCCGAGGAGGTCACAAGCCACCCAGGCCCGACCTAGGGGGGCCGGGCCTAGCAGCTTGTGGGCCCCCTGTGGCTCCCCTGCCCTACTTCTTCCGCCTATAAATTCCACAAAAATCTGAAACTGCCAGAGGGAGCCACAAAAATACTTTTTTGCCGCCACAAGCTTCTGTCTCCGCAAGATCCCATCTAGGACACGTTCTGGTGCCCTGTCGGAGGGGGGATTCGGACACGCAGGGCTTCTTCATCAACATCATTGCCTCTCCGATGATGCGTGAGTAGTTCACCATAGACCTTCGGGTCCATAGCTAGTATCTAGATGGCTTCTTCTCTCTCTTGGATCTTCAATACAAAGTTCTCCATGATCTTCATGGAGATCTATCCGATGTAATCTTCTTTTGCGGTGTATTTGTCGAGATCCGATGAATTGTGGATTTATGATCAGATTATCTATGAATGTTACTTGAGTTTCCTCTGATCTCTTATATGCATAATTTCGTATCCTTGTAATTCTCTTCGAGTTGTGGGTTTCGTTTGGCCAACTTGATCTATTATTCTTGCAATGGGAGAAGTGCTTGGTTTTGGGTTCATACCGTGCGGTGTCCTCACCCAGTGACAGAAGGGGTAGCGAGGCACGCATCATGTTGTTGCCATCAAGGGTAAAAATATGGGGTTTATATCTGTTGCATGAATTTATCCCTCTACATCATGTCATCTTGCTTAAGGAGTTACTCCGTTTGTTATGAACTTAATACACTAGATGCATGCTGGATAGTGGTCGATGTGTGGAGTAATAGTAGTAGATGCAGACAGTATCGGTCTACTTGTCTCGAACGTGATGTCTATATGTATGATCATTGCCTTAGATATCATCATGACTTTGCGCGGTTCTATCAATTGCTCGACAGTAATTCGTTCACCCACCGTAATAATTGCTATCATGAGAGAAGCCTCTAGTGAACACTATGGCCCCCGGGTCTACTTCACATCATATTTTCAGCTCTACACTTTTACTCTGTTGCACTTTCCACCTTCAGATCTCACCTTGCAATTAATCGTGAAGGGATTGACAACCCGTTTATAGCGTTGGGTGCAAGTTTGTTTGTTTTTGCGCAGGTAATTTGGAGACTTGCCTTGATATTCCTACTTGACTGATACCTTGGTTCTCAAACTGAGGGAAATACTTACTGCTACTGTGCTGCATCACCCTTTCCTCTTCAAGGGAAAAACCAACGCAAGCTCAAGAGGTAGCAAGAAGAATTTCTGGCGCCGTTGCGCGGAGTATCAAGTCAAGAATAATCTTCCTCCAACGTGTCAATTTCTGGCACCGGGGACTGTTCTAAGTGAAGCTTATCCAAGTAACTGTCTCAAACTCATCTCTTTCATTTGCCTTTTTTGCCTTTTGCCTCTCGTTTTCCTCTCCCCCACTTCTGAAAAACAAAAATTACAAAAATATTTGCCTTTTTCGTTCGCCCTTTTCTTTCGCTTGCTTTATGTTTGCTTGTGTGGGATAGTCTACCTATCCTCATGGCTAGTCCTATCGCTTTGAACGATACTCCCAAGAGCGAGGTTCTTAATTTCAAATAGAATGAGGGAGAAAATTTAAAGGATGCTTGGTATAGGATTTGCAATGCTCAGAATAGATCTACTCGTAAGCAATCTACTGCCGTTCTGCTTCGCAACTTTTATGTGGGAATTTCCCCTTCGAATAGGTATGTTCTTGACACAATAGTAGGTGGAAATTTCTTGGGTAGCCATACCGTTGATTCCTACGGTGCCTTAATAAATTTTCTAGGCTCGCCCCCACTCATGGTTAATGGAACTACCTTAACTTTGGAGCATGTGATGCGTAGGCTAGATATCATTGAAAATAAAGTTGCTACGATTGAACTCATTGAAAATTTGGATAAAAAGATCCACAATCAAATCACTGAATATGGATCCAAGGTGGGAATGACTTTGAAAAATTTAAAGGAAGGGAACCCACAGTTAACAAAAAACTAGGTCATGATTCCGCTAGAATTGGCAAACTAGAGGATGTTATAACCAACTTGGGTTCCGCTTTTGCTGTTGTTCAGAACACTCCAAATTTCACCCACAATAAGGCCACCAAGTTTGTCTTTGTTCCTAAAAACAGTGGTGAACCATCTAGTAAGAGAGATGAAGATCTTAAAATTATGAGTGTTCACCCTACTTATGGTTTGAGCACCAAACACGACGATACTTGATTCTATCGCCTTATGCCTAGCTAAGGGCATTAAACAATAGCGCTTGTTGGGAGGCAACCCAATGAATTTATCTTTGCTTTTTGCTTTCTGTTTTGTTGTGTCCAGACCATCATAATTCTGTTATTATTGTGTTCTTTGTGTTTCTTTTTGTGTTTGTGCCAAGCAAAACCTTTATGACTAGTTTTGGTGATGGTTGTTTGATCTTGCTGAAAAAGACAGAAACTTTGTGCTCGCGAAATTATTTTTAATTCCTATCCAGAAAGAGCTTTTGAGTTGATTCTTTTTTCTTCTGGTTGATATGCCAATTTTCATAATTTTTCACAATTTTTGAGATACCAGAAGTATACGAAGTATACATATTGCTACACACTGGTCTGTTTTTTACAGATTCTGTTTTTGTTGTGTTGATTGCTTATTTTGATGAAACTATGGATAGTATCGTCGGGTACTAGCCATGGAAAAGTGAGAATACAGTAATATAACACCAATATAAATATAAATCAAGTTTGTTACAGTACCTAAAGAGTGGTGGTTTGTTTTCTTATGCTAATGATATCACGAGTTTCTGTTTAAGTTTTGTGTTGTGAAGTTTTCAAGTTTTGGGTGATGTTCTCATGGACAATGGGATAAAGAGTGGAAAGAGCTCAAGCTTGGGCATGCCCAAGGCATCACAAGCCAAATTCAAGGACACCAAAAAGCCTAAGCTTGGGGATGCCCCGGGAAGGCATCCCCTCTTTCGTCTTCAATCCATCGGTAACGTTACTTGGAGCTATATTTTTATTCACCACATGATATGTGTTTTGCTTGGAGCGTCGTGTATTATAGGAGTATTTTATTTTTGTTGTGTCACAATCATCCTTGCTGCACACCTTTTTGAGGGGTACATGCACTCATCGTGAATTTGCTAGTTCTCAATGAGCTTCACTTATATCTTTTGAGTTAGGCAATTTAGCTCCCATGAGCTTCACTTATATCTTTTGAGCTAGATAACTTTGCTCTAGTGCTTCACTTAGATCTTTTTAGAGCACGGAGGTGTCATATTTTGAAGAAATAAAAACTCTCGATCTTCACTTATATCTTTCTGAGAGTGCTCTCTCTAGGTAACTTGGTAATTGGCGTGTGCTATGAAAGTAGTCCTAAAGATGATAGGCATCCAAAGAGGATATAATAAAAACTTCCATATTCAAGTGCATAGATTATTAAGAGAAGTTTGATTCCTAACAATTAAGTTTTGAGACATGGATTTGGTAATATTAGAGTTATGTTAGTAGGGTGTTGTGAATCTAGAAATACTTGTGTTGAAGTTAGTGATTCCCGTAGCAAGCACGTATGGTGAACCGCTATGTTAGGAAGTCGGAGCATAATTGATTTATTGATTGTCATCCTTTGTGTGGCGGTCGGGATCGCGCGATGGTTAACACCTACCAACCCTTCCCCTAGGAGTATGCGTTTAGCACTTTGTTTCGATTACTAATAAAACTTTCACAAAAAGTACATGAGTTCTTCATCACTAATGTGAGTCCATGGTATAGATGCACTTCCACCTTCCACCATTGCTAGCCTCTCTAGTGCCGCGCAACTTTTGCCGGTGCACAAACCCACCATATACCTTCCTCAAAACAGCCACCATACCTACCTATTATGGCATTTTCATAGCCATTCCGAGATATATTGCCATGCAACTACCACCGTTCCGTCTCATGACTTGTGCCGTCACTTTCATATTACCATTGCATGATCGTAAGATAGCTAGCGAGATGTTTCAACGTCATACGCTAAGCTAGATCGTTGCACATCCCGGTACACTGCCGGAGACATTTCCTATAGAGTCATCATTGTTCTAAGTATTGAGTTGTGAGTAAATAAAAGTGTGATGATCATCATTATTAGAGCATTGTCCCATGTGAGGAAATAAAAAAAAGAGGCCAAAGATGCCCACAAAAAATGTGAAAAGAGGCCAAAGTGCCCAAACAAAAAAAAGAAAAAGAGAGAAGGGACAATGCTACTATCTTTTTCCACACTTGTGCTTCAAAATAGCATTGTGTTCTTCATGATAGAGAGTCTCCTGTTTTGACACTTCCATATACTAGTGGGAATCTTCATTATATAACATGGCTTGTATATTCCAATGATGGGCTTCCTCAAAATTTCCCTAGGTCTTCGTGAGCAAGCAAGTTGGGTGCACACCCACTAGTTCTCCTTTTCGAGCTTTCACACACTTATAGCTCTCGTGCATCCGTTGCATGGTAATCCCTACTCATTCACATTGATATCTATTGATGGGCATCTCCATAGCCCATTAATACGCCAAGTCAATGTGACCATCTCCTCCTTTTTGCCTCACAACCTCCACCAGACTCTATTCCACTATAGTGCTATATCCATGGCTCACGCTCATGTATTGCGTGAGACTTGAAAAAGTCTGAAAAAGTAAGAGTGTGAAAACAATTACTTGGCCAATACCGGGGTTGTGCATGATTTAATTTCGTTGTGTGGGGATGATGGAGCATAGCCAGACTATATGATTTTGTAGGGATGACTTTCTTTGGCCTTGTTATTTCAAAAGTTCATGATCGCTTTGCTAGTATGCTTGAAGTATTATTGTTTTCATGTCAATAGTAAACTATTGTTTTGAATCTTACGGATCTGAACCTTCATGCCACGAGAAATAGGTTACAAAGGACAAATATGTTAGGTAGCATTCCACATCAAAAATTCAGTGTTTATCACTTCCCTACTCGAGGACGAGCAGGAGTTAAGGTTGGGGATGCTTGATACATCTCCAACGTATCTATAATTTTTTATGGTTCCATGCTATTATCTTGTCAACTTTGGATGTTTTGTATGCATGAATATGCTATTTTATATCTTGTTTAGGACTAACCTATTAACTCAGTGTCAGTTCCTTTTTTCCGTGTTTTTGACCTTTTTCAGAGCAGAATATTAAACGGAGTCCAAACAGAATAAAACCTACGGAATGATTTTTTCCATAACAGAAGACACGCAGGAAACTTGAGAACCAAGGCAGGGGACCTCGGAGGAGGTCACAAGCCACCCAGGCCCGGCCTAGGGGGGCGGGCCTATCAGGCTTGTGGGCCCCCTGTGCCTCCCCTGCCCTACTTCTTCCACCTATAAATTCTCCAAAAATCTGAAACTGCCAGAGGGAGCCACGAAAATACTTTTCCGCCGCCGCAAGCTTCTGTCTCCGCAAGATCCCATCTGGGACACGTTCTGGTGCCCTGCCGTAGGGGGCTTTGGACACGGAGGGCTTCTTCATCAAAACCATTGCCTCTCCGATGATGCGTGAGTAGTTCACCACAAACCTTCGAGTCCATAGCTAGTAGCTAGATCGCTTCTTCTCTCTCTTGGATCTTCAATACAAAGTTCTCCATGATCTTCATGGAGATCCATCCGATGTAATCTTATTTTGCGGTGTGTTTGTCGAGATCCGATGAATTGTGGATTTATGATCAGATTATCTATGAATTTTATTTTAGTTTCCTCTGATCTCTTATATGCATGATTTCATATCCTTGTAATTCTCTTCGAGTTGTGGGTTTCGTTTGGCTAACTTGATATATAATTCTTGCAACGGGAGAAGTGCTTGGTTTTGGGTTCATACCGTGCGGTGTCCTCACCTAGTGACAGAAGGGGTAGCGAGGCACGAATTTATCCCTCTACATCATGTCATATTGCTTAAGGCGTTACTCTGTTTGTTATGAACTTAATACACTAGATGCATGCTGGATAGCGGTCGATGTGTGGAGTAATAGTAGTAGATGCATACAGTATCGGTCTACTTGTCAGACGTGATGCCTATATGTATGATAATTGCCTTAGATATCATCATGACTTTGTGCGGTTCTATCAATTGCTCGACAGTAATTCGTTCGCCCACCGTAATACTTGCTATCATGAGAGAAGCCTCTAGTGAACACTATGGCCCCCAGGTCTACTTCACATCATATTTTCAGCTCTACACTTTTACTTTGTTGCACTTTCCACCTTCAGATCTCACCTTGCAATTAATCGTGAAGGGATTGACAACCCCTTTATAGCGTTGGGTGCAAGTTTGTTTGTTTTTGCGCAGGTACTTTGGAGAGTTGCCTTGATACTCCTACTGGATTGATACCTTGGTTCCCAAACTGAGGGAAATACTTACTACTACTATGTTGCATCACCCTTTCCTCTTCAAGGGAAAACCCAATGCAAGCTCAAGAGGTAGCATCGTGCAATCCCTCAAGTGTGGGACCCTCGAGGGTGATTCCTCTAGTTCCACCTTGATGGATACATCCTTCGGAATCCAACGAGGGTGATACCTCGGATTCCCCCTGATGTTTCTACCACACAGTTACTTGACCATGTTACTCGGATCTTTGATGAATAGATGTTAGGCAGGTGGATTCCCGCGTGTTTGTGTGAATGGCTTAATTAAAATGATAATGGATTTGGGTATTTGATCTGGGTTGGTCGGAGACCTTTTCGCACTAACCGGCTACGCGGGAAGAATTATGGGTACTCGACGTCGCGGTATCAGCCGAAGCTCTTCAGACGTCAGCAATGGAGCGGCGCGCGCCCGAGTGGTCCCGAGATGCATCGTGCTTGTGATTAAGGGGTGCTAGGACTGAAATCGGCCGCCCTCGCATTGTGCAGGAGCGCGGAGGGCAAGTGGGCCCATGAGCCCTTTGTGCTTACGAGTTAGACCGACGGCTGGCCTCTCTACTGAGCTTAGGTGGGGCTGCGACGTGTTGATATTCTGAGGTCGGGCATGACCTAGAAAAGTGTGTCCGGTCAGAGTGTTATCGAGCGTGACGGAAAACTTGGTGCACCCCTACAGGGATGAAAATTAACTATTCGGATAGTCGTGTCCACGGTTACAGGACGACTTGGAGTTGTGCCCTGATCTTATACAACTACAACTGTTACTTAAGTGGAATTAGTTGCCCCGGGATTGCTTCCTTGCAGGGAGTCGAGGGAGATCTCTGGGCGTGACCTCATATTAATATTGCTGCAACGATATGACTATTAATTGTGTTACCTTGCTCTACCCTCGTCTATTGCTGCAAGACCCTTGAAGATGCTAATCTTCGATAGGACTAGGCCTTCTCTCTGTTTCTCACTTTGCTGCAGTCAGTCCACATATAACCCCCTTCATTGATACTGATGCATACCTAGTATAGTTCTGATGTAAGACTTGCGAGTACTTTGGATGAGTACTCACCGTTGCTTTGCTCCCCCTTTGTCCCCTTGATCTGTTGCTGCGACCAAATGATGGAGCCCTGGAGGTGGAGTATCCCGCCGACGACGACTGCTTCCCCGACGGAGCCTGTTGCTGCGTGGAGGCCGCTGAAGACCAAGAGTAGTTTAGGAGGTTCCCACGCAGGAGGCCTCGCCTCATTCGATTGTGTTTCTTTTGTGCTAGCCTTCTTTAAGGCACCCCTTGTTTAATGTCTGTACTCAGATATTTGTTGCTTCCGCTGACTCGTGTGTTTATCGAGCTTCTGTATTCTAGCCCTCAAGGCCCCTCGCTTGTAATATGAAGCTTGTATTGTTTTATTTGTGTCTAGAGTTGTGTTGTGATATCTTCCCGTGAGTCCTTCCGTTCGATCGTACGCATTTGCGTGTATGATTAGAGTACGATTAAATCGAGGGCGTCACACTTGACGACACTGTTGCAGGCCCTTCATCGACAAACGACCCCAACAACACTGGCACACCTCCACCACCATCAAGATGATATTCTTCACAGGTGTTAGTCCTCAATTTCGTCCCTTTTCATCACTTGATGACAAAGGGGAGAAATTTGAGTTAGTCTTCAAGCGGGTCTACCTATATGTGCTGTTTTTTTTTGTTAAGTTGCAACTCTCGTTCTTCTGAAGTCTTTGGCTATATGAGTTGTAAACTTAAGTCCGGTGGTGATCTGACACTTTTGAACTGCTTTTCATGCATGCTTATTTCTCATGTTGATTAATGCATGCATGCTGAATTTTGTCAGACACCACTTTCCATCATGCATTTCAATTTCCTCATGTTATATGTCGAATGTGTGTATGGATTACAAGATATAGGGGGAGATATCCATGGTATTAACATACAATGTGCATTTGCAGTCCAAAGCAAATTCCTCAAATATGCACATCTTCAGGGGGAGTTTCTCTATATCTTGCAATAAAATTCCTCAAACTTAGTTGAAAGGACGTGGATGTCGCCTAGAGGGGGGTGAATAGGCGCTTTAAAATAATTATGGTTTAGGATTGAGCAAATGCGGGATAAAACTTACGTTTAATTAGTCAAGCACAGAACCTAAAACAACTAGGCTCACCTATGTGACCAACAACTTATGCTAAGAAAGATAAACAACTAAGTAATAACAAGATATATAACAAGAAACAATATGGTTATCACAAAGTAAAGTGCATAAGTAAAGGGCTCGGGTAAGAGATAACCGAGGCACGCGGAGACGACGATGTATCCTGAAGTTCACACCCTTGCGGATGCTAATCTCCGTTTGGAGCAGTGTGGAGGAACAATGCTCCCCAAGAAGCCACTAAGGCCACCGTAATCTCCTCACGCCCTCGCACAATGCAAGATGTCGTGATTCACCTAAGGGACCCTTGAGGGCGGTCACCGAACCCGTACAAACAAGGTTGGGGCAATCTCCACAACTTAATTGGAGGCTCCCAACAACACCAAGAAGCTTCACCACAATGGAATATGGCTTCGAGGTAACCTCAAATACTCGGGGCAATCTCCACAACCTAATTGGAGACCCCGATGCATGCCTAGAGCTTTACACCACAATGATTGAGCTCCGAGGCACCACAAACCGTCTAGGGCGCTAATGCACCCAAGTGGAACAAGCTCTAGGGTGCTCAAACACCCAAGAGTAATTAGCTTCCGAAACTTCACTTCCACGTATCACCGTGGAGAACCCAAACTGATGCACCAAATGTAACGGCAAGAACACACTAAGTGGTTGAGTCCCTCACACTCAAATCCCTCCACAAAAACAAAAAAGCTATGGAGGAATATGAGAGGAAGAACAAGGAGCTCACAAAGAACTCCAAGATCTAAATCCAAGGGGTTCCCCTCACATAGAGGAGAAAGTGATTGGTGGAAATATGGATCTAGACTCCTCTCTCTTTTCCCTCAAGAACTAGCAAGAATCATTGGTGGGATTGAGAGTTAGCAAGATCGAAGAAGGTCAACAATGGGGGAAGAACATGAGCTCAAGAGTTAGGTAGCAATGGGGAATAAGACCTCCTTTTATACTCCTCCCCAAATCCAACCGTTTTGTGCACTTGTCGTGCACAAGCGGTACTATCGAGGGGCTGAGCGGTACTACCGCGCCAACCCAAGCGGTACTTCCTCTTAAAAAGGACAAAGCGACCAAAGAAGCCAGAAGAAAAAACTAAGCGGAAGTAGGGACGGAAGGGGAGGGCGGCAGTATCGTTGGAGCGGTACAACCGCTCCCCTCAGGCGGTACTTCCTCTCAAAATGGAAAAGACGCCGAAGATGACAGAAGAAAATTATAAGCGGAAGAGAGGCCGACAGGGGAGGGCGGCAGTACTGCTAGAGAGGTACTACCGCTCCGCTTGAGCGGTACTTCCGCTTGAGAGAGAAAACCCCCCCTGAACTGCCATAACTTTCGCATACGAGCTCCGAATTAAGCAAACTCTATCTTGTTGGATAGCACATGACATGTACTATCTTAAGAACATGCAGTTATGAAAATTCCAATGATATAGAGATGTGACACCTTTGTGAATGAAGAACCGGCAAAAACTCCAACATCGAAAACATCATAGAAGATGCATATGGATTCCGTTTTCAATGAACTCGAGCTTGTCATGAAGATGACCATAAGCTCTACAACTCACAAAGAGAACCACCAAAGAAGAACCAAGAAAGATGATGCAAGGATGCAAATGATTTGAGCTCACAATGAACGATATGGTCAAGCTACTCACTTGAGAGCCCCCTTGGTAGTACGACAATCTACCACACAACCCAGTCTCCCAACTACCACCATGAGACCGGTAAAATGGAAAACCTATAAAGGCTAAACCTATACCTTGCACATAGTCCACTTGAGCTAGATGATGGCGATATTGACTTCCTCAAGATGGACCACCTTTCTTGATTGTGTTGACTCGATGAAGACTAGTTGATTGCTCCTCATACTCACTATGGGCGAGCCACTCTTTAGCATAACTTCACAAGTCCATAGCCACCACAATGGACGGCAAGATTCAAGCATGATATTTTCGTGATGCTCCACTTGAACTTGCACACCGCAATCTTCCATGTGTTGAATGAGATCTTCCTCTTGACGGGAGACCATGGAAACACACCTAACCCCACATAGAACTCTCACGAAGACCATGGGTTAGTACACAAAGCGTAATGGAAAATGCTTACCATACCATGGGATCACTTGATCCCTCTCGGTACATCTTGTACGCTTTGTGTGTTGGTCAACTTGATTCAATCTTTGACTTAGTCTTGATCAACCTTGTGTCTTTATGACCAATCTTTGGATAAAACCTTGAATACCACCTTGGTCATTATATAAACTCATTGAAACCAACCGACGATCTTCAAGAAGTGCCTATGGACAAATCCTTCGAATATAACTTAAGGCAACCATTAGTCCATTGGGATTGTCATCAATTACCAAAACCACATATGGAGAAATATGATCTAACTTCAGTACTTACACTTCATATATTTATCCCCATTGAAAACTTACCCTATTTGTCATCAATCACCAAAAGGGGGAGATTTTAAGTGCATTTAGTGCCCCTTAGTGTTTTTTGTGTATTAAAGACGTATAGGTTAAGGGACTAATATGTTTCTAAGTGTACACATGCTCTATAAGTCGCTGAGGAGTTTGATATATTCGAAGAAAGTCAACGCTAAAAATGAATGTCTTTAACTGAAGACTTTGATACTTTCCTGAAGATTTTTAAAGTGAGGAAATTGGTGTGTCTTTGAAGATATTGATGCGAGGACTTTGAAGCGTGAATACTTTTGTTTTCGTAATTTCATTTCATTTATTTTGAGTCATAGGAACACCATAGTGTTAAAGGGGGTCGAGGTAATATTAAGGAAAAATTTCCAAGTGATGCTCATCTCAAGCCTACACATAACCAATCCTTCAAGTGAAGTCTTTGTAAATCTCTTGCAGTTCAATCAATTTCTTCAGTAATAGAGAAGGAGTTCTTCCGGTGTCCGAGGAAATTGTTGTGGCTGAGGAGTTAGGGTTTCGTCAGTGCGATTTGCCTACAAGTGAGGAACATGATAGATCTGAGGATTTTCATAGTTCGAAAATTCCGATCGTTGTTGTGCTTTTGTGCGAGTTGTCCCCAAAACCTTATCCACATAAAAGTCATATCATTAGGGGGGCATTTATGTCATATCATGTCGGGATTGTTCCCTAGCTATAAATAGCCGCGTCCTAGAACCACCAGCTGGTTGGCTGCTCCAAGAGAGAACTGGACACTTGTCATTTGAGGGCATCCCATCCTCTAAGGACTTTGAGAGAAAATCATCAGCAAGGAAAACCCCAGAAATCAAACCAAAAACCAGAAACCCAAAGTGGTTGAGCATCACTAAAGAGATTGTTCATGTGTGGAACCGATGCTTGTTACCTTTGAAGATTGTGTATCTTCTAGAAGGTTAGGCGTCAATGGTCTAGAGCATACAACAGTAAATCATCGATTGTCGGGTGATAGAGTTTGTGAGGGTTTGGAAGTCTGCCCTGAAGATTTAACACGAGTGTTGTGCGAGGTTTGTGTGACCTTAGCTCAAGGAGAATACGATAATGATTGTGTGTCCTCGGACTGTGTGTCCTTTGGTTTAAATACCAAGACACTCGAAACCAGACGTACGACTGTTACAAAAGTTGGAACTCGGTCATCAAATCATTGTCTTCATCGAGGTCCTCGTTCTATTTCCTCAACTCATTTATTTCCTCAAGTACTTGTCGATGAAATTGATCGTTACTGTTTGAAGACTTTGATTGGAGACTTCCTCAATTTTCTCATCTCAAATTCTTTAGTCACCTTGTTCTTCACCTACTTATCCCGGTTTCATGCTACATGTGCTCTGTATATGTTTCATTTCATCACAATGAACATGTTGCTGCTTTGTTTCACATGCACTTGAGTACTTATTCCGCTTCTTGTATTTCGTCGCTTAGCAATTTCCTCAACGAGTAATTCCTCGGTGATTAATTTGTAAAAATCGCCTATTCACCCCCCTCTAGTCGATATAACGCACTTTCAGAATGTCACAGGTAACCAAAGGTTCACTCGAATATCATTCGTGTGCTTATAGGGATCAATATGGACGTCCACGGTTTCACTATCGGTCACTCAACAACATGGATTTGCTATCAACACTAGGTAGGGGTGTTGCTATCTCAACCCTTTGTTTGCATCGAGATCCGAACTTTTTTATAGATAAGGTTCCTATGAAAAAGAGGAAAGGGAAGGGACGAGATTCTAACACATAACGTCCAGCACTGATTGCAGTTGCTCCAACGAAACATTATATCTTCGCTTTTGTCTATCTAGGTGTGTGGGCACCTAGCCTATCCGTTGTTGGATCATATGTGATGGCTAATTTGGAAACCGATATAAATGCTCAATTACTAGCTAATTTAGGAGACTCTAATCTTTGAGCATGGCATGCATGCATGTCCCATAATAAAAAGGCAGGACATTAAATACACTCTAAGGAATAAGTATCAACATTTATTACCTCCTTATATAGCATTGACTCATAATATAAATCAGTGGGTATATATATACGTATATGTGTATGTACGTAATTTCATTACTATGTATATACATACATCATGTATGTACATAATTGATATATAAATACCGGTACATTTTTATTTGCATTGTACCTGCATGTGTATATAATTTTGATAGTAGGTATATTCATAGTCATGTATGTATATAATTTCGTTAGTAGGTATATGCATATCCGCATATGTCATAGTTTCTTTTACTGCAATCTAAGATAAAACATTGGATGTATATATATACCCGTGTATGTTTGTTAGTAGATTTTATATACCATGTGTATGTCTCTTTAATTTGAAGTCAATGTGTAATTTTTTATTTAAATAATAACTAGGAAAAATATCCGTGCATTGCAACGGAAGATAAAATATTCTCTTACATATCTAGTAGAAACACACAACATGCAAAATGCAATAATCGAACGACACGGATGTGGTACAAATATAAGAACTTACAAGAATTCTCCAGCGCTTATCGTAGTAAGCTTCGGCTAGCTGACCTCATAAATTCGTGAAAACCGATCTTATAAATTTGAATTTACACATTTGTTTCTTACCAATAATTTTTAATGAGTGCTTAAGAAGCCGGTCCTGCTTAATGAGTGTTTACACATTTGAATATTGTATTTGAATGGTCGCTCGGGTTCAATCACGTCGACATGAGCGGCTACTTCTTGCACGCGTAGTCTGGCCGCCTCCTTTTCCTCCTTGGTTTGGCCTGCTCAGCGGAAGGAGCGTATTGCAATAAGATATATCTTTTTTTTCGATCACGTTGTCGTTCACCATCTTCTCTAAGTTTTTACCCATGAGATACATTTATGCCTGAGGTGACCGAAGCCCAACGCTCAGTAGGCCCATCACCAAACGTTTTCCTAACCTAGCCCACGAGTAGAGACCCTCGATCGCTAGCTCCCTCATCCACTCCATCTATCATGCGTAGCCAGTGCCAGAAAGGGCTCGCACTAGTGCACATGACCACCGGCCGACGCTGTCGGCGATCAGCCACCGCCGTCATCGTGGTTTTCACCACCGTCATCCTCTTCTCCCTCGTGACTTCCTGGTCATTGTGACCAGTCGCCAACCCGAGCTCACGCCTCTGCCATAGCGGTCGCCAGTTTGCACGCCGAGTGGTCGGCCTCCCAGTGCCGCCGCTGACCCGCTGTCGTCGGCAGCTGCGTCCTCCTTTGCCTGCACCACGCCATAGCTGCTAGCCCTGTCTACTGCCGCCCCAAGCTGGCGAGCTTCAAGATGGTCGTGGCAGCCGCAATGCGAGACCCTCGTCGCCCATCGCAAATCCAACCGCAGCTGCACCGGACCACCACTGTCGCCACCTCTAGCACCTTGTCGTTGACATCCAGCGCCTCCCCAATGACACGGTTGAGGAATTGCATGAGAGTGATGACACGTGCCTAATTTTTTTCCATCCATCGGCTATCCGGACATGGATGAATCCCGTGGTGCTCCGAGTCGTAGAAGAAATCCCTCACCTTTTGTTTTTATCGTATAGGAGATTTAGGATACTAATTTTGTTTTAATTCAATTTGTTTTTCTTTCCCGGACCAAAACTTAGCGTGCAATATTGCAACTCTGTGATACGAATCTAGCCAAACACGTGGGGCTGATGAATCCTGTTTTACATGTCTTATGGACAGCGAGTTGATTTTTAATAAATTGTCGGGGGTTTGGTGTAAAATAACATGATGACTAAGAATACCTATTTCTTTTATTAATAGGTATAGATTTAAATAATAAAAAAATCTCTCAAGTATACCTCATGAAGTTATCTTTTTTGTGTATACGTATTTTCATATGTGGGTAGAAGGTCACATGCATGTATAGGTAAATCAAAGAAAGGATGCATGTAAACATGTATATCTCTTTCTATTTATTCTATTATTCTCTATCTTCAATTAATGTGTGTTTTAGTTCTTTCCAAAGCAACAAATGCTAATAAATTTACATGTGAGCAATTAAATGCTAGGTGTCCACACACTTAGGTGCCCCAAACATTTTACACACACACACATTTATTTTATATTTTTTTTAATACGAAATGTTTTTAAATTATTTCGCTTATATTGCAGGATCTTTGAGGGGCTGTCGAGGCCAACAAGACGACTAAGGTGTACCAGTGGTGTAATATCCTACTCAGTACTCACCATATTTATCATTATGTTGTTTCAGATGTAGCTAAGTTCGTTCACTTGATGTTTTAGTTGCAAATTTATGGAGTAAATTCCTATCGTCTTCCCAGGCAGTTCCACCCGAAGGGAACACTTCTCTACGGCCATAAGGTTCTCATTCAAATGCCATAAAAGGCTACACAGAGAACTACCGGCAGAGTTTTCTCCTATAGGATCCCTAGCATAAGAACTCGTTCCATAAATTCAAAAATAAAATACCAAGTGAAAACACGAAACTACATCATTTCCACAACATAATTTACATATGGTTTTCCCTTTCGGGAACCCCCGAAGGGTTTACACAAGGATAAAGAAATTACCTTCTAACTACCTTCGCGAGCTTACAAATGCTCTAAATATTGTAGCTCTTTATTACACGATGAGGAAGTACTACTACTACTACTTGAGCAAAGAGCTTGCTAGCTGAGTTGCAACTCTGTGCTCTATCTGTGGCTGGTTCTTCTCCGTCTGGTGTCTCTCTTCGCAGCAAGGCTCCTCCTTTTATAGGCAAGAGAGCACCTCTTGGATGGCTTCCGGGAGAAGGCTCCTCTATTATTTCCTCCTTCTTTCTCCTTGTCCATCATGCACCTAGTTTTTAGGCCTTCTAGGCTTTATAGGCTTTGTAGCCATTATAGCCCTTCTTTCTAGGGTATTGAGTGCATGTTGAAGAGGTTTGCACACCGTGTCTTGGCTGCCAATGGAGGTGGCATTGTCTTCTTTTTTGATTTTCTTCTTCGTCATGATTTTGTCTTGGACTTTAATCTTCAGGAATATTACAATCTTTGGATATGCATGTGCCCGTACACTGCCTGCTGATATGTGTATGCGGGCATACTTGACTGGAAACATGCACATGTGTGTGCATTGGCTATTGATATGCGTACGCATACATGCTGCATTTTTTTAGGGGGGTCTTCCCTGCCCATATAATTGATATTTCATATCAATATACACTAAGATTCTAAATTCCTATCAGCATTCAGTCGGAGTATATGTCCTCCGCGCCCGAATAATTGATAGTAATATCAATTCAAATTCAGTGACATTTGAAGTTGGGTTTTACTCAGGTGGCTGCCCATGCCCTGCGATATCCATATGATCCTCATCTAAGAGATGGAAATCATACTTCGTATCACATTCTTTCTTTATATCTTCAAATCTTATTTTCATTTCAACCCTTATTTCTTCTAATATCTCTTCCTTTAATTCTTTCTTCATTATTTTTGACAATTCTTCAAATCTTTTGTCCATTTCTTGATCTATATATTCACTATCCAAAGGGTCTAGGCCCTTCAGAAGGCATTCTTTATATGTATAATTTTTTGGAGAACCTTCTTACTTTATATTCTTTCCTGATGATTCTCCCTTGGTTATTTTAAATATTGGCATATTAGATGCATTGTTATCTGCATTCTTTCTCTTCTGGATATAATCTTTAGCCTTGGGGTCAATATAATAGTTTTCCCCTATCATTTTTCTTGCCCAAAACAAGGCCTCATCAATACCTTCATATTTTTTGAATGTTAAGTCTTGTCCCATTCGTTTTGCATCTAGTTTCTCTATCATGATGTCTTCACATGTCAAATATATTCCGGGTTTATTTCCGTCAAACAAAACATATAATATTTCTCCTTTTTGTATTTCAGCCCTTTCTAGTTTTGCCGCCTTCATATTCATTTGGTTAAAATATTCTGCCAAGCTATTTAGAATTGATAGCATATATCCTTTTTCATCTCTCTTATTGGTATATTGGAACCAGAAATTGTCCAGTATGCACCTCTGAATTTCATCAAGCTTGATATGGGCCTTTGGCTTGAAATTGAAGGTATTTGGCTGAAATATCTTCAGCTTGTTCTCCTCTCCAAAGAAGAAGCATTCGTCCCGGGTGGGGAATAATACTTTCTTCATTTCTGCAAATTTGATGCACGAGAAAATATGTCAGGTAAAGTATTATCTTTTCCCTTAATATGCTCAAAAATAACTTTATAACCATTCCCAGCTATGGTGTCTTCAAATAAGACCCATCTTCTGGTTGAACTTTTGTTACTATTAATTTTATTATAATATCGACATATGGCTTCACAATCAGTTCGCACTGTAAATTCTTTGAATCCTAGATATAACCTAAAAGCATTTATTGCATTTACAACTGCAAGGATTTCTCTATCAATATTATTTACCGTTTTTAACTTGTAACTTCCTGAAGCATATCTACATATTTTTTCATCTGCTTTCGGGGAATATTTATTAGGTTTTTGTTTTAATATAGCACCCCATCCTACTTTAGATGCGTCTGTTTCAATAATAAAATAATTATCTTCTAGAGGCAATTCTAGGGGCTTTAAATTCTTGACTTTTTCTTTGATGGCCTTTACTAATTTTATATCTTCAGAGTTAAAATATCTCTGACCATTCTTTCTTAATTTAGCATATAAAGGTCCGGCTAGCTTTGCTAGGTTATCTATGTAATTTCTTGCATAGTTTACAATTCCTAAGTATTGTTGTAGAACTTTTTTATCACTCATATTATCAGGAAACTCTAAAATTTTCTTTGCAATGTGTTCTTGCAAATATATTTTTCCTTCTCCTATTTCATGACCAAGGAAATTTATTCTTTCTTTACAAATTTCCATCTTCTTTTTTGATAATATGAGCCCATTTTGTTCTACCTTGCGAAAGAACACTTCGAGATGGGCTATATGCTCTTTATATGATTTTGAGAATACTAACAAATCATCTACGTATACTAATATAAAGGCTTGGTTCTCATTAAATATATTTTGCATTTTCCTTTGAAATAGTGCAGGTGCATTCTTTAGACCCAATGGCATTACTAGCCATTCATAATGGCCTTGTGGACAAGTAAAGGCAGTCCATGGAATGGATTCTTCGGCCATTTTCACTTGCCAAAACCCTGCTTTTAAGTCAAATTTAGAGAAAAATTTGCTTCCTTGTATTCTATTGATCCATTCCTGTTTATTAGGTATGTTGTATGCATCATCTACCGTATTATCATTAAGCCTTTTAAAGTTAATTACTATTCTGGATTTACCTCTCACCTCTTCAGCATGATTTCTCACTATAAAAGCAGCAGACCTATGAGGACTTCTACTTTCTCTAATTGCTTTTAATTTTAACAATTCCTCAATATGCATTTTGAACTCTTCAATATCTTTAGGAGTAGCTTCTATTGGCCCTAACTTAATGATATAGTCTGGATTTATAATATTTATTTTGCAAACTATAGAGTTCCTTTCCCAATGTTTCATCGGTATTTCCCCTATAATTTGTATGTTTTCTAATCTTTGCACTATCTTATCTATATCTTTTTTGGATTTTATGTCTCTATACCAATTTGGTGAAAATGATTGTAATGCTATGCATTATGTACTTGTATTTTCTATATGATATTCTTCTATGGTCTCACTAAGTTCTTCATCTTTACAGAATTCAAGGGCTACCTCTGGACTTGTACTATATTCTCCATCCAAATTAGATATCTCTACATTTTGCAAAGCTTTTCTTTGCTTTCTTACTTCAGATATGTATGGGAGATTATCTTGATAAGAGATAAATGTAACCCCTTCTTCATGTATAATTGTAGTTTGTAAAGACTGTTGTAAAAACCTTAACCCTATTATCATGTCATCATTTATTACTGATAAATCTCTTATTGTAATTTCATCTATTATATATTTCGTGCCATTTATGTATGCTTCAATATTATATGCTAACTGGTTGTGGATTTTCTTTATTCCTGACATATCGGTAGATACTTCAGCTTTATTATTATCTATAGTTTCAACTATTTCTGGACATCTCATGAAATATTTATCATGTATGATGTTCTTTGTGCAACCCGTATCTAGTAGCGCTAACACTTTATAAGAAATGTTTGGCTTTAGAACTATTCTAACTGGGATTCTTATCCCTAACACTTCTTTGAATGGTAATCGAACAATATATTTGTTTCCAAAACTAGTTATTGCATCTTTTAATTGTATTAATTTATCTCCTTTTTATCCCTTATTGTTATCATTTGTTCTTTCATCTCTGTGATTTTTGCAACCTTATTATCTTGCTCTTTATTATCTTCTAATTCATCCTTTAGCTTTTCTAATTCTGCTTCTAGCTTATTTATTCTATTTTCTAAGTTTCTAACCCTGCTGGATAATATTCTTTCTTCTGGCTCCCATTCTATTTCCTGTCTCCATTTTTGATTACTGACTTTTAGACAGGAGGTGCATGCTTGCTTTAAGCATAAACTACATGTGAATCTATTATCTTGGCTAGGATAATATATACAGAAAGCACATTTTATGTTATAATCCCCTTTTCCTTTAATCCAGTCATGTTCACAATCTACTTGATTCATCATTTCGATCTTTAAACCGGCTAATTCATCAATTAGGTCTATTTCATCATCGCTTGATTCATATTCTGGAGTCTCATTTTCTACTTCATCTGTCTCTATGATTGAATATATTGACTCGTCGTCTTTTATTTCATCATCACATACCAAAATATTCTCATTAACACTATCTACTATTAATACTCTCTCTTGCTCCTCATATTTGCTAGAGTACCTTTTCTGGTCTTTATTAGGGCAAGTTCTACTTAAGTGATCGGGAGAGTTACATATGAAACACCTGCATGTTTTATCATATGATTTCTTAGGATTATATCTTCTTACATTTCTTTTATGCAAGAATGGGGCTCTATTATCAGACCTTCTCAAGAAATATCTTTTCTTTGTTCTAAAATTTCTATTATCTCTCCTTTGTGGTTTATAATATTTGTTTTTCCGATGCCTTTCTTCTCCATACGTAAGCGGTATTTGGACAATGTTATTGCAGAAATTGTAATCTGACTTCTTCATAGACCTTTGGGCTTGTATGCCTGTACATACCTTTCTTAATTGTTTAAAAACAAATGTTATGGCTTGAGATATATTTACCACGTTTCCGCCTGTTTCTTTTTTATATTCTTCAAATATTATGGATCCTAGAGGGTCTGGCAACTTATTAAAATATCTTTCTACAACACCTACATTAAACCCTTACTTCGCAGTGGTAGCATTATATAAATAGTGTTGAGAGAATTCTTTTATTCCTTTCCAGCTAGTTAATGTTAGTTTTTCTATTTCTCTCAACTTTTCGTTTTGTAGTGAGGTATATCCTAATTCCGGGTCTTCTGCGATGATCATATTTGAAATAACATTTGCAAAGTTATTAGGGTTACTTCCGGCCCTTTTTAATTCTTCATACTGATTAGGATATGTCTCTACCCATTGTTCCCATAGAACTTTTACAGATTCTCCTAAAAATGTTTCAAGATATGTTAACATATCTTCTACCTTAGTTCCTATATTATACTGATTTTGTATATATTTTTGAACTATTAAACCTTTCCATATGCTGATTATATTCGGCCAATCTATCGGGTCATGAGCTGCTAGGTTTAAAATAGCGCCATCATTCTTATAATTTTGAAATTGCACTGGCTTTTCAAAATCTCTTCTTTTAGCACCCATATATCTATATTGTCCAGGGATATATGTAGGTTGATAATCATCCTTTTCTGGAGGCCATTGTCCAGCTGATCTGGTAGGTCTCTCTCTCTCTCTCCTTCTCTTTTTACCGAAGACTCGCCATATCCCTTTCTTCTTTTATTACTACTTTCTACTTCCATAGCTTCCATTGCATTGTCTAAATTTTGTAGTCCCACATCATCTAGTGAGTTATAAAAATCACTATTCTGCTCCGAATCATTATAATTTTCATCTTCTAACCACATATCTTTTACTAATTCCTCTTCCTCTTCATAACTTTCTAGTAATAACTTATTATTTATATCCCATTGCTCTTCTTCACTAACAACTTCTTCTTCCTGAGCAATATTCTTATCTCTATTAGTGATAGCATCATTATTACTACCAGCATGTTCTCCCCTTTCAATTGATGATGTATTTGGCATAATTGAACCACTAGTTACCAACTTTTTCTCATTTTTTAGTTTTTTTTAACCTTGCAATTTCTCTAATTATAAACAATTCTCTTTCTCTTATCTTAGGCCAATCTTTTGTCATAGAATTTTTATATTCCCAATCTATATGCTTTAGCTTATTTTCCCAGTGAATTATTTCATCATCTAAATTAGCCTTTTCCATGCATTCGGTCACACCTTTATTCTTATCGTCAATAGATTCTGTTTCTGACATAAAGGATTCTGCGTCTTCTATTGATGCCGATTTATAGTTCATAAATCTAATGCTACTACTTCCTTCACAATTTTGATAACTTATATAGTTTTCAGGTTGCTTTAATTCTTTTTTCTCTATTAATTCACCAATCTTCCATTCTTCTCCCGCTCTTTCTTCAGAACCAATTTTAAGTGGATTCATAAATTTAATACCCTTTGATTGCATACTATCAATTACATCGCTCACATTAACTCTATATCTAGAGTTACTTCTGTTAGTGAGCCTTCCTATAAATTCTATGCTTACTAACAAATTTGTTCCTTTAAAATCTTCATATCCCTTAGTTTGGAAACCAAAACTCATTTTTTCAATAAATTCTTTTACATGCATCATTAGGTCTGGAGCTATATAGGTTATTAATCTATTTTCATTCATGTCTCCTTCTAAAAATCCTAATGCTGCTTTATCTACTGATTCCCACCTTCGGTCTAATAGAGTTATAAGCACCTTTGCTCCTAATTTCTTTCTTGTCATACCTTTAACTCCTATAATATACATACCTTGATGAATATATTTGTAACCACAATATTTTAGTTCATTTTCAATATTTTTGCTTACTATTCTTAAATCAACTGGGTGTGTTAACACACTTAGTTCTACTTCTCTAGATATTCGGTATAACCCGCTCTTACTCTCAAACATACCCATGTGATATACCTGTTGCGGTTTTATTTTTCTTAGGGTATCCTGTTGATATCTTTCAAGGTCTCTCTGAATATCTATAACTTCTTCAATACTATCAATATCATCGGATTTACATGATAATCTATGCTTCATTGCGAGTGGTCTTGAGTCTTGCCTTACTAATTGGAGGGTTTTATCTCTTCTAAGGAAGCCTTTAGATATGTCCATTTTTCTGAATTAATATTTCTTGATGATGTTACGATTCCAGATGACGATAGCACAATTTATTTGTTGTTCTGGACACTTTTTAGCTTGTCTAAAACTTGGATTAATAGCTGAAGAATTGTATTATTTTGTCTTATTATAATTTTAGAGTCTTCTTTTGGTGAGTCGTGATCAGAAAATCCTACAGGAGGTGACAAGTATTTGGCTACTTCGTTTAATGCTTGGCTATATTCAGTCATATAATTATGAGACAATCAAAGTTTTAACTTCTTGTAGCAACTTCTTTATATCGAGTATATCTTGTCTTGCTTCTGTGCGAGGGAGTGATTCTTTGCCTTTACTTAGGTAACGGCCAATTGACAACACTTCTTCTTTAATATAATCGTTATTCTTGCAAAGTACGTTCTGCCTGGCCTTTGCTTCTTCTAGCTTATGTAAGGCGAGATCAATTTTATTGTTCAGACCAGAATATTTATCCGCAAGCTTTTGGTATTCTTTGGATAAACTCTCAAATTTTTGGTCTAAATTATCTTGTCTTTTCCCCCAAGATATGTAAAAGTTATATATCAAATCGACAATTGTATTTAGCTGGCTATGAGATGTATGCCAGGTATGCTCTTCAGAAGGATTTATTCTGCACCTTATATTAATATTCTCTTTAGTATTTATTACCTTACCTGCGCTAACTTCTAAATTTAAATACTTTAACCTATCAATGTTTAAAACGCTGGACCTGATACCAAATATACAGAATAATTAAAATATTTATAATAAATCTAAACTATATTAAGTTATAAATTCAGGTTTTAAATGTTGATATACGTGATTACGTATACGAGTAAATACAAACTTATTTATTTATTTTATATTATTTTTAATATGAAATGTTTTTAAATTATTTCGCTTATATTGCAGGATCTTTGAGGGGCTGTCGAGGCCAACAAGACGACTGAGGTGTACTCAGTGGTGTAATATCCTACTCAGTACTCACCATATTTATCATTATGTTGTTTCAGATGTAGCTAAGTTCGTTCACTTGATGTTTTAGTTGCAAATTTATGGAGTAAATTTCTATCGTCTTTCCAGACAGTTCCACCCGAAGGGAACACTTCTCTACGGCCATAAGGTTCTCATTCAAATGCCATAAAAGGCTACACAGAGAACTACCGGCAGAGTTTTCTCCTATAGGATCCCTAGCATAAGAACTCGTTCCATAAATTCAAAAATAAAATACCAAGTGAAAACACGAAACTACATCATTTCCACAACATAATTTACATATGGTTTTCCCTTTCGGGAACCCCCGAAGGGTTTACACAAGGATAAAGAAATTACCTTCTAACTACCTTCGCGAGCTTACAAATGCTCTAAATATTGTAGCTCTTTATTACACGATGAGGAAGTACTACTACTACTACTTGAGCAAAGAGCTTGCTAGCTGAGTTGCAACTCTGTGCTCTATCTGTGGTTGGTTCTTCTCCGTCTGGTGTCTCTCTTCGCAGCAAGGCTCCTCCTTTTATAGGCAAGAGAGCACCTCTTGGATGGCTTCCGGGAGAAGGCTCCTCTATTATTTCCTCCTTCTTTCTCCTTGTCCATCATGCACATAGTTTTTAGGCCTTCTAGGCTTTATAGGCTTTGTAGCCATTATAGCCCTTCTTTCTAGGGTATTGAGTGCATGTTCGAGAGGTTTGCACACCGTGTCTTGGCTGCCAATGGAGGTGGCATTGTCTTCTTTTTTGATTTTCTTCTTCGTCATGATTTTGTCTTGGACTTTAATCTTCAGGAATATTACAATCTTTGGATATGCATGTGCCCGTACACTGCCTGCTGATATGTGTATGCGGACATACTTGACTGGAAACATGCACATGTGTGTGCATTGGCTATTGATATGCGTACGCATACATGCTGCATTTTTTTAGGGGGGGTCTTCCAAATATACAGAATAATTAAAATATTTATAATAAATCTAAACTATATTAAGTTATAAATTCAGGTTTTAAATGTTGATGTACGTGATTATGTATACAAGTAAATACAAACTTATTTATTTATTTTATATTATTTTTAATACGAAATGTTTTTAAATTATTTCGCTTATATTGCAGGATCTTTGAGGGGCTGTCGAGGCCAACAAGACGACTGAGGTGTACGCAGTGGTGTAATATCCTACTCAGTACTCATCATATTTATCATTATGTTGTTTCAGATGTAGCTAAGTTCGTTCACTTGATGTTTTAGTTGCAAATTTATGGAGTAAATTCCTATCGTCTTCCCAGGCAGTTCCACCCGAAGGGAACACTTCTCTACGGCCATAAGGTTCTCATTCAAATGCCATAAAAGGCTACACAGAGAACTACCGGCAGAGTTTTCTCCTATAGGATCCCTAGCATAAGAACTCGTTCCATAAATTCAAAAATAAAATACCAAGTGAAAACACGAAACTACATCATTTCCACAACATAATTTACATATGGTTTTCCCTTTCGGGAACCCCCGAAGGGTTTACACAAGGATAAAGAAATTACCTTCTAACTACCTTCGCGAGCTTACAAATGCTCTAAATATTGTAGCTCTTTATTACACGATGAGGAAGTACTACTACTACTACTTGAGCAAAGAGCTTGCTAGCTGAGTTGCAACTCTGTGCTCTATCTGTGGCTGGTTCTTCTCCGTCTGGTGTCTCTCTTCGCAGCAAGGCTCCTCCTTTTATAGGCAAGAGAGCACCTCTTGGATGACTTTCGGGAGAAGGCTCCTCTATTATTTCCTCCTTCTTTCTCCTTGTCCATCATGCACCTAGTTTTTAGGCCTTCTAGGCTTTATAGGCTTTGTAGCCATTATAGCCCTTCTTTCTAGGGTATTGAGTGCATGTTGAAGAGGTTTGCACACCGTGTCTTGGCTGCCAATGGAGGTGGCATTGTCTTCTTTTTTGATTTTCTTCTTCGTCATGATTTTGTCTTGGACTTTAATCTTCAGATCTCGAAGTACTTGGAACAATTACATATTTAATAAAATATCAATATGCCTATAAATGCCATGAGGTGGAAGGCAACTTGGGCCACAAGGGCCCAAGTGATGGAGACACCGCCCCCACCCTTTTCCTTGCGTGTGTGTGAGGGGGGGTCCTACTAGCGGGGAGTTGGACTCCTCCCGCCTTGGTTGGTGCCCCAAGGAGGCTTTCCCTCCTTGGTGGTTGGCCCTCTCTTCCCCTCTAACCTATATATACTTGAGGTATTAGCCCTATTGAGGTTTGCAAGTCTTGGAGCCTCCTCTAGTTCTTCTAGTTCTAGTTCTAGTTGATCCTAGTTAACTAATTAGAACTAGATATAGTTAATCTAATCCTCATAATGCCTCAAGTGGCTCTAATCTCCTCCCTCTAATTCTCCGGCCACGATTAGCTCTGGACGGCGAAGCACTATCGGATCGTGAAGACTGCACGCTGGCAACCAAATATTCGAAGGATCGTTCGTGGGCAGTTCACGGATCGTTCATCTATGGTTCGAGGGACTCCTAGTGCAATCGACACTATCACGCTTTTCTTACGCCGCAACTCGATGATGGTAACGATCGTGATCATAACCATTATCGTATTTTCATAGTGTTCCTCGTTGATCTAGGGTGTTTTTTTTCTGTTTCTACTATGATTCCCAACAGTACTCACGTAACTCCAGCGTACACTTGGATCCTAGGATGATAACAAGTTCGGCAACCTCACTAAAAAGTTTAAGAAATTGCACAAACAATTGGAGCGGCTTTGAGCAGCCTACACAAGCAGAGTACCAAATGCAGAGGAACGATGACAGCTCCAACGCCAACCCTAATCCAAAGGCAGAACAACAAACAACGGACAAAGAATTAAAGGAGAAAGGAAGAAGAGAAAACTATGAGTAATCGTAAGGAAGAAGATGATCCAAACCCCCACAAGCCTAAGAATAACATGGACAACTACCCTCATCATGGAGACATCGACCTTAATTAGCTAGCCACACCACACGCACCGTCATGAATCAGCCGCGTCGTCATAAGCTGCTTCTCAAAGCCTCTCGTGCGGAGGAGATGGTGCCATTCGAACGGAGTCGGATGTTACACTTAGTGCTCGAGAGCAAGTGTAATTTTTTATATTTGACAATTTAAGTTTGCAAGTTGCAATCTTGTTGTTTTCTTCTTTTATTCAAGCGTCCTCGTAGAGAGTCGATGGGATTTCCTATTTCACGCATGGGTCCCTGGATCGATAGCGACCACATGCACACCCTCATGGGCCTTCTTAGATCGGTCTACTGTTCTTTCTCCCAACAGTTTTGAGAAGGTTTGATTCTACAATCTTTCCTCGAGCAATTTTGTTTTTCAGTATTTTCTTTGTTGATTTTATAAGTTACCTCTTTTTTTTTTCTTTTAATATTAGAATTATGAATAATTTTTTGAGCTCATTCATGAACATTTTTGAATTCAAGATCATTTTTTGGATGCACAAATATTTTTTATAAATCATGAATATCTTGTGAAATTGATGTGTGTGTTTTCAGATTCATATTTTTTGTAATCGTTTTTTTTTATTTCATGTATTTTTAATTCGTGAATATTTTTTGAAATTTGAAAACATTGTTTTGAATTCATGAACAATTTTTTGGATACACGTGTTTTGAAAATTCTTACGTGTTCTTTTGCAGCTTTAGTAGACTAGTACCCAAGGGAAGTGGTGTTTTGGCTCCCGGAAGCATATGCCCCTAGATGAACATTAACGCAAACAAACATATTAAATTTTTTTGAATTGTTTTTGTAGATGATTGTATTAGCGCCGCAAACATTCATGACAATCTTCATGCGATAAGGACCAATGGTGTTTCGTTGGAAAAAAAAATTGAGGTGATATTTTGGGGTAACTTTTGGTGTTCAATTTGTTTTTTGCACAAGCCAAAATATTTGACCTTTTAACCTTAAAATTTGCAGGTAGCATTTGGATGTCACTAAATACACAAAATAAATTTGTGTTGATTTTTTCTTTATTTCAATCTTTTTTCCTTTGGTCCCGGGAGCCGAAATGCATTTCCGAGTATGATGATGAATCATTGGATAAGAATAAGGTGGAACGGGTCAAAACAGAAAACAGTAGATGGACGAAGACGAAAGAAGAAGGAAAAGTAGAGTATCACAAACAAAATCAAGCACGCCCGATGGCAGTTCAGTTGTACCTTCTTGAGGCAGTATTCGTCGGAGGAGGCTCCACCAGCCAGGAGGCGCCTGCCCCCACCCAGCACGCCGGCGAACACGAGTCGGATCCGAGGTTGGTTAGGGTTGGCATGATTTGAATTGTTTGTACATATAGGCGTTGCAAAGGTCTACACCAACGAATTGATATGGAAATCCCCCTTCAACAACGTATCAATGCGTTGTTGTTTGTACATATAGACGTTGCAAAAGTCTACACCAACGGATTGATATGTGTTGTGGTTGGCGGTGTTGCAAGGGTCTACAACAACGTATATTCGTGCGTTGGTAAACAATGTCAAATAGCATTGCTAGATAGCAACATACTCCCTCTGTTTCTAAATATAAGACCTTTTAAAGATTGCACTATGTACTACATACGGATGTACATAGACATATTTTAGAATATAGATTAACTCATTTTGTTCCGTATGTAGTCTTCTAATGGAATCTCTAAAAGGTCTTATATTTTAGAACGGAGGGAGTATTAATTAAAGGTTAACAACACTTCACATGCGTTGCTCAGGGCCAGCCCACAAGGATTTCCAAATGGACATAGCAGATGATTGCAACACCTATCCAGCCCAATGTAGGATTGTCCATTTCATATTTCTATTAAGCCCAACACAAATCCAGCCCAATATTGGCTGATCCAATCCAAATTTCTATTAGGCCGTGATAGTTCTGCTATTTTCTGTTGTCTAAAAAAGGTGCAGGCCGGCGAACAGTAGATGGAAGAGGCAAGCCCGAGTCGGATCCGAGGTTGGTTAGGGTTGGCATGGACATATATACGTCAGCCGCCGCCTCCTCCTCCTCGCGTTTCCCTTCAACCTGAGATCCGATCCAGCGAGAAATCCCCAAACCCTAACCAAAGCAGGAGAGGAGAGATCGTCAAGGGGCCGCCGCCTGCTTCGAGTGCTCTCCCTTCATCCCATTGTTCCAGGCGGACAAGGGGCAGGCGGAGGCGGTGCTGTCCGTCAGGGCCAGGGCGGAGATGGAGTTGGCGGTCATCAAGGCCAAGGGGGAGGAGGCGTCGTTGATCGTCAAGGCTGGGTGCGGCTCCAAGAGGAAGGCGGGGGAGGACGGCGGCGAGGTCATCGTCAAGGCCAAGGCCAAGGCCGCGGAGGAGGAGGCGGCAGCTTTCACCACCGTCAATGCCAAGTCGGAGGAGGAGGTCAAGACCAAGGCGGAGGAGGACGTGGAGGACTCGGACCAAGAGGACGAGTGGGACGACGAGGAATTCATGGCCAAGATCAGGGCAGACCACGCCGCCCATGTTGAGAAGATGAAGGCTGAGTATCCCACCATCAAGTACGGGGACTACGATCCTAAGGTGTGGTGCCACTTCCCCGACCCTGAGGAGGATGCTTGGAATGTCCAAAAATATTGCATAGGTCTTGCTGAGATTGTTACCGGACGCTTGTAATCTGACGACTGGGATGGGGTGGTGGGATGGAGGGGATGTTTACAAATGCTATCTATTTATATACTACTCCCTCAGTTCCTAAATATAAGACCTTTTAAAGATTGCACTATGAACTACATACGGATGTACACATATTTTAGAGTATAGGTTCACTCATTTTGCTTTGTATGTAGTCTTCTAATGAAATATCTAAAAGGTCTTATATTTTGGAACGGAGGAAGTAGTATAGTCGATTGATCTAGAGGACATCTAAATGTTAGCCAAGCACCACCTCTATGTGATGTGCGTTTGGCAGTGCCAATGCCATGTATCTACTAAGTGTTGTATTATTATGATGAAGTACTATATATGCTGTAATTTGACGACGTATCTGCCATATTTGATTGCCTCTGACCTTCTCATTGTTGCTGTACCCTAAATTTCTCTTCTTGGTTCTGCTACCTGGCACTGTCTTGCCTATAAGAAGCTGTTAACAGAGGCAAGTTTCTCTCTTTTATACTCTGATGATAATGATGATTGTACTTTTACTGATTATTTCAGCTCCATGTAACCTTTTAGTGACTTGTGGCTTCCCAGAGCTGGGAATCAACCTGGTCCGGATGGTTGCTGCTGTTAAGATGAATGTTTGATCTGCTGAATGCTTTACTCCGTATTTATTTGGCAGACACAAATCTCATGGGAATATAGGGGTTTTAGCAACTTGTTAGATGGAGAGGATCTCAAGGAAACACCATGGCAGGAGATTATGCCGCCGCTTGAGTTCCCACCCAGGGAAGATGTAGCTAGGGAAACTTTCTCCTTATTCTATACCTACATTGGTTGGTAGCAATACCTGTTAAGGAGGACCAATATACAAATTCTACACTGACCTCTAGCTGAAAAGAAGATCAATGCTTCAAAACATTCTGCTATTATTATCACTCCAGTTGTTGTAGCCTTGGAATGTCTTCTAGCGTCCATGTCACATGAGATGTTGTTCCATAAGGAATGTAAATATGTAAATGCTCAGCTGAGATATGCAATCACAAGCCTTACAGTGCATATACGATTTTGGCGGCCCTTTTAGTTCAATTGCAGCTTCTTTAGTCGCTCATCAAAGTCATGCATATTGTTAAGTGAAATTGCTCCACGGCTAGCAACTTTGTCAACCTCTGACATTCCTTTGCCTGGTTTTGAGAAGCAGATATACTTGATTCAGAGGAAATTATGGTACGGTTGCAGTAACTTCTTTCTACAAAAAAACTTACAATTCTTTCTACAAAGACAAGGCCTAAGAAGCTCATCTTTACATAATGTGCCTGGTTGCATTTAGACAATATCCTACTGACGGACTTCAACAATGGTGATGTGGTTCACATAGATTACAACATATTGCTTTGATAAAGGGAAAAGTTTGACAATATTTAGACAATGCAGAAAGTACTACTCTAGAGGAAAAGTATGAGGTTAAGTCTGTGATATTTTATCATGCCGACAAACAGAGGTCCAGTGCTTTACGTAATGTAAAGTCAGCAAAGTCAATCCTTGCTCAAGCTACTTCAGTTGCTGAAAAATCCTGCACTTCGTTTCAGGTTCATGCTGATGAATTAGCAGAAGCAAACACGACAGCAAGGATGAGGCCTTGAGTCCTTGTATCAGGGGTCACCCTTGTAGTTGTCCCTGAGCCAACTAGAGATCCCTGCTATAAGTTGGACAGGGAGGTCTCTGAACTAACTACTGACTTGCATGATGGGAGCTCCTTTACTTTAGATGCACTTGCTATGTGTAACCAGTACATATCACAAGACGTGCTTGCTCTTGCCAAAAGGCAGGCTTCACAAGCCAATGCTAAGGTGGTAATCTAGCACAGAAAAGATACCGGGATGCCTTAAATCAAAAGGAAAGTTATGTTGCATTTTCGGCAGGAATTATGAGGGAATGTTCTGAATTGATGAATTCTCTTAAATCAATTGTCATCACAAAAGAATTATGAGGGATTGTACTGAATTGATGAATGAATTCTATTAAATCATTTGCCATCAAAAAAGAATTATGAGAGAATGTTCTTAATTGATGTATGTAATTCTATTAAATCAATTGTCATCACAATAGAATGATGGCAATCGTAATCACTTGAGAAATATATTCAGGTGGGTACCTCCCCCCCCCCCCCCCCGGTTGATTTTTCAAAAGAACAAAAGAATGATGAGGAAATGCATTTCGGCTCCCGGGAGCATATGCCTCCGGGGCCAAAAAAAAGTTCAAAATGAAAAAAAAATATCAAGACAAAAAATGTTTGTGTACTTAGTCACATCCACATGATACCTGCAAATTTTGAGGAAAAAAGGTTAAACATTTTGGCTTCTGAAAAAAAAATCGAACACCAAAAGTTACCCTAAAATGTAACCCCAAATTTGTTTTTTTACCAACATCGCTGCTCCTTATCACACGAAAATTGTCATGCATGTTTGCGACACTAATACAATCATCTACAATAAAATTCAGAATTTTTTGAAAACATTTAATATATTTTTTTCGCTACTGTTCACCCGGGAGCTATGCTCCCGGGAGCCAAAACACCATTCTCAATACCGTTCCTTATTCGCTGGCAGATAAGTTGGAGGTCAAAACTCTAGCTTAGAAGGGCGTACAAGAGAAAACGAGCAAGGTTCTAGGCTTTCTATGTCAGTCCGTGGATCAATAGTTGACATGCACAGTCGGAGATGAAATGCCAGGAATACATCACATGTCATAGTATTACATTGTAGATCCCATGCTTTCTTTACACACCTACATAGCTCATGGGCTAGCTTAGTATACAATCATGCAGCGCAGATAATTCTAGTCTTGTGGCGTCATTTCACTCACGGGAAAGAGTTGAGTATAGCGTCGTAAGTCATAACCCTACTTTGCATCTTTCCTTCGATACAACAAACGTGCAACAAGCTACATTGCAGCCACAAGAGTCGATACATCGAATGTATTGGAAAGCTTCACCAGGATTATCTTGTTGGAAATAAAACATGCAATGTCGTGTCACTATTTCTCCTCTTGCACGAAAATAGTTTTCCCTACCTTGGTAATTGTGGTCTACTCTAATAGTTGGACATATCGTATCACACAGTAATCCTGGACATATCGTATCACGCGATCATCCATGAAGCACTTGAGTATGTGGACCTCCGCATAACATAATTGTACTAATCCAAACTCCGGATAATCCACGGTACCATCCCCACATATCTGAGTTGGGGTCATGATCCCCTTTGGTTCAACCCATCATTTTTTAGGTAAGAAGAGGTGATGAGATCAAGCTGACAATTCTCCGACGAGTTGCTCAAAGGTTGTCGGTAACCAGGGACACAACTAATCATGATTAGTTTTATACACTTTGAATAGGTTTGTGTACTTTATCCATGATTCCTGATCACACCTTTGTGCTACTAAACTTCACCCGTGAAGTAGTTGGGTAGATCAAGACAAGACTTCTGGGAAGTAGTAGCCCTCTCCCAATGCGAGACTGTGTCCAGTTTCCCTACATGCAAAACTACATCTGTTGGTCGGGGTGGGTAGGGTTCCCACAACTTAGTTGGTTAAGATAAAGCCCATATTGTCTCACAGTTACACATGGAAGCTACTAAAATTTAAATCATACAATCCCTTGATCATGGGCGGCCGCCCACACAATTGTTGACCACCGAGCAATACCAAAGGACCGCCGAGATGATTCATTAATCAATTGAATTTATTAAGTAGTCACTCCATGAAAACAATAATCTTTGCAAAATAATGTTTGGTCACAATCCTCGTGGATAGCAGCTAAGCAACTAGACATTGGATACAAGGTTGGGATATAAGGGACCTAAATTTCCTACATTGGGTTATGTCAAGCATAAAGTAAAATCCTACTCGGGTTCATAGTTGAAAACAACTACAATGCATGAAAACATAGGTTATGATCAAAGGTTCCATTTGTCTGGTATTGACGATTCTTAGCCTCACAAACTTGATCAAGTTACTCTTCGCTCTTCGTACAATCTAACTTAAGTAAAGGATAATCATAAACAACCATACAATACAATCAAACATACAAGAAGTGGAACACATGGTGTCAGTGTTATTGTGTTGTGTGATCATGTGTCATTCTTAACTCATAAGAGTTTGGACAACAACGTAGTGGTTGTCACTTGGAATACATGTGACATAGTTTTACACATGTAAATTTTAATAAAAACGTTCATCGCACAAGGGGTATGTGATGCAAAGTTGTGGTTGCCATATTCTGTAAAAGGAGTCTTGCAACTCGAGTCATTGTCTATGAGCTCGGATAGGCAAGTACACATTCAAGTTTGAATGACAATTCAAACTTGTTGACCTTACATGAGTTTGAATACTAACAAGTTATCCATGTTTCATTATGAGTTCATCATATTTGTTTGACTTACAATTCAATTTAAATCTTAATTATGGATCATCCTATTTGAATTCAATTGAATCGATTTCATAATTTGATTTAGTTCCACCCAGTTTTCAGCTTACCAAGTTAAATTTGATTTATGAATGATTTCATAATTAACTAAGTTAATTCAAATACAACTCAATTATATTTATGATTCTCCCTAAACTCAAATACAAATCAAATATAATTACTAAATTTTATTTATTTAAATTCAAGTTCAAATTAAAGTCAAATGTAAATCCAATTTTTTACTAGGTTTAATTGCTAACTCAAAGATTTAAAGTTTATTCAAATTAACCATATGGTTTTAGGGTTATAACCAATTTAGGTTTGAATTTCATCCAAATTAACTAAATTCCCGAAATTCATATAGTAATCTAAAAACAAAACATTGTCTAAATTTTATATGGTGTTTCTAAAATTAGTTGCAAAAGGAATTATTCGAGCTAAAATTTTATTTAAAATGTCTTACCTAATTAGGTTTTATAGCATTTAATTATTCTTTTGTTTATTTTTTTAATTCAACATATGTTATTTCAAATTTGAGTCAAGGAGATTTAAGTTGAAACTATACTTCAATAGGTTTATTCTGCAAAAAGAATGAACTAAATTTGATTTGCAACTAGCAAGTTAGGCCCTATTTGAGTTTAAATTAACTATGCTTGAATTTAAATTTAAACTATAATAATTCTACATTATATCAGTTTAGGTGAATTTTTTTCATGAGGATCATTTTGCAAAAAGAATCATTAAATTTTAATTAGTGGAATAAAAGTTATGAGTGTTTGAAGTTTCATGGGTTTTTCTATAAAACTATCATTTTAATTAAATTAACATAATTTCTTGTGGATAAGGTTGGCTACATGGCAACTCCTGATTTTCCCATGTCATTTCGTTTAGGTGAACTCGTGATGTGCGTTGCATCAAGATCTAACGGTGCCAAGAAGATCTGGAGGCTCCCGAACCTAGGTTGTTGGAGACAACGTCAGAAATGTCAAAAACAATGGCGGATGGGTCGAGACTCACCGAATCTGGCGTTTCGGTGTGCTATAGGGGTGGTGGAGGCCAGGAGTTGGCATGTCTCGTGGTCACGGGTCTTCTAGTGGCCTCGGTGGTCGACGGGGACGATGAGGATGGTAGTTGCGTGCTCGCCGAAGTTCAGAGAGACAACGGGGCTTCGAGCGATGATGGACAACTCAAAATCGAGCACTCCTGGATGCTGGGTGTTGGACATGATGTGCACACAGGTACGAGGAATCTAGGTCAAGGTGACCGGGCTTGCTACTTACGGAGTTCGCTGGAGTTGCAACCACTTCTGTGGTTGACTTCAGGTTCCCTCGAGGTCGTTGCTCCGTTGGACTATGGGCGAAGCAAGGTTGTCCAGGGGGGTCGGTGACATTTGGTGGTTCGCTGGATGGAAACGGCTGGTGGAGCAGGGGTCAGTGGTGGTCGGAATCGTGTCAACGATGAGCGTGGTTGGAGAGACAATGGCAGGGTCTCGCGCAGCAGCCTAGTGGTATTCCAGCATCACTAGTTGGGGCAAAAGGTCGAATGGGGCATGGGCTACTTAAGGAACATGGCGTATCAGTCGACCTCTCACACGAGGGTGGAGAACGTGGGCCATGACTGGAGCACGTGCTCAGGTCATGCAACTTATGCACGTCGTCGACGGTTTGGGATGTGCGGAAGGATAGGGACAACAAGATGATGCGCGGGGCCCGGTTGTGAGCGAGAGACTTTTTTTAGTCTAGGTGGACGCATGCAGCTGGACCTGTTAGGTCTAGGTGGGACGCGGTGTTTTTATTTCTTTTTCTGTTTTCTTCTTTTACTCTTCTGTTTCTTCTACAATTTATATTTGACTTTGAATTTTATTTTTCTTCAAATTACAAACTTGCCCTAAATTATTTCCTCATATTTATGACTAAGCTAACATTATGTTTGGCTCTTTTGAGCATATATTTTCTAAACTTTATTTCTAGGTTTTGTTTAATTATTCTTTTTAATATTTTTGTTTTCTAAGTAGTTTTGTTTTTGTTTTTCTTTGGCTTGATTTTTCTCTTCAACCTTGTTCATTTCGTTTTGCATATTGTTTTATACTTTCTCTTTTGGGGAATATTTTTTGTTTAACCCTTTTAGGTTTTTTATTAACTTCATGTCTCCTATTGTTCTAGGTTTTATCCAAATGGCAACTAGTTTTCAACTAATTGCATAAGGCTTTCAACCTTCCTAGCAACAATCAATCAACCTAGAGAAAATCCTAGGCAAATTCTTTGATTTTGTTCAACTAGAGTATCAAGCACAACTTTTTCTAGAAATAAATTAATTTCATGTGAAATTTTCAACATACCTTATTTGGGAAAAAAATTGGGATGTAACATTCTTGCTCATACTTGGATCCACTTCTCACCTTCTAGTATTGATCCTTGAGTATGCTTGTTGATTTAAACTCATAGTCATATTTAATTTGATGGGTTTAGGTAAAAAGAAGTAAGGTTAGACTATGTAAGAGCTCATGTACATGAATCATTGGGCTATAACGCGAGGGGTTGATTGGTTCAGGCCGACATTGCGACCGGCGAGTCATGCAATAAAACCTCTAATTGTCATCACAACAGTTTCTTTAGTATGTTGGCTAGCACACAAGCTCCCATTCTCGCCTAGCGCGACGGGAAGTCAGCAAATGCACTTGTGCCTGCGTGCTTTGGGCTGGCCCATAATGGGAGAGCGCCACCTTTTTTGTTTCATTTTATGTTCTTTTTAATTTTAAAAATGTGAGAGGATACAAAAAATATTCCAAAATTTTATATTCTTCGCAAATTTTGAAAACTGTTACTTCATGACTAAAATGTTCACCGATTCAAAAAATTCTTGGGAAATTCAAAGACATTTGGGGATTTCAAAAGAGTTTGTCAATTCCCGAAAAATGTTTGAAAATTCAAAATATGTTCCCAAATTTCAAAAACATGTTAAAAATTGCAAAAAACAATGCCACTTCCAAAAGATCATTAATGAATTCAAAAGTTGTTCAAAAATTTCAAAAATTGATCATCAGTTCAAAACCTATTCATGGATTCAAAAATTGTTCCTGAATTTCAAACAACATCTTAAAATTAGAAAATATTTCTAGATTTAAAAAATGTTGACAAATGAAAAAATGTTCTTTCATTACAAAAAAAAGTGTTTGCCATTTTTTTTGAGAAAAGGTAAAAAAAGAAGAAAATAGAGAAAACTGAAGAAAACCAAATGAAAAACAAAGAAAATCATGGTTTTGGGAAGTTTCTCATACCTTCCTAAAACTGGTGGGAAATACATAGGAAATGTTGAACTGGGTTGGATCAACTTGTTGCGTTCAGTCACGGGAGGGATCACAGTACCTCTCATCTATTGCGGTACGCGCAGAATAGGAGGTGCGCGCTAGAGAGGGGGATTTTGGAACCCGAGTGTATTGGGGGACCTTATTTTAAATACCTTAAAAATCCTATTTAAAGTTTCAATAAAATCTGGTAAGAACTCTACGTGATCATAAATATGTACATTACATAAGTGTAAAGTTTGGTGATGCAATAAGTAACCATGTAAGCTATATAAAAATTACGAAATGACGATTTCCAAATAGTGAATAATACATGTCCTATTCATCTTTCCGAAATCATGATTTTGTCATTTTTGTGTAACTCAACATGGCTAATTATTTCAGCATTAAAAATTTCACATCTGTAATATACATCATAAAAATGTTAATTTCTTTTCAGAATATTTTAAACTTTCCAATTGCATTTTGACACGATCCAAAACATAGGACTCCAATGCAGCCGTCCTCTAAAGTGACTTTTTGGCATGCGTTAGCGCATGCTACAACAGTTGCCTGGTCATGAGTTTGAATCTCAGAATTGGTGCAATTATTTTAAAAATTTGGGCCTCTTGTGGGATGCCATCTTTTGTAGTAAGTGCAGATGACAACAGGGTGTGACGGCACGCCGGCCAAAGCCACACACGAACGCAAATAGACGTGTGACCGATTCAAATTTCAATTGTTATATGTGCGGACCGACCGAAAATCAAAGAAATACACCATCCTTTATTACGAAGTATTTATTAATGGATTACATCAAATACTTGTTTGTTCATTTGGTGCAAGGTCAATATTGATTAAAAAAGAAGAGCTTTAAGATTATGATTTTTGTCGACAACAAATAGGTTGAGCGGTGGTCTCACTAGTGAACCTTAAATAAAAAACATGACCAGTTTAGGTGTTGCTTTGATTTTTAAAGCATGGTCGTAAGGCAGTCCATAAATTGATCACATAAGCGGTCATCCGACTCGTATCATCAGTAATTTATTTTTTGTAATAATACTTCTGTAAGAGATTGGGTGACGACCAAAATCCCTCGGCAATGCAATTCTTGGTGAAAAAAATGATTTTAACTAACACAAGTGGCTCGTCACAAACAACCGTTCGTTTTATTGTGATTTGAGATCATTGGGCAAAAATATCACATGTGCATATAAGTTTCACATATGATCCAAACACACATATATTCATGAAAAAATATGGTTCGAGTCCAAAATCATATCATTTGGGTCCTAGTTAGAATTATTAAGCATAGTCAAGCCATAGCAATATCAATATAAAAACATAGATGATACTGGGCAACATACCCTAACAGATATAACTATTACATGATGAATCTCATTTAATTTATATCCACCCATGTGCTTATAGGAAATCACACATGAATGGGTTGAGACTATACCTGACCATGGAAAACCCGGCCCGACGAGCCCGACCCGACCCAGTGAGAAATTCTTAGGCCAGGCCGGACCTGGGCTTTCCTATGGGCCGGGTCCAGACCTAAAAACCAAGCACGAAGGTCGGGCGAGGCCGGGCTCGGGCTCGCAGAAGCCCATTTTTACGCCTATGTTGGGTCGGGTCTATCGAGTCGGGTCGGGCCTGGGTCCAAAAAGTAGGACCGATGGTCGGGTCAGGCTTATTCGGGCTTGGGCCGAGAAAGTAGGCCCGATAGTCAGGTCAGGCTAGGCCTAGGCCTGAGTTTTGTATCACGGGCTTTTTTAGGCCCGGTCCAAGGACCGGCCCGGCCCGAGTTTTGGCCAAGTATAGTTGAGACATGATGGTGATAATGAAGGAGTTGGTGATGTCGATGATAAAGATCCCCCCTCCCGTGGGGCTGTCTCCAAAAAGCGCCCAGAGAAGAAGATTAGAGATGGCAGCCGCGTTCACTCTAAGGAAAAATCTGGAAAAATACGTAAGAAGTTTTTAGGGCGAAAGAGAATATAGTGGCGAAAGAATTGCACCACGGGGCCTCTATAGCCCCACTATGCGTCCAGGGCTATGCTATGTGAGCCTGCCACGTGGATCACCCCTATGGCTCCATGGCTCTTTTCCATCACTATCGGCGAATACATTTTCTCTGAAATTTTTCAAGGGCTTCTACTTTTCCGCATAGAATACAACACCATAGGTAATTTCGATGAAAACAACATCGGTCTGGTTAGTTCTTAGTCCGGTTAGTTCTTCTTTAAATTGTGCAAGACACATGACAAAACAAAGCAAACATTTTAGAATTATCAAGGTGTTTATAGGTTCCGAGTGTAATTCATGACTTTGGGGTGTGTCATGTGCTTAGCTTTTGCTTTAGGTTATAAGACAAAAGGTTAGGCTTAACTTTGACTTTTGCACTTTAGCTTATAAGGCAAAAGATGCCGAATCAAACAGAGGTACCCCATGTCTCGCTTAATGGCAGACATAGGGCAACCTCTCCTGGGTACCCATGAGCCTGTCCAGCGCGCCAGGAGACCGCATGCCACGAACCACATCTTCATTTTTTCCTTCGTTTTTCATGATTGTTTTTTTAATTTTTTGCTTGTTTACTATTCTTTATACTTCCAAATATTATATATATACATACATACATATACATATTAAAAAATGATATAAAAGATTTGAAAAAATATTAATCATGCATTTAAAAAATGTTGAACGTGTATATAAAAATGTTTCCGATGCATATGACAATAAGTTGTAAAATGTGCCTGTGGAAAAAAGACATAAAAATATTGTTTTTCCAAAAATATTATCATGTATTTGTAAAATATTAACTGTTTATCAAAAATATGTTTCTGATGTATATGAAAAATGCATAAAAATTGTACAATGTGTGTGGGAAAAAATAGACATCAAAATATATTAATCATGTATTTGTAGAATGTTAAACGAGTATATATAAAATGTTTCTGATATAGAAAACATGTACAATGTGTATGGAAAAAGTAGACATAGAAATATATGTATCTAAGAAAATGGTAGTCATGTCTTTACCAAACGTTAAACTTGTATATAAAAAATTTCTGTTGCATACAAAAAATGTACAATGTGTATGAAAAAAGTGGACGTAAAAAAAAGTTTTCATTATAAAATGTAATCATGCACATTTGAAAATGTGAAACGTGTATATAAATATATTCTCAATGTACACACAAAAATGTACTCCCTCCGTCTCAAAATAAATGCCCTAACCTTAGTACAACTTTGTATTAGAGTTAGTACAAAGTTGAGACAATTATTTTGAAAAAAAAGAAGTAGAACATATATGCAAAACAGTAGGTATAAATTAAATTCTTTAAAAATGTAAATCAAGGTAATAGAAAAATGTTAAATATCCACAAAAAATGTTTCAAATGTATGCGGAAAATATAGAATGTGTCAGAAAAAAAGTGAAGAAAAATGAAGCAAACCGGTGAAAGCTAAGAGAGAAAAAAAAAACAAAGAAAACATGAAGAAAATAAGAAAGTACGAAAACCTAGTGAAACTCAACAAAGAAAATACAAATATAACAAAGAAAGAGAAACAAAATAAAAAACTTAATGAAATCCAATAAAGAAACAAAGAAAACAGATGACAAAGTAAAGAAAACCAAAAAAATGAAAATAAATATAAATATAACTGAGGAAAACATAAAGAAACGTGAAGTGAACTAAGGCGAATGAGCACACACGAGGGAACGATAGAAAATGGGCGTGTCAAGTACTGTAGCGCATTAAAAAATTTCACACGAGTGAAGTATACATCTAGCTATAATCAAGATATCGCTTCCGCAAACAAACACTGCTTAGACCAACTCCAACGGGCCGACCCAAACGGACAACGATTTCGTTCGTTTTTTGTCCGTTTTGGTCGGTCGGCCGTTCGGGGTCCGCCCTGTTTTAGATATGGGTCGGCAGCGCGCCCAATACGTCGATCCATATGTGCCGGCGTGGTCAGCTGTCCACCCTATTTTGCATGATTTTCATAGACTGAATCAAATAACATAATTTGGACCGAAAATAGCATAGTTATTACAATCCGAATAAAAATAAAAATGTCTCACATAGTTCTCACATAGTTTTGCAAACGAATAAAAGAAGATAAATCTATTGGTTGCCAACATGAGCCACATATACTCAACCAAATCATTTTGCAGTTGCACGTGAGTTTTCCAATCACGCATGTCTTGATGAAATTGGATGAACTGTTCAAACGTTGCCGCTCCTTCATGCTTAGGCACAACATTCTCACCCTGAAACTGAAAGCCTTGATCGTACAGACGTTTCGGACGCTCGTCTTCTACGATCATATTATGCATGATCACACAAGCAGTCATCACTTCCCATAGTTTCTGCGTGCTCCACGTATTAACAGGATACCAAACGATGCCCCATCGAGATTGCAAAACATCAAAGGCACGCTCGACATCCTTTCTAGCACCCTCTTGCTCTTGGGCAAATCTTTTCCCCTTCTCTCCGACAGGGTTGGGTATTGTCTTGACAACAGTGGTCCACTGAGGATAGATACCGGCACCCAGGTAGTATCCTTTGTCGTAGTTGTGGCCGTTGACAGTAAAGTTCACCGGTGGGCTGTTGCCTTTGACAAACCTAGTAAACACCGGCTAGCGCTGAAGCACGTTTATATCATTGTGTGATCCGGCCATGCCAAAGAAAGAGTGCCAGATCCAAAGATCTTCAGACGCAACGGCCTCTAGTATGACAGTGCAAGCCTTGACATGTCCCTTATACTGCCCTTGCCAAGCAGAAGGGCAGTTCTTCCACTCCCAGTGCATGCAGTCTATGCTACCAAGCATCCCTGGGAAGCCCCTGCTGCATTCATCGCCAACAAACGGGTTGTATCTTCAGCAGTCGGCTCTCTCAAGTACTCAGGGCCAAACACAGCAATAACAGCCTTGCATAACTTATACATGGACTCTAGACAAGTAGACTCGTTCATACGGACTTACTCGTCAATAAGATCACCGGGCACTCCGTATGCAAGCATTCGGATGGCGGTAGTGCATTTCTGATAAGAGGAAATACCTATCTTTCCAACGGCATCCACTTTGCACTCGAAATAGTCATCATAGCTGACCACCCCCTCTCTAATACGGCTGAAAAGATGCCTAGTCATACGAAAACGATGGCGGAATTTTTGATGCTTGAACAACAGGTTTGCTGTATCAAAATAGTCCTTCCATAGAAGGAAATGCCCGCTCTCTCGGTTGCGATTCAACGCCGGAAGGTGGCCCGGAATGGAGCCACGAAACAACGGCCACTGGCTGTTGAGCTGGTGATGGACCAACACGGCAACCAATACCTCCTCCTCGTCATCGGACGACGAATCTCGGAGTCGCAAAGGAAATTGTGAAAAAATAACTCGCCGGCAGAGTCCATTTTGTACCTTGGCAAACTGTCGAACAACTTGCGGGCGTTGAGGAAGAAGACGGCCGTCGAAGGGAGTCGCGGCGCGCACGGACCAGCTAGCTGCTTTGCCGGTGTCCGACGAGCGTGCCGGTGAGGATCTGACCGGGCGGCGAGGCGGCTCCTCGGCGGGCTGTGTGGTGGGTGGGGGGGGGGGGGCGCAGGAGTGGGAAGCAATTGGCTCCCCGGTGGCAAGACGGCGGCGGCGGCGGGCGACATGGGAGTGGGCGGCGTTGCTGGGCGGATGTGGAGGCGTGGGCAGCTGGGAGAGTCGCCGGAAAAATGGGCGGCAACGTCGGCGACGAAGGAGGCGGACGAGGGTTGGATGTGGGGAGGCCAATGTGCCTCCGACCAGCGGGCCCGGAGGAAGAGAAGGCGAGCGTGCCCGCGTTCGTCGCGTCAGCGTCGATGCAAATCCGGCTCAAAAATGGGCCGGGAATGGGTCACCCGCGGACGAAAACCGGACGCGCATCCGTTTGAGTCGGCGCGCTGGGCCGCCTTTTATGTTGGCACCAACCCAAACAAACGGTGACGAATGAAATAAATCGCTGAATTGAACTTGCTTTTACCATGCTCATCCGCCGGAGCTTACCAAAGCTAACACCCATGTAATGTATATTTTTTACATTGGTGTACGGGCTTTTGGATCAGAGGGAGTGTTTGGATCAGTTGAGCGAGTGTAGTGGAGTGTTCCCGTCAACTTGACTTGAATCCTGGTGAGCGACTTTTAACAATACTAGGACAAAAAAAACGCGGCGGCAAATGCCGCGCCTATCGAAATGCCTATGTATATATGTTGGTTCCTTCCTAAAAAGGCGCTAGTGGAGTTAAGAGCAGAGCTGATGTAATTAGCTCTTGCTATTTCTGTCTCTTCTCCCTGCAATCTATGGATCAGATCTTTGAACAGTCAAATCTGTGATAGGCCGTTGCTTGTCGATTTGGTACATCTGAAACTAAATTTTCTAATTTTTGTAACATTCCCTTTATTGTAGGAAATGTTTATTTATCTATTTAAAAAAAAGGAGGTTTAACCCCCGACCTGTGCATCAATCGATGCATACAGTCATCTTTATTAATTATTTCACGAAGGTCTGACAAAAATATACATCACATCACCCGAAGCCACCATTCACACTTACACACTCGATAATGTGGAGTGCTCTTACTCCCCATATCTAAAATCGGTGTTGTCGCCAATCCATCCACATAACGTATCGGGACCAACAGCCGGTGTAGCAGACTTAAAGCGCACACCACATGCACACGTTAGAAGCCCCCATCATCATCGGTCCACTGACCCATCTTCAGGAGAGAGATCTATATCATCTTTGCCAGTCCGAACATTCGTCGACGCCACCACGACGCCAAACAGCGCCACCGCCCTGTGCTCATCCGTCTAGACGCGAAGATAATGGAAGAACTCTCGTGCGTAGCACCTGCCAACCAGGCATGACTCAGCGTAGCACCTGTCGGCCAGGCATGACTTGACAGCTCCACCAAATCTCCGGCCAAGACGAAGCCACTCCATCTCCAGCCTCTGTCATCCAACACTTCTCCACAAACGATGCTTCCAAGAGAGAAACGACACCGCAGTACCGCCATCGTCCGATTTGTAAGGTCAGATCTTAGGGTTTCCCCCGAAGCAGTGCCCACCACCAGCAACCGTCAAGGATCCACACAGTGCCCACCACCACTCAGCCCTCAAGGCGACGCCTTCAGGAAGGTCACGGCGTCAAGGACGCCGCCGCCGCCCACCGGAGTTAGGGTTTTCACCCGAGAGGCAGTAAGGTAGGAAGTGGAGGAGCGGATGTAGACCGACGTCTCCAACAAGAACAACGGCGCCCTTAAGCATCGTCGGCGGCGTGGCCGGCCAGGGCCGACAAAGGGGTTTCCCCCAATCTAAATCTCCTCCATCAACTTCCTCCACGGCCACGCCGGCACCGCCAGAAACCCTGAGGAGAGAAACACACCGATTAGGGGCCAGAGGACAGTGACCGGATCAGCCACCGCGGGCCGCCAGAACAACCAACGACTCCACGAGCCGTGATCCCTGCAGCGACCCACGACGGCCGCCACCACCCATCGCGCCGCCCGCAAATCTTGATCCCGGTAGGCAGCCGACCAGCCGCAACCCTAGCCCGAACCACCACGGCCCCAGGCCAGAGAAGACGCTGCAGGATGCCTCCAGGACGCGCATCAACGGAGCCGAGCCTCCCACCACCGTCCGCGCCGTTCGCGGATCCCAGATCGGATCAGGACCGAACGGGCCCGACGACCGCGACCGCACGCACCGCGACGGTGCGCCCACCAGCACGATGAGGCCATGCCGCACGCCGAAGACCGACTCCGCCACGAGCAAGGACGCTGCCGCAGAGCCGAACGCCGGACAGCCGCCGCCCGCACGCGAGATCCCCTCCTCCCGCGCGAGCAGCAACCAGAGAGCACCCCGCCGCCGCCGGCTCCGCGCAGGCTTTGCCTGCCCGAGGCCACCGGCGATGGCGAGGAGGAGAGGGGCTGGTGAGGGGAGTCCGGCTGCGGGGGAGACGGGGTCGCCGCCCGTGTTGCGCCCCGAGGAGGGAGGGGGCCTCGGGAGACACAGATTCGATGGGTTGTTCTGTTGTAATCCATTGTAGGAAATGTATCTTCGAGCCGCTGGTTTTGGCCCTATTTTTCCTCTTCTTAACACAGAAAAACAATCTGGGAATCTTGTGTGTGTCTTGGTATGAAGAAACATCGTAAATCCATATATTGCTGCTGAGAGAGATATCCGTTCATGTTTTAGATGTTTTGGTTTGTTTGGGATGGTAACAAACTGTCTACTATCTGTTCCGAAGGATCTCATACGTTGCTAGGATAGGTGGTTCAGCTTTTTGCATTGATGGCACTCTATATTTCGGAAGGGCTGACGTAACTGATCTGCATGACCAGATCATTCAGCCTGGCTTTTATCTTGGACATGGTGCTTATAAGTCAGTTATATCTAGTGGTTCCTTGTTTCTATTCTGAACGTAGTACTACTTAGATCTCACCTATGAATCGTATGTTTATGAATTATTAAAGACCTAGAATTCTCTTTTCTTGTGGAAATATATCATGTATTGGAATTTTTTTTTTCTTGGTACCAAATACGCAACGACTTCAGCTTCTGTAAATTAAGATGTAAAAGACTCGAACAGTTAAAATAAAAGATGTAAAAGACTCAAGATAGACAGTGGACATAGCATGTACATAGATAAGTGTGGTAATATTTATTACAACTGAAACGAATACTGTTTGAACCCCGCAAAAAACAACTAAAGTTTGAAAATACTACAAATAGTTTAAGTGGTGCGCTCAAAAGGACTGGCATATTTGTGTACTGTTCTTGTTGTTTCCTTTTCGTCTACTGCAAGTACATATTTTTGTCCTTTTGATGTTGGCATTCTTATCTGACAAGTACCCTGTTCAAATTAAAATCATGACTTTTATAGAATTCTTCAGCAACTCTAGGAAAAACAGAGGCATCGGAATATATTTAAACGAATCAGCCAATTTGGTTGGCAACAAAGGTAGTGACGTTCATCACAATATTGATCAAAGTTACCATGACTCAAGAATTTTCTGCAAAAGCACACGTAAAACCACTGTGCCAAATCTTAACTGATGTATGTTAGACTATATATACGTAGCCCTGTATGTATATACTGTACATTGTATTGTATCCCTTGGGTACCCTTATATAATGAGATAGCCACACGCTGTTTAGGGTGTCGAGCACTTCCTAAAACATCACGTCTTACATGGTATCAGTTTAGGTTACGATGTCTTCCGCTGCACCGCCGCCGCCACCACCGCCGCCGACCCCTGGCGCCGCGCCAGCTTCTGGCGCCACCCCGACTGCCGTGGCGCCGGCCCTCGCCCCCGCCTCGCCGTTCCTCGCCTCCCGGCCTCTAGCGACAGCCTATGGGGCCCCGACGTCGCCCCGCCATCCGATTGGATCGGATCTCAACGCCCAGCCTGGGGCTGCTGCCTCTTCAGGTGCGCGTCAATCCGTCCATGGCGGCCCGCCGCCATCGTCATCCTGAACGGCCCCCTACGGCGCGTCATCGGTGCCGCAGCACTACGCTGCGCCTCTCCGCCCTACTATGGCGCGCCGCCGCCGCACCAGTCCGTGCCGCCGCCGCCGATGATCTGTGGGCCGTCTACACCGCACCACTACTCACCACCGACGGTCTACCCTGCGCCGCTTCAGCCGTCCCAGGGAGCTACGGCTGCGTTGCACTACGGGGCTCGTGCCATGGAACCCTACGGTCCCCCCGCGATCGGTTCCTCTGGAGCCCCGCCCTACTCGGTGGCCGCTGGTCATCCCGGGGCGGCCCCGTCGATGGGTTTCTATGCCCCGCCACCGGTGCATGCTGACCCGGCCGCGCTGCCGTCGCCGTTCTACTTCTCGCATCTCCTGCCGGTGAAGCTTGCGCCGGACAACTACTTGTCCTGGCGTGCCCAGGTGCTGCCTCTTCTGCGGAGTCGCTACCTCGAGGGCTACGTCTACGGCTCTATCCCGTGTCCGCCGCCTCATCACCCGGCGTATCACACGTGGGTGGCTCAGGATCAAGCCATCCTCTCCGCCATCCAGTTCTCGCTCACCCCGAGCGTCTCCTCGCTGGTCATCTTCGCTGCTACATCCCGGGAGGCGTGGGCGGTGCTTCACACAAGCTTTGCCTCCCAGTCTCAGGCGCGTGCTCATTCTATACGCACCGAGCTGGGTGAGACTAAGCTTGGTGACCTCAGCATCACGGACTACTTCAACAAGATGAGGAGTCTAGCCGACACGTTGGCCTCTGTTGGCCAGCCGCTACAGGATGAGGAGTTCACCACCTTTGTGCTTAACGGGCTCGATGATGATTATGACAATCTTATTGAGAATGTCCATGGCCGTGATTATCCGCTACCATCTCGTGAGCTCTATGCACGGCTCCTTGGCCGTGAACAGCGCATCAAGGTGCGCCACGTCTCCCCTGGCTTCGCCGCTGCCAATGCCGCGACTCGTGGCAAGCCCCCGCGGTCATATTCTTCCAACAGCAGACCGGCGTCGTCACCACAACAGGCTTCACGGGGCAATGCTCCGACCATCATGGGCGGCAATCGGCCGGTGGCGTGCTGCTCCTCTTGTGGCGCCCCGCAGGCCTGCCAGCTCTGTGGAATTGAGCGGCACATTGCCTCTCGCTGCCATCGGCGCTACAAGCAAGACTTCCTTGGCCTTGGCAACAATGGCAAAGGGAATGATAAGCAGGCTGCTGCTGTGGTGACGGGTCATGATTCTAGACGCACGCCATCTTACTCCATTGATCCTGCTTGGTACATGGACACTGGCGCCACCAACCACCTCACAAGCGAGATGAGCAAGCTCTCTACTCAGGAGCCATATCGCGGTCATGATCGGGTTCACACCGCAAACGGAGCAGGTATGAGCATCTCACATGTTGGTCAGGCCTCTCTCCTTACACATAATTTTTGCCCATTGCATCTCTCCAATGTCCTTCGAGTTCCCTCCGCTACGCGCAGTTTGTTGTCCATTCCTCAACTTACTCGTGATAATAATGTCCTTGCTGAGTTTCACCCTTTTCGTTTCTTTATCAAGGACCGGGACACGAGGGCCATTCTGCTTAGCGGTCGCCTTCGGCATGGCCTATATGCTCTTGATGCGCCGCCACCATCTTCCATGCCGTCTTCTCCCAGGTGTTCACTACTATACGTGTGCCGTCTACACACTGGCATGCACGCCTTGGCCACCTGGCGGACCCCATAGTTCGACATATATTGCATCGTCATGATCTACCAGTTGCGTCCAATAAAAATGCTAAAACTATCTGTGATGCCTGTCAGCAGGGCAAGAGTCATCAACTTCCATTTTCAGATTCTAGTCGTGTTGTGACACATCCTCTTGAGCTTGTGTTTTCCGATGTATGGGGTCATGCCCAGACGTCCGTGAGTGGTCACAATTATTATGTCAATTTTATTGATGCTTACAGTCGGTTTACTTGGCTATATCTTATTAAGCGCAAGTCTGATGTATTTGATGTCTTTGTTCAGTTTCAAGCCCACGTTGAGCGTCTCCTTAAGCACAAAATCATTCATGTGAAATCCGACTGGGGGGGGGGGGGTGAATACCACCACCTCAACTTGTTCTTTAACAAGCTTGGGATCTCACATCGTGTGTCATGTCCTCATACACATCAGCAAAATGGAACTGCCGAATGTAAGCATCGACATCTTGTTGAAACAGGGCTCACCCTACTAGCTCATGCTTCTGTCCCGTTTCGTTTTTGGAGTGATGCCTTCTCCACAGCCTGTTTTCTTATAAATAGGCTTCCGTCGCGACTTCTAAAAATGAAAACCTCGCTTGAACTCCTACTTACTGAAATTCCAGACTACACCTTTTTCAAAGTGTTCGGGTGTGCATGTTGGCCTCATCTCCGTCTATATAACAAACATAAGCTTGAGTTTCGGTCCAAGAAGTGTGTTTTTCTAGGGTATAGTTCTCTTCACAAAGGGTACAAATGCTTACATGTCCCTACCAATCGCGTCTACATCTCTCGTGATGTTGTGTTTGATGAAAACGTGTTCCCCTTTCGCACACTTCCGACTCACCCTACCGGTCATCCGTCACAAGTGCCCATGCCTATACCTTCGCCTGACCAATTTGTCGATGTTGCATATACCCCTGCGTTGCTTCCTAATCATGATGTAGGTATTGCACGTGGCGCTCGCCTGGAACTACTTGAGGAGAGGATTCCGGACGACTCTCCTGCTCAGGGCGTGCATGGGCCATGCACAACGGGTGGAGTCTGCCCCGCCCGCCCGCCCGTTCCTGCCTCGCCCGTGATGGCTCCCCTGCGCGACGTGCATGGGCCATGCATCGCGGGTGGCGTTCGCCCCGCCCGCCAGCCCGACTGTGCCTCGCCCGTGGCCTCCGTCCCGTGCGACGTAGCTGCGCCATGCACAGCGGGTGGAGCCCGCCCGCCTGTCACGCCGACGCGTGGCTCCATGCTGCTGGTCCCGTCGGCACCAACTGAGGCTGCCTCGCCCGGTGCTCAGCCGACCTCTCCTGTGTCGGCCGCTGCCACGCCCAGCTCCCAGCCGGCCTCGCCTGGGCTGGCTACTGCTTCGCCGGATCCCGGGCTGCCGACCAGCCCTGCGTCGGCGGTCTCGGCTCCATCATCTCCTGCACCAACACCGCCTATACTGCCTGTTGTCACGCATCGTCCTCGCACACGTAGCCAATCCGGTGTTCTTTGTCCAAAGAAACGCACGGATGGTACGGTTGCGTGGCTCGCTGGGTGTATGGCTCATGTTGCTGCTGATCCCACTGTCGAGCCTCGTCATTTTCAGGCTGCACTCAGTATTCCACACTGGCGTATGGCAATGGAACAGGAAGTTTAGGCTCTCCATAAGAATAATACTTGGCGCCTTGTTCCTCCAGTTTCTGGTGTCAATGTTATTGATTCCAAGTGGGGTTTTAAAGTCAAACGGCATGCTGATGGCTCCATTGAACGCTACAAGGCACGACTGGTTGCCAAGGGCTTCAAACAGAGGTATGGTCTTGATTATGAAGACACGTTCAGTCCAGTCATCAAGCCCACTACCATTCGATTGCTACTGTCTCTTGCTGTTACTAGAGGATGGTTCCTTCGTCAGCTTGATGTACATAATGCTTTTCTCCATGGAGTTCTGGAGGAGGAGGTTTATATGCGTCAGCCACCTGGTTTTGTTGATCCGGCTCGCCCTCATCATCTCTGTCGTCTGGTTAAGGCATTGTATGGACTCAAGCAGGCCCCTCGTGCATGGCATGCTCGCCTTGGATATGTTCTTCGGGCTCTTGGGTTTACTCCCTCCACTGCTGATACGTCTCTCTTTCTCCTACAGCGCCCTGAGGTTACGATGTATCTTTTGGTATATGTTGATGACATCATTCTCATCAGTTCCTCTGACTCTGCTGCTGATCGTCTTGTGAGTGCCCTCAGTGCTGATTTTGCTGTCAAGGATTTAGGTGCTCTGCATTTTTTCCTTGGTCTGGAGGTTTCACGTTCTTCTGCTGGGCTGATTCTCACTCAGAATAAGTACTCCTTGGACTTCTTGCGACGTGCTGGTATGCTCAAATGCAAACACGCTATCACCCCGATGTCTGCCACTGATCGGTTGTCTGCTCTTGATGGTGATTCTCTATCCTCTGATGATGCTACTGAGTATCGTAGCCTTGTTGGTGGTCTACAATACCTCACCATTACTCGGCCTGATATCTCCTACGCAGTCAACCGTGTGTGCCAATTTCTGCATGCGCTCAGGACATCTCATTGGTCAGCAGTGAAACGTATTTTGCGCTATGTCAGCCTTACTGCTTCCTATGGCTTGCTTCTTCAGCCGGCACCTTCGTTGGAGTTGTCTGCTTTCTCTGATGCGGACTGGGCTGGTAGTCCTAATGACAGGCGATCCACGGGGGGATATGCGGTATTTCTGGGTCCTAACTTGATCGCCTGGAATGCTCGTAAGCAAGCAACAGTGTCTCGCAGTAGTACTGAAGCTGAGTACAAAGCTGTTGCTGACGCGACTGCTGAGATTATATGGGTACAGTCTCTATTGAGAGAGTTGCATGTTACTCAAGCTCATCCTCCAGTTCTGTGGTGTGCCAACATCGGTGCTACCTATCTTTCATACAACCCGGTGTTTCATGCTAGGACTAAACACATTGAAGTGGACTATCACTTTGTTCGGGAACGTGTTGCACATAAGCTACTTTCTATCAAGTTCATCTCATCAAAGGATCAACTTGCTGACATCTTCACGAAGCCTCTTCCACAACCACAGTTTGTAGGCTGTAGGCGCAATCTTAACTTGCTTTGTACTTCAGGCCACAGTTAAGATTGAGGGAGGGTGTTAGACTATATATACGTAGCCCTGTATGTATATACTGTACATTGTATTGTACCCCTTGGGTACCCTTATATATTGAGATAGCCACACCCCGTTTAGGGTGTCGAGCACTTCCCAAAACATTACATCTTACAATTCAAAACACGACCTCTAAATCCATAACTTATTAAGTCGATTACTTATTATTTCTCACCTCTTCGGCCACTACAACCTTTTATTTCATTCAAAAGAACATTCTTATTCTACAAAAACAAAATAAACATCGTAGAATCAATATGTTCAACAGTAATTCACCTGAGCAGTGTTCTCTTAATCAAAGATGCAGGTAGAGCATAAAAATTATTGCGGAGACTTTGAAAGGTAACATTTATTATTAATTGAAGTTTCCTACATTTGCATCCTAATATATGTTATCCCATATTCCCATTAAGCATTTAAATTGAGCTTTTCCAACCTCTGATTGAAATGAACTGAAATGGGCTACTCAACTACGGCTTCATATTATCGCTCGAGCATTGGATGTGAGTTGTAAGCACAGACCCTGCAAACTTTAATTTATGCAAAGATTACGTCAATCTTGCACTTGTTTTCCAAGCATTTACTGGATGCATCAATGATGCAAGAGAAAATGGAGAAAAGGGGGAGGCAGCAAAATGAAGAAGAAAGGTAGAGGCGATGAATACCTTGACCGGAGAGGGTGCTGCCATGGCTGCAGTGATGTTCAACTCAGTGCCGGAAGCGAAGCTTGGCCCAGGCTTAAGAAGGGGGGGGGGGTGGGAGGGAACCTAGATGGTCATGGAAGATACATCGGAGCACTCCCATCACCCACCAAAGTGCAGCCACATCCATCGAGTTTGACCGAGGCCAAGAACCAGGCTTAGGGTTTGTGGCTGCGCGTGCCCATAGCCGAGCTAAGGTGGAGGAGGGCATGGAGGGGAGGCGAAGAAGGAGATGGAGCTTCGACAGCGGCGGCGGCGGGTGGTGATGGGTGGATCGATGGCGGCGTGCAGTCCTTTCTCTCGGTCTCCCTCTGTTGAGATAATTGCAAGGCTACACATCATGGCGGATAAGTAGTACTAGTCAAAAGTTTTACACATCAGTATCACTTTACACGCAAATCAGTCCGTGGTTGGATGGTTAGGAAGATTGTTGTATCCCCTGTCCACCAGAGTTCAAGTCCCAGACTTAACGTTGGTGCTTGCATTTTTCTGGATTTATTTTAGGTCTTTCGGCGATGTGCTTTCAATGGGAGGAGACGTTTCCGTCGACAACGAAGACGTCAGTGGCGACTTCGTCAATCTCAAGATGATGTGACCATGGTTCTCATGGCTATTTTGATCCTTGCTGGTTGCACCAATGCATGAATTGTAGTGGTTGAACCTCTCTACAACTTGGTGCCACAAGTTTGTTCATAAGACTTTGCATCATAGTTTATTTCCTTGTCAAAGTTGCTATTCTGTTGAAAATGACACCAAGTTGATTTGATGCTATTATTTTAATGCCCTGTTGATTTGATGCTAGTAAGTTGTCTATGGGGTTTTAGCCCAAGATACAAACTAGTAAATGGTTGCATTTGTGTTCCTTTACAACTCTGCTGAATTTCATGCCGTGAAGTCTTCTGTAACTACTTATTTTGTTGCTGTGAAAATGCTTCAGGTTATAATCTGCCAGTGAAAATCTGTGATTTTCACTAAGTCGGAATCTGTTATGATTTTGGCTATGTTTAGAGCATGATAGCATTGATTCTTGCACCTGGTGTTTTATCTATTTGTTGGGCGTTGTAATACTATTTGATAGCTTTGATTCCATGTCTCGGTTGAAGTCAATGCTTGGCTGTAGACACTTTATTTCTGTTGATCAAAGTGGTAAGGTGCTGATTGTGGATAGATTGTGTGCTATATTGTTTTGTCCTTTGTGTGAGCTGTGCTTGATGTATTTGTGTGTTATTTAGCTCTGTTACACCTGTAATTTTATGCTTGTTCGAGTGGCAACCTTGGAATGCCAAGTGGATGCCGATAGCTATTGGTATTTTGCTGTTTTGTCTCTGTAGGCCTATTGTATCTTGTTTTGTAGTTTCCGGGAGCTACGTAACTCGGTTCGCAGCGTTCTTTATATGTTTTTGCACCATCTTACCGTGATGCATCCATTTCTACCATGTTCATGCATGTCAATATAAGTTTACTTGAGGTTCTGTCCAGAATGTTAATAACTCTAATAATGCATGAAAGATGAGTAGTATAACTATGCCATGCTTCCTTTCATCACACCCATGCATCATATTGTTTCTTGCACTATCACTTGCTGGTGTTTATTGGATGCTTATTTATTTTGGGCAGCAAGGGTTGCTGATAACGAGTACGAGGATTCTGTTGAGTACGTTCAGGAAGATCAAGAGCAATTCCATTCTGAAGATCTGACATGCAAGATGATCGTGACCTTGATACCATTTCTAGTTTTGTTATGCTTAGCTGAATCAATTCCATCGTTACGTACCGTTGCCTAGCACATGATAATCCAGCCTCCACACATTGCCATGAAACCTCTAACCCTTCATCTCCTAGCAAACATTGATTGGCTTAAGTTAGTGCTTGCTCAACCCCTTGATAGAATTGCTAGTTGCGGGTGAAAGCTGGTCCATGTGATAACATTGGCAATTTGTTTATCATCTTATTTAAATGCTATTTCATTAATGCACCTATATACTTGGTAAAAGGCGGAAGGCTTGGCCTTTTGCTCGGTGTTTTGTTCCGCTTTTGCCGCCTTTGTTTTGGCTACCGTTGTTTTATTCCATAACTGAGCGCTCCTAACACGTTCGGGGTTTTTATGGGGACCCCCTTGATAAATCGTTTAGTGTTAAGACTTGTCTGGCAAGACCCAACTTTGGTACTACATTTGCTAATAACCTAATAATAAAAAACATAGGGAATAGCTACCCCGAGGAATTAATCAACAACCCAGGCCAGTACTCCTCATGAGTGCTGGTCCAACCCAGAGCACCATGCGGGGCCAACCCGGGGCATCTCGGGAGATTTCTATCAGGCCACCGTATGCTTAGTGATACGTCTCAAACGTATCTACAATTTTTGATGGTTTCACGCTGTTATCTTGTCAACTTTGGATGTTTTGTTTACCTTTTATATCTTTTTTGAGACTAACTTATTAACTCAGTGCCAAGTGCCAGTTCCTGTTTTTTCTGTGTTTTTGAATCTTGTTAGATCTGATTTTGGAACGGAGTCCAAACGGAATAAAATCCGCAAAATGATTTTTTCCAGAACGGAAGAAGATCGGGAGGCTTGAGGGCCAAGCAAGTGGGCCCACAGGGAGCCCACAAGCCCTGTTGCCGCGGCTAGGGGGAGGCCGCGGCAACCAAGCTTGTGGCCTCCTTGGCGCCCCCTGCCCTAGGTCTTTGGCCTATAAATTCCCTAAAAATCCAGAAAAAATTAGGGCGTCCACGAAAACACTTTTCCGCTACCGCAAGCTTCCGTTTTCGCGAGATCTCATCTGGAGACCTTTCCCGGTGCCCTACCGGAGGGGACTTTGGAGTTGGAGGGCTTCTTCATCAACATCATCGCCCCTCCAATGAATCGTGAGTAGTTCACTTCAGACCTACGGGTCCGTAGTTAGTAGCTAGATGGTTTCTTCTCTCTCTTGGGTCTTTAATACAAAGTTCTCCATGATCTTCATGGAGATCTATCCGATGTAATCCTCTTTGGCGGTGTGTTTGTCGAGATCCGATGAATTGTGGATTTTAGATTAGATTATCTATGATATATATTTGAGTCTTTGCTGATTTCTTATATGCATGATTTGATATCCTTGTAAGTCTCTCCGAGTCTTGGGTTTTGTTTGGCCAACTAGATCTATGATTCTTGCAATGGGAGAAGTGCTTGGTTTTGGGTTCTTACCGTGTGGTGACCTTTCCCAGTGACAGTAGGGGCAGCAAGGCACACATCATGTAGTTGCCATCAAGGGTAACAAGATGGGCTTTGTCGTAGATATGAGATTGTCCATCTACATCATGTCATCTTGCTTAAGGCGTTACTCTGTTCTTTTGGAGTTAATACACTAGATGCATGCTGGATAGCGGTCGACATGTGGATTAATAGTAGTAGATGCAGAAAGTATCGGTCTACTTGTTTTGGACGTGATGCCTATAGATATAATCATTGACATAGATATCGTCATGACTTTGCGCGGTTCTATCAATTGCTCGACAGTAATTCATTCACCCACCGTCTACTTGCTTTCATGAGACAACCCACTAGTGAACACTACGGCACCCGGGTCTAGTCACACCTATCGTTTCCACTTTCGCTTTTACTTTGCTTTGTTACTTTGTTGCTTCCAGTTCTCACTTGGCAAAAAATCTATAAGGGATTGACAACCCCTTCATAGCGTTGGGAGCAAGCTCTTTGTGTTTGTGCAGACACTTGTGATACTCCTTCACTGGATCGATACATTGGTTCTCAAAACTGAGGGAAATACTTACCACCGCTGTGCTACATCACCCTTTCCGCTTCGAGGGAACACCAACGCAAGGCTCCAAGGCCACGGGGGAATCCTTTGCATATTTTCCTAGGAAGTCCCTAAAGGCATAGCCGTAGCAGAAGGATTCCTGGTGCCGTTGCTGACGAGAATCAAGACAAGAATAGTCTCCCGTCAGCACGCTTGTTTCTGGCGCCGTTGGAAGGTCTTTTGTTGCAGTAGCACTTAGCTTATCCGATGTGTCTTGAGACTGAGATACACGACTCTTATCGGGTTCGTCGACATGTCGGGTGGTCTTGCTCGACACGTTCTTACATTAACGATATATCTTGTGCATCGGGATTCCAGTGAGATTTTGGGTTCTCTCTGAGTTGATGTTTTCCATTAAGGAACCCGACGAGATCACGAGATTCGTGATCGAGGCTTTCTATGCAGCCTGTGGTAGTTTGTGATGGACCAGTTGGAGCACCCCTGCAGGGTTAAATCTTTCGGAAAGCCGTGTTCGCGGTTATGTGGCAACCATGGAAACTTTGTTAACATCCGGTTCTAGATAACTTGAAATAACTTTATTAAAATTGTCAACTGTGTGTAACCGTGACTGTTTCGTTCAGAGCTCCATCTCTGATCGAGAACATCATGGGGTTATGAATGACTTAAGTAGGTGTTTAGGATCACTTAGTGAACATTCATAGTTCTGGAACGTCTTGCGTAGACCACAATAACTTTAATTCATGTTCAACGTAAGTTAGCCACCATATATGCTTAGATTGCTGCTAACTCAAACGCTTAACCTTCCTCACCCAATGACTTATCTAGACTCGTCACCGAGGTCATGAGATTGCTGAGTCCATTGTAGCTCACAGTTTACTACAACCACACCACAGGTATAGGTGAAGCTGATGCAGGTGCGTACGATGCTACCCAACTCTAGTGGGAGTTTAACGAGGGTAGCGGGAGGATGTACGTGATGTATCCCGACTACTAAGGCTGTGGTCGTGATCGTGGGCCTAGCAAGGTGGGATAACATTAGCTTTTGTCATTTATCTTGTCCGTTGATGGACCCTATCTTCTATATGATAAATGAATGGTTGTGTGGATCTGTAATTTAACTTGTGGCGAGTGTAAGCCGAATCTTATTACTCTTGCATCTATTATGTATTGCAATGTTTATCTTGCTTGCGAAGCGCTTAGATGCGACTCTTTCCCCTTTTGAGGCCTCGCCCCCTAATAAGGAAAGTATCACATCTTGGACATTACAAGTTGGTAATCAGATCCTTACGACCGCATGAGCCTTTGATTCATGGAACTTGGCCGAGTCGAGTCTAGTGAAAATTGTTTTGGGTCTTAGTTATATCGGAGAATAGGTTTCTTTTTTCTCCTCTTCTATGCTCTGGTGCGGTTCACGACTTAGGAAATTTTGATTCTACTCTTCTTCTCGCTCAAAAAAAATTAGGATCACGCGGATATTTTGGAATCTATACGATACCGATGGGACAGAGTCTTGTCTCGGCGCCTCCTGTTATCGAGTAGTTGAGGTCCACGGGATTCTTATGCACATCATTATTGTTCAGATTTCTTATTATCTAAGAACGAAGGATGCTTGAAATTGCTTCAATACTAGTAGTGGCGAGATAAGGCTGGCAGTCCCCTGTACTGGTGAGAGTGACCGGATGTACTGCCATACTGAGTATCGTTGTATTTTTGAGGATCTCAGGTAGATGAATTTGAGATTCTTCTCGCTTGTGTTTCAAAAAGTTGCGGGAAAGGTGTAGCTAATTACACTGAGTACGTTCTCGAAACCGCAACCAGATTGCACAATCAAGAAATTTTTCGGAAGTTCTTAGGTGGGAATTCCATTAGAAACTTAGGAATTCTTTCATCGGATGTATGTGGGTATATACATTTGTTCTGAGCAATTCTAGCTCATACTTGACCATTGCAACTGGCTTTTGAATCATATGTTGTTGACAACAATTTTGTGGAAGCATTCTTACTATTTCTAGTTTGAGTGCAATTGCTATGAATTCTGTTGAGATATTTCTATCCATTTGATTCAGCTTCATCTTTAAACTTTTGATCTCTGGTCTAATGTTATTGTCCATCTTTAGGATGGCTCCACCAACTCGTTAGAATCCGAGTCGTGAGGGTGAGCAGTCAAACCCTCCCACCACGCCCTCTGCCTCCTCCGCCTAGTGAGGCATGGTAGGCTCTGATGACTGCGTCAAATGCCAACACTCATATGTTGCTCCAACTTTTGCAAGAGAGAACTCAAGACCAGCAGGGCAATTTCAACAATGATGGTCAACAACTTGCTTCTCTGAACCAATTTCTGGCAAATCAATCGAAGTCCTTCACTTCCTGTGACCAGTCGTTCGATGCGGATGACTGGATTCGTGACATGAACAAGCACTTTGAGTGTAGTAATTTCAGGCCTAAGGACTTCGTGAAGTTTGCAACATTTCAACTCAAGGGGCAAGCAGCCGAATGGTGGCAGCAACTGAAGGATTCCAGAGGCGACAGAGTGATCAACTCGGATGATTTCTGCAAGGATTTCAGGGCTCACTATATTCCTGCAAGTTTTGTTGAAGAGATGCATGAGAAATTCACGCGCTTGAAGCAAGGGAGTTTGTGTGTGTACAACTACAATGTGGAGTTCCAGAATCTTGCTCGTTATGCAAAGCAAGAGATTCCATATCAGAAGAGTAAGATTTACCAGTTCCGTGGTGGCCTGAAAGAAGATTTGCAGTTGCCCCTTGCCTTGCACGATCCTCATGAGTTCTACAATTTGGCCCTGAGGGCTGAACACGCATTGCTCAAGGTAGAGAACTCAAGGAAACGTTTCAGGGACTCAAGTTCTTCATCCTCAACTCACGTTGTTCCGAAGGAGCAGAAGTACTGGGTGTCTCCTCCTCCTTGTCAGAATCAGCAGTTTAAACAGTCAGGTGGTCATGGTTCTTCCCACCCACCCAAGCTAGCCTTCTAGCAGAAGTATCAGCAGCAGAAATCAGGAAATCCTCAATCTCGGCATCATCTGCTCTTGGAGGTAACTTGTCACAAGTGTGGGCAGAAAGGCCATTACTCAAACAAGTGCACTGATACGTCTCAACGTATCTATAATTTTTGATGGTTTCATGCTGTTATCTTCTCATCTTTGGATGTTTTATGTACCTTTAATATCTTTTTTGGAACTAACTTATTAATTCAGTGCCAAGTGCTAGTTCCTGTTTTTTCTGTGTTTTTGGATCTTTTCAGATCTGATTTTGGAACGGAGTCCAAACGGAATAAAATCCCCGAAATGATTTTTTCCCGAACGGAAGAAGATCAGGGGGCTTGTGGGCCAAGCCAGGAGGGCTACAGGGAGCCCACAAGCCCCCACTCCGCCACCAGGGGGGAGGGGGGCGGCGGTGGGCAGGCTTGTGGCCTCCCTGGCGCCCCCATGACCTAGATCTTGTGCCTATATATTCCCTAAAAATCAGAAAAAATGAAGGGATACACGAAAATACTTTTCCGCCGCCGCAAGCTTCCGTTTCCGCGAGATCTCATCTGGAGACCCTTCCCGGTGCCTTGCCGGAGGGGACTTTGGAGTTCGGGGGCTTCTTCATCATCATCATCGCCCCTCCAATGACTCGTGAGTAGTTCACTTCAGACCTACGGGTCCGTAGTTAGTAGCTAGATGGCTTCTTCTCTCTCTTGGATCTTCAATACAAAGTTCTCCATGATCTTCATGGAGATCAATCCGATGTAATCTTCTTTGGCGGTGTGTTTGTCGAGATCCGATGAATTGTGGATTTGTGATCAGATTATCTATGATATATTTGAGTCTTTGCTGATTTCTTATATGCATGATTTGATATCCTTGTAAGTCTCTCCGAGTCTTGGGTTTTGTTTGGCCAACTAGATCTATGATTCTTGCAATGGGAGAAGTGCTTGGTTTTGGGTTCTTACCGTGTGGTGACCTTTCCCAGTGACAGTAGGGGCAGCAAGGCACACATCGCGTAGTTGCCATCAAGGGTAACAAGGTGGGTTCTGTCGTAGATATGAGATTGGCCATCTACATCATGTCATCTTGCTTAAGGCGTTACTCTGTTCTTTTGGACTTAATACATTAGATGCATGCTGGATAGCGGTCGACGTGTGGAGTAATAGTAGTAGATGCAGAAAGTATAGATGACGTCACGACTTTGCGCGGTTCCATCAATTGCTCGACAGTAATTTGTTCACCCACCGTCTACTTGCTTTCATGAGAGAAGCCACTAGTAAACACTATGGCCCCTGGGTCTATTCACACCTATCGTTTGCACTTTCGCTTTTACTTTGCTTTGTTACTTTGTTGCTTTCAATTCTCACTTGGCGAACAATCTATAAGGGATTGACAACCCCTTCATAGCGTTTGGAGCAAGCTTTTTGTGTTTGTGCAGGCTCTTGTGATACTCCTTCACTGGATCGATACCTTGGTTCTCAAACTGAGGGAAATACTTACCACTGCTGCGCTACATCACCCTTTCCGCTTCAAGGGAACACCAACCCAAGGCTCCAAGGCCACGGGGGAAATCCTTTGCATAATTGCCTAGGAAGTCCCTTAAGGCGTAGCCGTAGCAGAAGGATTCCTGGTGCCGTCGACACACTTATTTCTGGCGTCGTTGGAAGGTCTTTTGTTGCAGTAGCAGAAGTATTTCTGGCGCCGTTGCCGGGGAAGGAGAGATCTACCAAGTAGGTCTCACAAACTCATCTCCTGCATTTACATTTTTGCTAGTTGCCTCTCATTTTCCTCTCCCCCACTTCACATTTGCCGTTTTCATTTGCCTTTCTCCTTTACCATTTTCCTTTGCCGGTTTTCTTGCTTGCTTGTGTGCTTGTTTGTTTGTTGAAGTCATCATGGCTGAAAACAACAAACTTTGCGACTTCTCGAGCACCAGTAATAATGATTTTATTAGTACTCCGATTGCTCCCGCCACTAGTGCGGAATCGTATGAAATCAACGCAACTTTGCTGAATCTTGTTATGAAAGAGCAATTCTCTGGCCTTCCTAGTGAAGATGCCGCATCCCATCTCAATACCTTCATTGAGCTTTTTGATATGCAAAATAAAAGAGATGTGGATAATGACGTGATTAAGTTGAAACTTTTTTCCTTTCTCGTTGTGAGATCACGCAAAAACTTGGTTTTCTTATTTGCCTAAAAATAGTATCGATTCTTGGGATAAGTGCAAAGATGCTTACATATCCAAGTATTTTCCGCCGGCTAAGATCATCTCCTTACGTAATGATATCATGAATTTCAAGCAACTTGATCATGAACACGTTGCACAATCTTCGGAGAGGATGAAGCTTATGATTAGAAATTGTCCCGCTCATGGCTTGAGTTTGTGGATGATTATACAAATCTTTTACGCTGGCTTGAATTTCGCTTCTCGCAATATCTTGGACTCCGCCTCAGGTGGAACGTTCATGGAAATCACGTTAATAGACACTACAAAACTCCTAGACAATATCATGAACAACTACTCTCATTGGCATACTGAAAGGTCACCTGCTAGCAAAAAGGTACACGCTACAGAAGAGATTAACTCACTTAGTGCTAAGATGGACGAGTTGATGAATTTGGTTGCTAGTAGAAATGCTACTGTAGATCCTAATGACATGCCACTATCTTCTTTGATTGAGAGTAGCAACGCTAGTTTGGACGTGAATTTTGTTGGTAGGAACAATTTGGCAACAACAATGATTTTAGAGGAAACTATGTTCCTAGGCCTTTTCCTAGTAACCCCTCTAACAACTATGACAACTCCTACAACGACACTTATAGAAATCACAACAAATTACCCTCTAATTTAGAGAGTAATATCAAAGAGTTCATCAACTCTTAAAAGATTTTCAATGCGTCCATAGAGGAAAAACTACTCAAAATTGATGATTTAGCTAAGAGCATTGATAGGATGTCTTGTGATATTGATGCTTTGAAAGTTAGATGCGCTCCTCCCAAGGTCAACTTGGATGGAACTTTGAAAGCTATGTGTGTCTCCATGAATGAGAGCAAATAAAGAACCGCCCAAATTCGCGCTAGGCATGAATGGTTTAAAAGGGTGCGTTCTAGTGATGGAAATCACGAAGATCTTAAAGTGCTTTGTGTCTATCCTCTTGAATCTTTGTTTTCGTGTGTCAAACCTATTGATGGAGGGGCTGGATATGAATCCACTTTGGTTGAAAAACTCCCCAATGATTCGGAGTCCACCCATCTTGATGATAAAGGTGTGGAGAGTGGAGTAGAAGAAATCAAAATTTTGGGTAGTAATGAAACTCCCACTTTGGATTTCAAGGAATTCAATTATGATAATTGCTCCTTGTTTGAATGCATTTCTTTGATGCAATCCATTGCAAACTCTCCACACGCTTATAGCCAAAGCAAAGCCTTTACTACGCATATCATAGATGCTATGATGAAATCTCTTGAAGAGAAGCTCGAATTAGAAGTCTCTATACCTAGAAAACTTCATGATGAGTGGGAACCTACTATCAAAATCAAGATAAAAAACTATGAGTGCAATGCTTTGTGTGATTTGGGTGCTAGTGTTTCCGCGATTCCAAAGTCTTTATGTGATATTCTTGGTTTTCATGAGAATGAAGAGTGTTCTCTTAATTTGCATCTTGCGGATTCTACTGTCAAGAAACCCATGGGAAGGATCGATGATGTTCTTATTGTTGCAAATAAGAACTATGTACCCGTGGATTTCATTGTACTTGACATAGATTGCAATCCTTCATGTCCCATTATTCTTGGTAGACCTTTCCTAAGGACTATTGGTGCTATCATCGATATGAAGGAAGGGAATATTAGATTTCAATTCCTTTTAAAGAAGGGCATGGAGCACTTTCCTAGGAAGAAAATAAGATTGCCTTATGAATCTATGATGAGGGCTACTTATGGTTTGAGCACCAAAGATGACTATACGTGATTCCATCACCTTTTGCCTAGCTAAGGGCGTTAAACAAAAGCGCTTGTTGGGAGGCAACCCAACGAATCTATCCTTTTTCTTTCTATTTTGTGTTTTCCACACTTTCATAATTCTGTGATGATTGTGTTTTTTGTGTTTCTTTTTGCGTTTGTGCCAAGCAAAACTGTTATGATTAGTCTTGGGGATGATCGTTTGGTCATGCTGGAAAAGAGAGAAACTTTCTGCTCACGAAAAGAATTTTCTTTTTTTTTTCTGTAAGAGATTTTGAGTTGATTCTTTTTGCTGCTGATTTCTACGCAAATTCTTCAGACTGTCGTAATTTGTCAGAATTTTTGAAGTACCACACGTATACGAAATATACAGATTGCTACAGACTGGTCTGCTGTTAACAGATTCTGTTTTTGTTGTGTTGGTTGCTTATTTTGATGAAACTATGGATAGTATCGGGGGGTATTAGCCATGGAAGATTGAAAATACAGTAACCCAACATCAGCATAAGTAGAATTTAAGTTTGCTACAGTACCTAAGGAAGTGGTGGTTTGCTTTCTCATACTAATGTTATCACGAGTTTTTGTTTAAGTTTCGTGTTGTGAAGTTTTCAAGTTTTTGGTGAAGTTCTTATGGACAAAGAGATAAGAGTGGCAAGAGCTCAAGCTTGGGGATGCCCAAGGCACCCCAAGATATTCAAGGATGCCGTAAAAGCCTAAGCTTGGGGATGCCCCGGGAAGGCATCCCCTCTCTCATCTTCAATCCATTGGTAACGTTACTTGGGGCTATAATTTTATTCACCACATGTTATGTGTTTTTTCTTGGAGCGTCTTGTATCGTAGGAGTCTTTTATTTTTGTTGTGTCACAATCATCCTTGCTGCACACCTAGGGAGAGAGACATGCACTCACCGTGATTTTCTCGAGCTTCACTTATATCTTTTGGTAGACAATTCAGCTCACATGTGCTTCACTTATACCTTTTGAGCTAGATACTTTTGCTCTATGTGCTTCACTTATACCTTTTAGAGCACAGCGGTGCGTGGCTTGGTAGTTGATCTATGCTTTGAAAGTAGTCTCAAAAGGGGTAGTTATCCAAAGGGATACGAAAACTTCCACCTTCATGTGCATTGAATAGTTAGAGAAGTTTGATTCATCTCAATTAGTTTTGAGTTGTGGTTTTGGTAATATTGAAGTTATGCTAGTAAGGTGTTGTGGATCTAGAAATACTTGTGTTGAAGTTAGTGATTCCTGTAGCATGCACGTATGGTGAACCACTATGTGATGAAATCTAAGCATGATTAGTCTATTGAATGTCATCCTTTGCGTGGCGGTCGGGATCGCACGATGGTTTATACCTACCAACTCTTCCCCTAGGAGTATGCGTTGAATGCTTTGTTTCGATTACTAATAAAACTTTTGCAACAAGTATATGAGTTCTTCATGACCAATGTTGAGTCCATGGTTTAGATGCACTTTCACCTTCCACCATCACTATCTTCTTAGTGCCGTGCAACTTTCGCCGGTGCACAAAACCCACCATTAGCCTCCCTCAAAACAGCCACCATACCTACCTACTATGGCGTTTTCAAAGCCATTCCGAGATATATTGCCATGCAACTACCACCATGACATGTGCCATCACGTCTACATTTCCATTGCATGATCGTAAGATAGCTATTCTGATGTTTCCATTAATGTCTATGCCATGCTAGATCATTGCCACGGTACACTACCGAAGGCATTCCATATAGAGTCATAGTTGCTCTAAGTTTTGAGTTGAAAGTGTGATGATCATCATTGATGGAGCATTGTCCCATGTGAGGAAATAAAAGAGGCCAAAGAAGCCCACCAAAATAAAAATAAAAAAATAAAAAAAGAGGCCAAAGAGCCCACCAAAAAAATAAAAAAATGAGATAAAAAGAGAGAAGGGACAATGCTACCACTTTTTCCACACTTGTGCATTTTAAGCACCATGATCTTCATGATTGAGAGTCTCTCGTTTTGTCTCCACCATATAGCTAGTGGGAAATTTTCATTATATAACTTGGCTTGTATATTCCAATGATAGTCTTCCTCAAAATTGCCTTAGGTCTTCGTGAGCAAGCAAGTTGGATGCACACCCACTAGTTCTCTTTAAGAGCTTTCACATACTCTTAGCTCTGGTGCATCATTTGTATGGCAATCCCTACTCATTCACATTGATATCTATTGATGAGCATCTCCACAACTCATTGATATGCCTAGTTAATGTGACCATCTTCTCCTTGTTTTCTCTTGCAACCTCCACCACACTCCACACCATCTATAGTGCTATAACCATGGCTCACGCTCATGTATTGCGTGAGAGTTGAAAAGGTTTGAGAAAGTAAAGGTGTGAAACAATTACTTGGCCAATACCGGGGTTGTGCATGATTTAAATTTGTTGTGCAATGATGATAGAGCATAGCCAGACTATATGCTTTTGTAGGGATAACTTTCTTTTGGCCTTGTTATTTTGAAAGTTCCTGATTACCTTGCTAGTTTGCTTGAATTATTATTGTTTCCACGTCAATAGCAAACTATTGTTTTGAATCTAATGGATCTGAACATTCACGTCACATAAAAGGAGTTACAGAGGACATCGATGCTAGGTAGCATGAAAGCATCACAAATTCATTCTTTATCACTTCCCTACTCGAGGATGAGCAGGAGTTAAGCTTGGGGATGCTTGATACGTCTCAAACATATCTATAATTTTTGATGGTTTCACGCTGTTATCTTGTCATCTTTGGATGTTTTATGTACCTTTTATATCTTTTTTGGGACTAACTTATTAATTCAGTGCCAAGTGCCAGTTCCTGTTTTTTCTGTGTTTTTGGCTCTTTTCAGATCTGATTTTGAAACCGAGTCCAAACAGAATAAAATCCCCGAAATGATTTTTTCCCGAACGAAAGAAGATCAGGGGGCTTGTGGGCCAAGCCAGGAGGGCTACAGGGAGCCCACAAGCCCCCACTCCGCCACCAGGGGGGCGGCGGTGCGTAGGCTTGTGGCCTCCCTGGCGCCCCCCTGACCTAGATCTTGCGCCTATATATTCCCTAAAAATCAGAAAAAATGAAGGGATCCACGAAAATACTTTTCCGCCGCCGCAAGCTTCCGTTTCCGCGAGATCTCATCTCGAGACCCTTCCCGGTGCCCTGTCAGAGGGGACTTTGGAGTTCGAGGGCTCCTTCATCATCATCATCGCCCCTCCAATGACTCGTGAGTAGTTCACTTCAGACCTACGGGTCCGTAGTTAGTAGCTAGATGGCTTCTTCTCTCTCTTGGATCTTCAATACAAAGTTCTCCATGATCTTCATGGAGATCTATCCGATGTAATCTTCTTTGGTGGTGTGTTTGTCGAGATCCGATGAATTGTGGATTTGTGATCAGATTATCTATGATATATATTTGAGTCTTTACTGATTTCTTATATGCATGATTTGATATCCTTGTAAGTCTCTCCGAGTCTTGGGTTTTGTTTGGCCAACTAGATCTATGATTCTTGCAATGGGAGAAGTGCTTGGTTTTGGGTTCTTACCGTGTGGTGAACTTTCCAAGTGACAATAGGGGTAGCAAGGCACACATCGTGTAGTTGCCATCAATGGTAACAAGGTGGGCTCTGTCGTAGATATGAGATTGTTCATCTACATCATGTCATCTTGCTTAAGGCGTTACTCTGTTCTTTTGGACTTAATACACTAGATGCATGCTCGATAGCGGTCGACGTGTGGAGTAATAGTAGTAGATGCAGAAAATATTGGTCTACTTGTTTTGGACGTGATGCCTATAGATATAATCATTGCCATAGATGACATCACGACTTTGCGCGGTTCTATTAATTGCTCGACAGTAATTTGTTCACCCACCGTCTACTTGCTTTCATGAGAGAAGCCACTAATAAACACTACGGCCCCCGGGTCTATTCAAACCTATCGTTTCCACTTTTGCTTTTACTTTGCTTTGTTACTTTGTTGCTTTCAGTTCTCACTTGGCGAACAATCTATAAGGGATTGACAACCCCTTCATAGCATTGGGAGCAAGCTTTTTGTGTTTGTGCACGCTCTTGTGATACTCCTTCACTGGATCGACACCTTGGTTCTCAAACCGAGGGAAATACTTACCACCGCTGTGCTAGATCACCCTTTCCGCTTCGAGGGAACACCAACGCAAGGCTCCAAGACCACGGGGGAAATCCTTTTCATAATTGCCTAGGAAGTCCCTTAAGGCGTAGCCGTAGCAGAAGGATTCCTAGTGCTGTCGACACACCTATTTGTGGCGCTGTTGGAAGGTCTTTTGTTGCAGTAGCATGCACCAGCCAGCGGCGTCTTTGATACGTCTCCATCGTATCTACTTTTCCAAACTCTTTTCCCTTGTTTTGGACTCTAATTTCCATGATTTGAATGGAACTAACCTGGACTGACGCTGTTTTCAGCAGAATTGCCTTGGTGTTATTTTTGTGTAGAAATCAAAGTTCTCCAAACGTCCTGAAAATTTACGGGGAGCAGTTTTGGAAAATAAGAAAAATATTAGCGCCAAGTTCCACCTCACGGGGTGGGCCAGTGGGCCACAAGCCCTGGCTCCGCCACCACCCCCCTGGTGGCGGTGGGCGGGCTTGTGAGGCCCACACGGCTCTGCCGCCCCCAACCTCAGGTCTATAAGTCTCCTTTCGTCCCAGAAAAAATAAAAAGAGAAGTTTTCGTTGCGTTTGCGATACGGAGGCGCCGCCACCACCCGTTCTTCATATGGAGGGGAGATCTGGAGTCCGTCTTGGGCTCCGGAGAGGGGAAATCGTCGCCATCGTCATCATCAACCTTCTTCCCTCTCCAATTCCATGAAGCTCTTCGTCGTTCGTGAGTAATCTATTCGTAGGCTCGCTGGGCGGTGATGAGTAGGATGAGATCTATCATGTAATCGAGTTAGTTTTGATGGGGATTGATCCCTAGTATCCACTATGTTCTGAGATTGATGTTGCTACTACTTTGCCATGCTTAATGCTTGTCACTAGGGCCCGAGTGCCATGATTTCAGATCTGAAATTATTATGTTGTCACCAATATATGTGTGTTTTAGATCCGATCTTGCAAGTTGTAGTTACCTACTATGTGTTATGATCCGGCAACCCCGGAGTGAGAATAACCGGAACCACTCCAGGTGATGACCATAGTTTGAGGAGTTCATGTGTTCACCAAGTGCTAATGCGTTGGTCCGGTTCTTTATTAAAAGGAGAACCTTAATATCCCATAGTTTCCTTTTGGACCCCGCTGCCACGGGAGGGATGGAAAATAGATGTCATGCAAGTTCTTTTCCCTAAGCATGTATGACGACATATGGAATGCATGCCTACATCACATTGACGAACGGGAGCTAGCCACATATCTCTCCGTGTTATACTTGTTGCATGATGAATATCATCCAAACAAATCACCGACCCATTGCCTACGAGTTTGTCCTACTGCTGCTGTTACTTGTTTTGCTCTGCTGCTGCTACTACTGTTGCTACTGCTATTACTTGTTTTGCTCTTCTCCTGCTACTACTGTTGCTACTGCTGTTACTTGTCTTACTCTGCTGCTGTTACTAATGTTGCTACTGCTGTTACTTGTCTTGCTCTGCTGCTACTATTGCTACTATTGTCGCTTGCTACTGTTGTTACTTGCTACTGCTGTCACTACTGCTTTTCGCTGCTATTGCTCGTTACACCGCCGTTACTCGCTACTTTGCTGTTACTACTTTGCTTGCATATACTAATCTTTCAGGTGTGGTTGAATCTGACAATTCAACTGCTAATACTTGAGAGTATTCTCTCACCTCCCGTCGTGCGAATCAACAAATTTGGGTCGAATACTCTACCCTCGAAAACTGCTGCGATCCCATGCGCTTGTGGGCCGTCAACAATATTCTTCTAGTTTTGATTGCCGGAGAGTGCTAGCAGCATTCTTATGGTGCCGTTGCAAAGGGGAAGAACATTTGGCATCAAGCATTTTTATGGCACCGTTGCCGGGGAGGTATTGCTATATTCTCTGAGTTACTTGGGATTTATATCTGCTGATCACTATGAAGAATCTGAAGGATCCAAAGACCAAAGTCTTGCCCTCAACTACGATGGGAGTAAGGAATTGCCATCTAGCTCTGCACTTGATTAACCTTCAGTTATGAGTAAGTTTGCGACATCACCTCCTGCTAGAAATCTTGATATGTCGCCTGTGCTTGATGATTCTTATGATGCTACTGCTAGAGATGCTATGCTTGATACTATGCCTGATGATGCTATGCTTCATACTATGCCTGATGATACTATGCTTGATACTATGCCTGATACTGCTAGAGATGCTATGCTTGATACTGCTTTGCCTGATGATGATAGAGATGCTATTATGCCTGATGATGCTATGCTTGATACTACCTTGCCTGATGTTCCACTAGGGGTGTTCCTTGATGCTCATATTGCTAGAGTTACTGTCAATGCTCGTGATGCTTCTGATACTGCCGATAATATTGAGATAGAACCTGCTTTTGCTCCTGCTAGATCTAGCTCTCCTAGATATGAATTGTCTCATATACCTGAGGGTTACGTTATGGAGGGAGAGATAGCTGAGGATTTTCTTGCATGTAAGGATGCCTATGACGCCGAGAAATTTCTTCTCAAGTGGAAGGAAAAATCTCGGGAAGCTAAGATGAAATATGACCCGAAGTTTGCCACTTCGCCTATCTTTATCACCGATAAAGATTATGAATTCTCTGTCGATCCTGAGATAATCTCTCTAGTCGAATCTAATCCTTTTCACGGTTATGATTCTGAGACGGTCATAGCCCATCTTGCCAAACTACATGATATAGCCAACCTTTTCACTAATGAGGAGAAGATTCGCCACTACTATATCCTTAAGCTATTTCCTTTCTCTCTAAAGGATGATGCTAAAGCCTGCTTCACCTCTCTTGCTCTTCAATGTGTGCATAGTCCCCAAGAGATGGTCTATTACTTCTGTGAGAAATATTTCCCTGCCCATAAGAAGCAAGCTGCCTTGCAGGAAATATACAACTTTGCTCAACTCCAAGAAGAGAGTCTTCCACAAGCTTGGGGGAGGCTCGTCTAGCTACAGAATGCTTTGCCTGATCACCCTCTTAAGAAGAACCAGATACTTGATATCCTCTATAACGGACTTACCGATGCCTCTAGAGACCACCTAGATAGTTGTGCCGGTTGTGTTTTTAGGGAACGAACTGTAGAACAAGCTAAGACCCTACTGAATAACATCTTGATCAATGATAATGCCTGGACTATTCCCGAACCACCTCCTAAGCCAACTCCGAAGAAAAGAGGTATTCTATTCCTCAGTCCCGAAGATATGCAAGAAGCCAAGAAATCTATGCAAGAGAAACGCATTAGATCTGAAGATGTCAAAAATCTACTACCTATCGAAGAGATCCATGGTTTCGATAACCCGATACAGGTAGTAGAAGTGAATTCTCTGCGTAGGTTTCATGAGAGTGATATTCCTTTTGATAAACCTGCTAGCCTATGCTTTGATGAATTTGACAACTTTGTTGCCAAACAAGAGAGTTTCAATGATTATGTTAGTAGACATTTGGAACAAAGTTCTCGTATGCTTAGCCATTTAAGTGCTTTTGTAGACAGAAATGTCAATGATCTGAAGCTTCTGAGTAAACATGCCTCTATGATTACTACTCAGGTAGAACAAGTACTTAAAGCTCAGAATGACCTGCTCAATGAATTAAATGACAACTCTGTCAGAGTCATTTCTAGAGGAGGCAAAATGACTCAGGAACCTTTGTATCCTGAAGGTCATCCTAAGAGAATTGATCAAGATTCTCAAGGAATCAATGCTGATACACCCAGTCATCCTAAGTAGAAGAAGAAGGATGATAGAAACCTACACGCCAGTTCACCAAATACTATCACACCTGAAGAACCTAATGCTATTTCTGCGCCTGATGTAGAAACACAATCTGGTGATGAACATGAACATGGTGACAATATGGACAGTGATGTTCATAATGATGCTCGACCTAGCAATGATGAGGATGTGGAGATTGAACCTACGGTTAATCCTGATAACCCACAACCTAAGAAATACGATAAGAAAGACTTCACTGCTAGGAAGCATGGTAAAGAAAGATAGCCATGGGTTCAGAGACCTATGCCCTTTCCTCCTAAGCCATCCAAGAAAAAAGATGATGAGGATTTTGAGCGCTTCGTTGAGATGATAAGACCCGTCTTTCTACAGATGTGGTTAACTGATATGCTCAAGATGTCTCTGTATGCCAAGTACATGAAAGATATCGTGACTAATAAACGGAAGATACCAGATCTTGAGATCTCCACCATGCTTGCTCATTACACTTTTAAGGGTGGAACTCCTAAGAAACTTGGTGATCCCGGAGTGCCCACTATACCTTGCTCCATTAAAGGAAACTACGTAAGAACTGCCTTATGTGACGTTGGAGCCAGTGTTAGTGTTATGCCACTCTCTCTTTATCGTAGACTTGAGTTGGATAAGTTGACACCCACTGAAATTTCTCTGCAAATGGCCGACAAATCAACTGCTTTCCCTATCGGCATTTGCGAGGATGTGCCTGTTGTGGTTGCTAACACCACTATGTTAACAGACTTTGTTATCTTGGATATTCCCGAGGACGTTGCCATGGCTGTCATCCTCGAAAGACCCTTTTTAAACACTGCAGGGGCTGTTATAGATTGCAACAAAGGCAATGTCACTTTCCATGTCAACGGTAATGAGCACACAGTGCACTTTCCGAAAAAACGATATCAAGTACATTGCATCAATGCTATCGAGAAGACTTCATCGATTCTCATTGGGAGCTTTGAATGCCCTATTCCTCGTGTCAAGATGAAGTATGATTTGCTTGTTGGGGAGATACATATCCCCATTGAGGTGACTTAGTGGCTATTCGAAAATTCTCCGTTCTCTCTTGCGATTCGAGAAATTTTTGTCGTAAGGACTTGATCAACCCCATTGACGGATTTCTTTCGATGACCATGAAACGGATGAATCAAAGGGTCACATACCTCTGTTTTGAGCTTTCATTTTGCTTAGAAGAAAAATGATAGAATTAGTTTAGTTTTTCCCTGTTTTCTGTTTTAGCGTCCCGGAGAAAAATACCTCGAAAATAAAAGTTCTCCGATGGTCCTGAAAATTTAGTATGATTTTTTGTGGAATTTTTGAAAATTACTAGGCTTGAGAGCTGGCCTGGGGGCCAAACCAGTGGGCCACAAGCCCTGCCACCGCCACCTACCCCCCTAATCGCGGGGTGCAAGCTTGTGGGGCCCACAAGCACCCCCTCCACTCATTCCAACTCTTAGCCTCTTCTTCCACCTCCAGAAAAAATTGTTTCGCAGCTCAAACCCGTGTTCTTGCTCATTTGGCTGTGATTTTCGATCTCCTTGCTCAAAGCACCATTCTCCGAACCGTTTCGAGGAAATTACTCCTTGGTAAGTGACTCCTCCATTGGTCCAATTAGTTTTTGCTGTAGTGCTTTATCCTTCGCGTATTCTTGCTACCATGGTGAGCCTGTTCTTGAGCTAGAAATGTTGATTTTAGCTGGTTCCAAGTAGTTTTAGCGCGTGATACGGTCTCTAGGCACTAGTAGGAGTAGTTGCTACAAGGTGTGGTGGGTCTTTATTCACTTTGCTCTTGAACTTCAAAAATTTCAGCAAAAGGAAATTATGTTCAGGAGGAAGTTTCATGGTGGTTCCTCAAGTAATAAGGGTCCCCGTCTCTCTTTTTGGGAGACCGAACCTTTTCACCTAAGGGACGCACCGGTGCAACCATGTGAATGGCCTTCCGATGAGTTCATGATCGAAGCAGGTTTCAAGGATGAGTTTGATACACTTGTCCGCAATGCCGGGTTAGAAGAATTCCTCTCATATAAATGTGAACAGTATGCTATGCTCACTGCCTCTTTCGTGCGTAGATTTAAATTCTTAGTTGGCCGTGACTCATTCATACTGTTTGATCTGTACGATAAATCCTATACCGTGGATCTGGAGGATTTCAATAGGATTTGCAAGATACCCCATGGGGGTAGTGTTAATGATCGTTCTAAGTCTTCGGTCAGAGACTTTATCTCCAGTACAACTGTTGGAGAAACCAGAGATATCACGCAAGCCACCATAGGAAGCATCCATTTCCCTGCCTTGCACTACCTTGCCCTCATCATAGGTAGGTGCATTAACGGCAAGGGTGCACATTGTCACCTATGCGCTTCCGACCTTAGTATCCTTAAGAGCGCAGTAACAGGTGACAGGAGCTTCAATATGGGAGCTATAATAGCAAGGAGGCTGAATAAAAATGCCAGTGAGGGGGATTTCTTTGGTGGAGTTTATGCTACACGCTTAGCAAATTTTCTTGGAGTTTCCATTCGTCCAGAAGACCCTCCTCTCCGTACAGCCTACCTTGATCGTGTCGCTCTAACACGCTACAAGTTCCTTGAGAGAGATCATAGATCCCTCCTATACCGCTTGATATTTAACCGGCAGCGTGTTTTCCATATTACCCTTCCTACTCCTGCTTTCTTTGACTTTCAGGTAAAATGAAGATACTACATAACCATAGGAGAGGCAGAGGAGTATGAGAGCGAGGCGACGGCTGCTCGACTTCGTGAGGCATCTATTCAGGTAGTGGCTGCAGCACTCCCGTATAACACCCATTATGACTTTGGGTTTCGCCAGGATCATCCTTGGGAGTAGACCAAGCTAGGCCAAAAGCCTAAGATTGAGGGAGTACGTTCTCTCACCGACTTTACATTCATGCTTATGCTTTCACTTTGTTAGCCGGTGTTCACACTTTGCCACTGTATTATCCATGCTAGTTTATTTTTTTTGTTTTCTTGTTTTCTTGTTTTGTGTCCTTTTGAGAAAACCCCAAAAGATTTTTCTTTCTTCTTTTGCTTGTTGGGAGCTTTCCCATGTAAATAGTTTTCTTTTTCTTTGGGTCAAGGTAGAATATATTGGTTACAATGTTTATTGGTTCTTGCATGCTTACCTGTTTAGCTTTCACAGAGCCATATTACTTTGTCTTCTCCTTTGTGTTTGCCTGCATATTCAGCTTAGTCCAATGCGCTTATTATTGTTCACATCGTCCGATCGTGCAAATGAAAGGCAACAATGATGATATATGATGAAGTGACTGAGACTGAAAAGCTGGTATGAACTCTATCTATTTTGTTTTTGTAAATATGACTAGCTTGTCGACCCAGATTTAGCTTTGTTGTGAGAGAACCATGTTTGCAATGACAACTTAGAGATCATAGTTTCTGATGCTATGCTTATTTAGCCGAGAGCTTATAATGGTTTGTCTTGAATGCCAACATAGATTTTGAGATGACTATGATGTAGTATGATAGGATGGTATTCTCCTTTGAATGTTTCAAGTGGCTTGACTTGGCGCATGTTCATGCATGTAGTTGAAACAAAATCAACATAGCCTCTATGATGTTCGTGTTCATGGTGATTTATATCCTGTTCATGCTTGCATTCAATGTTAGTCAAACTCATTGCATCTTGATGACTGTTGTCGCTCTCTAGTTGGTCGCTTCCCAGTCTTTTGCTAGCCTTCACTTGTACTAAGCGGAATACTGCTTGTGCATCCACCTCCATAAACCCAAAAAAATTTCCACGAGAGTCCACCATACCTACCTATTTGCGGTATCTACCTGCCATTCCAAGTAAATTTGCATGTGCCATTCTCTAAACCTTCAAGACATAATCTGTTTTGCATGCTCGAACCGCTCATGTGGTGACAGGGGGCTATAGGTATCTTCCATGCTAGGAGTGTTATCCTCGACATGTGTTTATTCACTGTCATTCACGAGAAAGGGGCCGGTAATTGGAATGCCCAGTTCCACGCTCAAATCGAAAACATAACTATAAAACAAGACTCCCCCCCGGATTGATGTTAGTATGGACGGTACCCGAGGATTCGGCTAGCCGTGGAGTTTGATTGATTGGTGGTGGGGGAGTTAAAACTTTAATTTTCTGTTTGGGAACCGCCTATAGCATGACTAGCATGGAAGATATTGAGAACTCTTGGTCATTGCATTCACAATGAAAGCATGCCACCCAAACTTATTATCTCTGTTTTCAAAGCTTGAGCTCTGGCACCTCTGCAAATTAATGCTTCCCTCTGCGAAGGGCCTGTCTATTTATTTTCCTGTTGAGTCATCCTCCTCTTATACAAGCAACAATTAGAGAGCACCTCTGTCATTTTTTATGCTTTGCTTTTGATTGATATTAAGTATGACTATGACTGGATCTTCGTTGCTATGAATTACAATGTTTAGTCAACCCTTGATCTTTGAAAGTGCTCTGCATTTATGTTTTGCGGTCTCAGAAAGAGCTAGCGAGATACCACCTATTCATATTGCTTCATTCTTGTTTTGATTGAAGTGTTGGTATTTGAAACTCATTATTATTTGCTCGTTAGCTGATTATGCCATTGATATTAGTTTACCGTGAGACCTTTGTGTCATTTGCTTATGTGGTTAACTTGTGATCTTGCTGAAATTCTGGTTATGAGTTAGACATAGTTGCAACAACAAGATCAAATAGAGTTTGTCAAAGTTTTTCTTTCTCTCTCAGTTTGTCAACTGAGTTGCTTGAGGACAAGCAAGGTTTTAAGCTTGGGGGAGTTGATACGTCTCCATCGTATCTACTTTTCCAAACTCTTTTGCCCTTGTTTTGGACTCTAATTTGCATGATTTGAATGGAACTAACCTGGACTCACGCTGTTTTCAGCAGAATTGCCTTGGTGTTATTTTTGTGCAGAAATCAAAGTTCTCCAAACGTCCCGAAAATTTACGGGGTGTAGTTTTGGAAAATAAGAAAAATATCTGCGCCAAGTTCCACCTCAGGGGGTGGGCCAGTGGGCCACAAGCCGTGGCTCCGCGACCACCCCCTGGTGGCGGTGGGCGGGCTTGTGGGGCTCACACGGCTCTGCCACCCCCAACCTCAGGTCTATAAGTCCCTTTCGTCCTAGAAAAAATAAAAGAGAAGTTTTCGTCGCGTTTGCGATACGGAGGTGCCGCCACCACCTGTTCTTCATCTGGAGGGCAGATCTGGAGTCCGTCTTGGGCTCCGGAGAGGGGAAATCGTCGCCATCGTCATCATCAACCTTCTTCCCTCTCCAATTCCACGAAGCTCTTCGTCGTTCGTGAGTAATCTATTCGTAGGCTCGCTGGGCGGTGATGAGTAGGATGAGATCTATCATGTAATCGAGTTAGTTTTGATGGGGATTGATCCCTAGTATCCACTATGTTCTGAGATTGATGTTGCTACTACTTTGCCATGCTTAAGGCTTGTCACTAGGGCCCGAGTGCCATGATTTCAGATCTATAATTATTATGTTGTCACCAATATATGTGTGTTTTAGATCCGGTCTTGCAAGTTGTAGTTACCTACTATGTGTTATGATCCGGCAACCCCGGAGTGACAATAGCCGGAACCACTCCCGGTGATGACCATAGTTTGAGGAGTTCATGTGTTCACCAAGTGCTAATGCGTTGGTCCGGTTCTTTATTAAAAGGAGAACCTTAATATCCCATAGTTTCCTTTTGGACCCCGCTGCCACGGGAGGGATGGACAATAGATGTCATGCAAGTTCTTTTCCCTAAGCACGTATGACGACACACGGAATGCATGCCTACATCACATTGACAAACGGGAGCTAGCCACATATCTCTCCGTGTTGTAGTTGTTGCATGATGAATATCATCCAAACAAATCACCGACCCATTGCCTACGAGTTTGTCCTACTGCTGCTGTTACTTGTTTTGCTCTGCTGCTGCTACTACTGTTGCTACTGTTGTTACTTGTTTTGCTCTGCTGCTGCTACTACTGTTGCTACTACGGTTACTTGTTTTGCTCTGCTGCTGCTACTACTGTTGCTACTGCTGTTACTTGTCTTGCTCTGCTGCTGTTACTACTGTTGCTACTGCTGTTACTTGTCTTGCTCTGCTGCTACTGTTGCTACTACTGTCGCTTGCTACTGTTGCTACTTGCTACTGCTGTCACTACTACTTTTCCTTGCCGTTGCTATTGCTCGTTACACCGGCGTTACTCGCTACTTTGCTGTTACTACTTTGCTTGCAGATACTAATCTTTCAGGTGTGGTTGAATCTGACAATTCAACTGCTAATACTAGAGAGTATTCTCTCACCTCCCGTCGTGCGAATCAACAAATTTGGGTCGAATACTCTACCCTCAAAAACTGCTCGATCCCATGCGCTTGTGGGCCGTCAACAACATTCTTCTAGTTTCGATTGCCGGAGAGTGCTAGCAGCATTCTTCTGGTGCTGTTGCAAAGTGGAAGAACAATTGGCATCAGTATTCCACCTCCTCCTCGAATCAGGCCTCCAAGCAATGCTATGGTGAAGCATAATCCAAAGGCAGCAAGAGTGAACATTGTGAATGTAGCAGAAGCTGAGGAGTCATCAGATGTGATCATGGGTAATTTCTTGGTTAATTCTATTCTTGCAAAGGTTTTATTTGATTCAGGTGCATCACATTGCTTCATGTCTAGACCTTTTGCCAATAAGCATGAGTTCAATTCTGAAATGTTGAGTAGGCTAGTGGGTATTGTTTCCCCGGGTCTGAACATGAGGGATGTCTCAGTCGTTCCTGATGTCTCTGTCAAGATGGACAGTTATTCCTTTCTGGCTTCTCCTTATGTTCTTGGCAATTCTGATATTGATCTTATTCTTGGCATGGATTTTCTGGCGATGAACAAGGCGTTCATTGATTTTGAAGCTAAAGGAGTCAAGTTGACTCATCTTTCGGAGGACGTGATCATTTTTGCTGCTCGCGATGACACGATTCGTCTCTTTTCTCTCAATGAGAAAGGTGAAATCTCAGCCATATCTCAAATTCCTGCTGTCTCTGAGTATGAAGATGTCTTTCCAGAAGAATTGCCAGGAATGCCTCCTCACCGGCCAGTAGAGTTTGCGATTGAACTCGAGCCTGGAACTGAATCCGTATGCAAGCATCCTTATAAGCTTGGTCCAAAAGAGATGAAAGAATTGAAGAAACAACTTGATGGGGAAGAGCGTCTGGGTCTGATCAGACCAAGCTCTTCTCCTTGGGGCTGTGGTGTTCTGTTTGTTAGAAGAAGGAAGGCACAAACCGACTTTGTGTCGATTACCGCCATTGGATAAGAAGACAATCAGAAACAAGTATCCACTTCCCAACATCAATGAATTGTTTGAGAAATTGAAAGGGGCCAAGATTTTCTGTAAGCTCGATCTCCGGATGGGCTATCATCAGATTCACATTTGCGAAGAAGATATTCCAAAGACTGCTTTCAGGACAAGCTTTGGCTCTTATGAGTACACAGTGGTGTCTTTTGGTCTCGCCAATGCTCCTCCGACCTTCTGTCGTGTGATGAACTGGATCTTCTCTCCCTTCAAGAACGATTTCATCTTGGTGTATCTTGTTGACATCCCGATCTTTTCTTAAACTCAGGAAGAGCATGAAGAACATCTCCGTCTTGTGCTTGATAAGCTAAGGGAGCATAAGTTCTATGCTAAGTTTTCCAAATGTGAATTCGGGTTGAAGGAAGTTGTCTACATTGGGCACATCATCTCTGCCGAGGGCATCAAGGTTGACCTTGAGAAAGTCAAGGCCATTGTTCAATGGGAACCTCCTCAGAATGTGAACCAACTTCAAAGTTTTCTCGGGCTCGCAACCTATTGCAGAAGGTTCATTGAGAACTTCTCCAAGATTGCGAAGCCCTTGTCCAATCTTCTTCAGAAGAGTGTGAAATATGTCTGGTCTATAGAGTGTGAATTGGCATTCAATACACTCAAGGAGAAGCTCACTTCAACTCAAGTCTTGACTCCTCCTGATGATTCCAAACCTTATCAAGTGTTCTGTGATGCCTCTCTCCAAGGTCTTGGTGCAGTTCTGATGCAAGAGAAGAAAGTGGTTGATTATACGTCGAGGCAGTTGAAGCCAAGTGATAAAAACTAACCCACTCATGATCTCGAGTTGGCGGAAGTGGTTCATGCTTTGTTTACTTGGAGACACCTCTTGTTGGGCAGACATGTTGAAGTCTACAACAATCACAAGAGTCTCAAATACATCTTCACTCAACCTAATGTCAATCTTTATCACACTCGTTGGGTGGAAATGACCCAAGATTATAATCCAATCATTGACTATACTCCAGGCAAAGCAAATGTCATTGCAGATGCTTTGATCAGAAAGGCTTACTACAATAGTGTCATTTCAAAGCCTCTCCAGCCTGATCTTCATCAATCTTTCAGAAAGCTCAACCTTCATATAGTACCTCACAGATTTCTTGCTAATCTCCAGATTTCTCCTACCTTGGAAAACCAAGTCAGCCAAGCTCAACTTCTTAATGCTATGGTGAAGAAAGTGAAGATTGGCTTGGCAAAGAGCATTCCAAAGTATAAGTGCTTCCGTGTTGATGACAAAGATACCTTTTTCTTCGAGGATCGTCTTGTGGTTCCGAAAGGTGATCTAAGGAATGTTATCATGGATTAATCCCACAATTCCCTTCTCTCGATACAACCAGGCAGCTCTAAGATATATCAGGGTCTCAAGCAAACCTTCTGGTGGACTCGCATGAAACGTGAAATTGCTCAGTTCGTGAACGAGTGTGATGTTTGTTGCAAAGTGAAGTCTCAACATCAACGTCCAGCAGGTCTTCTCCATCCTTTGCCTATACCTGAGTGGAAATTCGATCATGTGGAGATGGAATTTGTCACTGGGTTTCCGAAGTCCAAGAGAGGCAATGATGTCATATTTGTCGTCATCGACAAGTTGACTAAAGTTGCTCATTCCTTCCAGTCAAAGAATCTATCTCAGCAGCTCAGCTTGCATAGTTGTATACGTCAAGGATAGTTTATTTGCATGGTGTTCCTATGCTCATTTATTCATATCGTGGAAGCCTCTTTACTTCCAAGTTCTAGGATTCCTTTCAGACAGCGATGGGTACAAAGATCCATTTCAGTACAACTTTCTATCCTCAGATAAGTGGTCAAGTTGAGAGAGTCAATCAAATCCTTGAAGATATGCTCAGAGCTTTTGTGTTTCGTTTTGGTATGAAGTGGGAAGACTGCCTCCCGTTTGCCGAGTTCTCATACAACAACAATTTTCAAGCAAGTTCAGGCAAGGCTCCATTCGAGATTCTATATGGGAGGAAGTGTTGTACCCCTCTCAATTGGTCTGAGAATGACGAGCATTAGATTCTTGGGAATGACATGATTGCGGAAGCATAAGAAATGTGCCATGTCATTTGGGATAATCTCAAAGCATCTCAGTCCCGTCAGAAGAGATACTACGATAGCAAGCATCAAGACATGACTTTTCAGATCGATGATTTCGTCTATCTCAAAGTGTCTCCCATGAGGGGCACTCAACACTTCAACATCAAAGGAAAGCTTGATCGTCGCTTTGTTGGTCCTTTCAAAGTTGTTGGTAAGAGAGGTGATCTTGCATATGAGTTAGAGCTTCCACCCAATTTCTCCAATGTACATGATGTGTTTCACGTCTCTCATCTCCCGAAATGCTTCAAGACTCCCGAGCGCACAATTGATCTCCAAGATATTGATCTCCAGCCCGACCTTTCCTATCATGAGCATCCAGTCGCAACTCTTGAAGAGACTAAGAGCAAGACCCGCAATAAGTCCATCAAGTTCCTCAAAGTTCAGTGGTCACATCATTCCAACAAAGAAGCCACTTGGGAATGCGAGGACCTCCTTCGTTCTGAACACCTACAGTTCTTCCAGTCCTAGATCTCGGGTCGAGATCCTCTTGTAGTGTGGAAGAGTTGTAACAGCCCTAGTGCACCACCTTCCCTTAAATATTTCCTTGTATGGCACCCTTGCTATGTTGGTATGATAAGTTGAATAAGAGTCATGTCTTGCCTCCATCACTGTTGCATCATGGCATCATGCATCATATCATTTCACCTTGTGTTGCATCTATGTTGTGGTCCCCACGTGCCCCCTCACTTATCTCTTTGTCCCATGTCATCACCTACCTCCAGAAAAAATTCACCATTGCTCTCTCTCTATCGTGTTCTTGCTCACAAACCTGTGGATTTCGATCTCTTTGCTCGAAGCTCCATTTCCGAAACTGTTTTAGGGGATTTCTTCTTGGTATGTAACTCCCTCATTGCTTCAATTAGTTTTTAATTTAGTGCTTTATATTTTGAAAAATTATATGTTCTTGGTGCTGGTGTAGATGAATTTGCATGTTGAATTCTTAGAATTCTAAGTAGTTTGAATGCTTGATATGACCTTTATGCATCCCTCGGAGTAGTTGCTATTAATTTTATTAATTTTTGTTAACAACTTTTGTGTCATATTTTTTTTCCAGAATTTGCATGCAAATAAAATGTACTTATTCGGAAAGAGATCTTCGAGGAGGAGTTCCTCGGAGGCATCATCCAACAGTGGTTCAGTACACTGATCTTATGTAGAACCAAGCACAAGCTCAATACGAGAGGTGATACGTCTACAACCTATCTATAATTTTTGATGGTTTCATGCTATTATCTTGTCAAACTTTGGATGTTATGCATGCCTTTTATATATTTCTTGGTACTAACTTATTAACTCAGTGCCAAGTGCGAGTTCCTGTTTTTCCATGTTTTTGACCCCTTTCAGAGGAGATTTTGAAACGGAGTCCAAACGGAAGAAAATCCCCGAAAAGATTTTTTCCGTAACGGAAGAAGATCGGGAAGCTTGAGAGCCAAGGAAGGGGGGCCTCAGGGGCCCCACAAGCCCCCACCCCGCGGCCAGAGGGGAGGCCGCGACCCATAGGCTTGTGGGCCCCCTGGGCGCCCTCTACCCTAGGGGTTGCGCCTATATATTCCCTAAAAATCCCAAAAAATCAGGAGATCATCGAAAGTACTTTTCCGCCGCCGCAAGCTTTTGTCTCCGCAAGATCCCATCTGGGGCACGTTCTCATGCCCTGCAGGAGGGGGGATTCGGACACGGAGGGCTTCTTTATCAACACCATGACCTCTCGGATGATGCGTGAGTAGTTCACCATAGACCCACGGGTTCATAGCTAGTAACTAGATGGCTTCTTCTCTCTCTTGGATCTTCAATACAAAGTTCTCCATGATCTTCATGGAGATCTATCCGATGTAATCTTCTTTTGCGCTGTGTTTGTCGAGATCCGATGAATTGTGGATTTATGATCAGATTATCTATGAATCTTATTTGAGTTTCTTCTGATCTCTCTTATGCATGATTTCATATCCTTGTAATTCTCTTCGAGTTGTGGGTTTTTTCTGGCCAACTAGATCTATGATTCTTGCAATGGGAGAAGTGCTTGGTTTTGGGTTCATACCATGTGGTGATCTCACCCAGTGACAGAAGGGGTAGCGAGGCACACATCATGTTGTTGCCATCAAGGGTAAAAAGATGGGGTTTTCATCATTGGTTTGAGATTATCCCTCTACATCATGTCATCTTGCTTAAGGCGTTACTCTGTTCGTCACGAACTCAATACACTAGATGCATGCTAGATAGCGGTCGATGTGTGGAGTAATAGTAGTAGATGCATAAAGTATCGGTCTACTTGTCTCGGACGTGATACCTATATGTATGATCATTGCCTTAGATATCGTCATGACTTTGCGCGGTTCTATCAATTGCTCGACAGTAATTTGTTCACCCACCGTGATATTTGCTATTTTGAGAGAAGCCTCTAGTGAACACTATGGCCCCCGGGTCTACTCCACACCATATTTTCAGCCTTACACTTTTTACTTCGTTGCACTTTCCGCCTTCAGATCTCACTTTGCAAACAATCTTGAAGGGATTGACAACCCCTTTGAAGCGTTGGGTCCAAGCTTGTTTGTGTTTGCGCAGGTACTCTGGACTTGACGAGACCCTCCTTCTGGATCGATACCTTGGTTCTCAAACTGAGGGAAATATTTACTACTCCTGTGATGCATCACCATTTCCTCTTCAAGGGAAAAACCAACGCAAGCCCATTCTCCGTCAACGTGTCAATTTCTGGCGCTGTTGTTTGAGAAGTATAGTAGAAGGATTTCTGGCGCCGTTGCCAGGGAGGAAGATCAAGTCAAGAACTCATCCAAGTAGGTGTCACAAACTCATCTCTTGTATTTACTTTGTTTGCCAGTTGCCTCTCGTTTTCCTCTCCCCCACTTCACCAATTTGCCTTTTTCGTTTGCCTTTCGCCTTTTCGTTCGCCCTTTTTCTCGCCTGCTTTTTGTTTTCTTGTGTGCCTGCTTGCTTGCTGAAGTCACCATGAATGAAAACACCAAACTTTGTGACTTCTCGAATACTAATAATAATGATTTATTAGTACTCCGATTGCTCCCGCCACTAGTGCGGAGTCATACGAAATCAATGCCGCTTTGCTGAATCTTGTTATGAAAGAGCAATTCTCTAGCCTTCCTAGTGAAGATGCTGCATCCCATCTCAATACCTCCATTGAGCTTTGAGATATGCAAAAGAATAAAGATGTGGACAATGACGTGATTAAATTGAAGCCTTTTCCATTCTTGTTGCGAGATCACGCAAAAACTTGGTTTTCTTCTTTGCCCAAATATAGTATCAATTCTTGGGATAAGTGTAAAGATGCTTATATATCCAAGTATTTTCCGCCGGCTAAGATCATCTCTCTCCGTAATGATATCATGAATTTTAAGCAACTTGATCATGAACATGTTGCACAATCTTGGGAGAGATTGAAATTAATGATTAGAAATTGTCCCGCTCATGGCTTGAGTCTTTGGATGATTATACAAATCTTTTACGTTGGCTTGAATTTCGCTTCTAGAAATATCTTGGATTCCGCCTCAGGTGGAACGTTCATGGAAATCACGTTAGGGGAAGCCACGAAGCTCCTAGATAACATCATGACAAACTACTCTTAGTGGTACACTGAAAGGTCACCTACTAGTAAGAAGGTACAGGCTATAGAGGAAATTAACTCGTTGAGTGCTAAGATGGACAAGTTAATGAATTTGGTTGCTAGTAGAAGTGCTCCTTTGGATCCTAATGATATGCCCTTGTCTTCTTTAATTGAGAGTAGCAACGCTAGCTTGGACGTTAATTTTGTTGGTAGGAATAACTTTGGCAACAACAATGCTTTTAGAGGAAACTATGTTCCTAGGCCTTTTCCTAGTAACTCCTCTAATAATTTTGGAAACTCCTACAACAATACTCATGGAAATTACAATAGATTACCCTCTAATCTAGAGAGTAATATCAAAGAGTTCATCAACTCTCAAAAGATTTTCAATGCGTCCATAGAGGAAAAGCTACTCAAAATTGACGATTTGGCTAAGAGCGTTGATAGAATGTCTAGTGATGTTGATGCTTTGAAAGTTAGATGTGCTCCTCCCAAAATCAACATGGATGAAACTTTGAAAGCTATGCATGTTTCCATGATTGAGAGCCAAGAAAGAATCGCCCAAATTCGTGCTAGACATGAATGGCGTAAAAAGGCGTGTTCTCGTGATGAGAATCACGAAGATCTTAAAGTGCTTGGTGTGACTCCCATTGGATCTTTGTTTTCTTGTGTAAAACCTAATGATTATGGGGCTGGATATGAATCCACTTTGGTTGAAAAGTGCCCCAATGATTCATAGTCCATCTATCTTGATGCTAAAAGCATTGAAAGTGGAGTAGAAGATGTTAAAACTTTGAGTAGTAATGAAATTACTACCGTGGATTTCAAGGAATTCAATTATGATAGTTGCTCCTTGATTGAATGTATTTCTTTGATGCAATCCATGTTAAACTCTCCACACTCTTATAGCCAAAACAAGGCCTTTACCGATCATATCGTCGAAGCTATGATAAAATCTCTTGAAGAGAAACTTGAATTGGAAGTCTCTATCCCTAGAAAGCTTCATGATGAGTGGGAACCTACCATCAAAATCAAAATCAAAATCTATGAATGCAATGATTTGTGTGATTTGGGTGCTAGTGTTTCTACGATTCCAAAGTCTTTATGTGATGTTCTGGGTTTTAATGAGATTGAAGATTGTTCTCTTAATTTGCATCTTGCGGATTCTACTGTCAAGAAACCCATGGTGTGATCAATGATGTTCTTATTATTGCAAATAGGAACTATGTACCCGTGGATTTCATTGTGCTTGACATTGATTGCAATCCTACATGCCCTATTATTCTTGGTAGACCTTTCCTAAGGACTATTGGTGCTATCATCAATATGAAGGAAGGGAATATTGGATTTCAATTTACTTTAAGGAAGGGCATGGAACAATTTCCTCGAAAGAAAATAAGATTGCCTTATGAATCCATGACGAGGGCCACTTATGGGTTGAGCACCAAAGACGACGATACGTGATTCTATCGCTTTTATGCCTAGCTAAGGGCGTTAAACAATAGCGCTTGTTGGGAATTTATCCTTTTTTCCTTCTGATTTGTTGTGTCTACACCATCACAATTCTGTTGTGATTGTGTTTTTTGTGTTTCCTTTTGTGTTTGAGCCAAGGAAAACATTTATGACTAGTCTTGGTAATCGTTGTGTGATCCTGCTGGAAAAAGACAGAAACTTTGCGCTCACGAGATGATTTTTCATTTTTATTCAGAAAGAGTTTTTGAGTTGAATCTTTTTGCTGCTGGTTGATATGCGTTTTACCCAGGCCTTCATAATTGTTCGATTTTTTGAGGTACCAGAAGTATATGAAGTATACAGATTGCTACAGACTGGTCTGTTTTTGATAGATTCTGTTTTTGTTGAGTTGGTTGCTTGTTTTGATGAAACTATGGTTGGTATCGGGGGTTACTAGCCATGGAAAAGTGAGAATACAGTAGCCCAACACTAATATATATAGAATTCAAGTTTGCTACAGTACCAAAAGAAGTGGTAGTTTGTTTTCTTGTGCTAATGTTTTCACGAGTTTCTGTTTAAGTTTTTTGTTGTGAAGTTTTCAAGTTTTGGGTGATGTTCTCATGGACAAAGAGATAAGGAGTGGAAAGAGCTCAAGCTTGGGGATGCCCAAGGCATCCCAAGCCAAATTAAAGGACACCAAAAAGCCTAAGCTTGGGGATGCCCCGAGAAGGCATCCCCTCTTTCGTCTTCAATCCATCGGTAACATTACTTGGAGCTATATTTTTTTTCACCACATGATATGTGTTTTGCTTGGAGCGTATTGTATCTTCGGAGTCTTTTCTTTTTGTTGTGTCACAATCATCCTTGCTGCACACCTTTTTGAGAGAGAGAGACATGCACTCATTGTGATTTTGCTAGAATGCTCATAGTGCTTCACTTATATCTTTTGAGCTAGATACTTTTGCTCTATGTGCTTCACTTATATCTTTTAGAGCACGGCGGTGCATGACTTGGTAGTTGGCTTATACTATGAAAGTAGTCCCAAAGGTGATAGATACCCAAAGAGGATGCAAAAACCTCCATCTTCATGTGCATTGAATAGAAAGAGAAGTTTTGATTCCTCTCAAATAGTTTTGAGACGTGGATTTGGTAATATTAAGAGCTATGTTAGTAGGGTGTTGTGAATCTAGAAATACTTGTGTTGAAGTTAGTGATTCCCGTAGCATGCACGTATGGTGAACCACTATGTTAGGAAGTCGGAGCATAACTGATCTATTGATTGTCATCCTTTGTGTTGAGGTCGGGATCGCGCAATGGTTAACACCTACCAACCCTTCCCCTCGGAGTATGCATTTAGCACTTTGTTTTGATTACTAATAAAAACTTTCACAACAAGTATGTGAGTTCTTCATGACTAATGTGAGTCCATGGTATAGATGCACTTTCACCTTCCACCATTGCTAGCCTCTCTAGTGCCGCACAATTCTCGCCGGTGCACAAACCCACCATATGCCTTCCTCAAAACAGCCACCATACCTACCTACTATGGCATTTTCATAGCCATTCCGAGATATATTGCCATGCAACTCCCACCGTTCCGTCTCATCACTACTGGAATCAGAGAATTTGCCATCTGCTGCTTCTTTGCCATCTGCTGGCTGATGGCAAAGACACTCTTTGCCATCAGCTACCGAAAACCTGACGGCAAAGAGCAGGCTGATGGCAAACATCATCTTTGCCATCTGCTGCTTCTTTTTCGTGTGCCAGCTGACGACAAAGCACATGCATGCAGATGGCAAAGAACCCACCCCACACCGCCCTCTAAACCATAACGATCCACCTCTTTGCCGTCAGCCTGTTACCACTTTGCCGTCGGGGGCAAACGACAAAGAGGCAACTAGACCTAACGTCGTCAACCCCCACCCCACCCCCTCTCTCCCCCGTAACGGCTCACCACAGCCCCCGTCTCTCTCCCTGCACCGCCGCCGGAGCTCGTTCTCCCTCCTCCCTCCTCCCGGCGACCCGCCGCGGGAGCTCGCCCCTCCTCCTCCCTGCGACCCCCTCCTCCACCATCGTGTCCCTGCTCCACTACCGCCCCTCCTCTCCGTTCCCTTGCTCCACCACCGCCCTCTTCCCTGCGACCCCCTGCTCCACCACCGCCCCCTCCTCTCCGTGCCCCTGGTCCACCTTGCCGCCGACATTTCCCCCGAGCTCCACCTCGTCGCTGACGTTTCCTCTAGCCCCTTGTAAGTCCTCCGGCCCTCCTTTCCTCTATTTGCCTCTTTTCTAAGGGTAATTTAGTTATGTTAAGTTACTTAGGTTAATTTAGTTAGGTTATTGTTATTAGGTTCTTGTTGCTATTAGGTTCTTACTTTAAGTTGTTTAGGTTAATTTAGTTAAGTTACTTAGGTTAATTTTTATTAGGTTCTTAGGTTAAGTTACTTAGGTTAATTTTTTATTAGGTTGCAATTTTTTCTTCAAGTTTCATATAGGCTATTTAAAGAAAAAAAACAGAATTGATTAACACTAGTTCCAAATATTGCAAAGAAAAAAGACTCTTGCATTTTGCTTCAAGTTCTATATTGTTCTTCCTATTATATGAGAATTTGAAGTGGACATGTCATATGTGGACATGTGATTTGGACACGTGATATTTGGAATTGGGACATGTCATGCCGAAATTTCCCGTGAAAGGAGAAGAAGAAGAGAGGAGGAGGATAAAAGGAGAGGAGGAGGAGGAGAAGACGAGAGGAGGAGGATAAAAGGAGAGGAGGAGGAGGAGGAGAAGAGGAGAGGAGGAGGAGGAGGATGAGAAGAAGAAGAAGAACAAGAAAAATACCTTCTCCTTCTTCTCCTCCTCCTCCTTCTCCTTCTTCTTGATTTCTTCTTCTTATTCCCCTCCTCCTCTTTCTTCTCCTCTTTCTTCTCCTCTTTATTATTCTCCTTACCTTATTTTCCCCAACAATGAGATAATTATCCCATTTAGCTATAAAATGACATAATTAGAATATTTGTGTTGATCGGGTGGATTTACATGTAATAGTTGTCTCGTCGCTGTGAGGTCTGGTGTGCGAAGACCTGCCCGTGCGTTGTACGAGATCCGCCCCTGCATTCGTGGGTTAGTACAAATTTCATCTCCTCCCCGCCCCTTCATTTACTGTGGCTCGGTTTCCGGATAAAACTTTCTAGATTTAGGTAATTCAATTAATTTATCAGTATGCGTGACCAGTATGCGTCTCCCGTTCGAAAGGGCGACATCTATAAATACGCATGTCTTTGCATATTGATAACCGCCATCCTTTCGAATTGTCCAACATTATCCATGGACAGCCCGAGTATGTGTAGATTGGGTTCGTTTTCCCGTATGCTGTGCTCTAGATCTGATGCGGAATTTCGTCAGTGCCTCCCTGTTGTTCTCCGGATGCACATCCTCTCTATTTATTGCGGAGACGTGTATCAGGCGAACAACTGGGAGGTGCTGCCGAAATTTTGCGTTGGATCCGGAGCAGAGCATGGGAAAACGAACCCAATCTACACATACTCGGGTGGGATTAGGACCTATCTTTACCTATTAGCGTGTAGGTTGCCTGGACGTAATAAAAATGACGAACTTGATTAACCGATGAATATAAATGCTAAATTATATATAAATATATTTCTTCTGTCTTTAGTAGCTACGCAAGATGAGTGATCGTGCGTGGATGTATACTGGTCACCCTAGTCAGAAAGAGATGACGAAAGAATGGTTTGTAAGAACAAAGGAATTTGTGAAAGCCGCATTCGCAAATGGCCAGGAAAGAAACTATTGCCCCTGTCCTGGATGCGACAACTATAAAAAGACGACAGAGGCTGTAATGATTAAACACCTGCAGAGGAGGGGTTTTAAGCCTAATTATACGGTGTGGACATTTCATGGTGAGTCTATACAACGCACAAGAGCTGAGGTGGTCCGTCGTCGCATGGACGAGCATGGTACCAGGATCGAAGACATCGTGCAAGACTTTGATGATGCTCGGGATTTGGAAGATGAGATGGAGGAATCTGCAAAGGCCTTTTATGAAATGTTGGAGTCTTCAAAACGTCCTCTCCATGAGCACACTGAGCTCTGTTAGCTGGATGCAATTGCACAAGTAATGGCTCTGAAGGCTCAGTTCAACTTGGGAAGAGAATGCTACGACGCGATGATGACACTATTTGGACGTTTCCTACCCAAAGGCCATGTCATGCCTACAAACCTGTACCAGTCGGACAAAATACTTCGTGTACTTAAGATGCCCTATGAGAAGATAGATGCATGTGAGAAAGGATGTGTCTTATTTAGGAAGGAGTATGCACACTTGGACTATTGTCCCAATTGCGAGTCTTGCAGGTATCTTGCGGTAGACAACGGTATGGGTGAGAAGAGGCAGACCAAAATCACAGTTAGTGTTCTTCGGTATATGCCAATCGTACCAAGACTTCAACGTCTTTTCATGGTCGAAGAGACAGCCAGACAGATGACATGGCACAAATTGGGCAAAAGAACCGAACTAGATGCGGATGGGAATAAGATGATGGTACACACATCGGATGGGGAAGCGTGGAAACATTTCAATGAATTGCATCAGGATAAAGCAGCAGATCCAAGGAATCCTCGAGTCTGCACCGCCACGGATGGTTTTAATCCCTTCGGCATGACGGCAACCCAATACAGTTGTTGGCCTGTATTTGTCATTCCACTCAATCTCCCCCCCCGGGCAGATTATGCAAAGAAAGAACATATTTCTGACATTGATAATTCCAGGGCCCAATTATCCAGGGAAGAATATGAATGTGTACCTGCAACCGCTTAAGGATGAATTGGAAGAAGCTTGGGATAATGGGGTCAAGACATACGATGCCGCTAGAAAAGAAAACTTCAAAATGCATGTGTGGTACATGTACTCTATGCATGACTTGCCAGCGTATGCACTATTCTCTGGATGGTGTGTGCATGGAAGGCTCCCGTGCCCCCAATGCAAGGCAGCTCTTCAGTTTCATTGGTTACTCTATGCATGACTTGCCAGCGTATGCACTATTCTCTGGATGGTGTGTGCATGGAAGGTTCCCGTGCCCCCAATGCAAGGCAGCTCTTCAGTTTCATTGGTTGCAGGAGGGTCAGAAGTATTCTTGCTTTGACTTGCATAGACAGTTCCTAGATCCTGACCATCAGTTCAGGAAAGACAAGAAGAACTTTACCAAAGGTAAAGTTGTCAAAAACTTGGCGCCACCTGCGTTCACAGGCCAACAGATCCTGGATCAGTTAAACGCCCTCGAGCCTGATCCAGAGCGTCCAGGGTATTTCAAGGGGTATAATTCAAAACACGCCTGGACTCACAAGCCATGCTTCTGGGATCTGCCTTACTTCAAAGACCTCCTTCTTCCACACAATATCGACATGATGCACACTGAAAAGAATATCGGAGAGGCTATTTTTGGTACATTGTTCGACATAGATGGGAAAACATGCGAGAAGAGACACTATGTCATAGACCGTTACAAAACATGCGAGAAGGCAAAGGAAAGCAGAAGTGGTCGAAGCCAAAGGCCTGGTTCAATCTTGGAAGGCCAGCTATGAGGGAAATTATCTTGTGGGTCAAAATGCACTTGATGTTCCCCGATGGGTATGCAGTGAATCTAAAGAGGGGAGCGAGTCTTGAAAAATTAAAAATCTTTGGTCTCAAGAGTCATGATTCGCACATATGGCTAGAGCAGGTAATGCCGGTGATGTTACGTGGCTTTATTCCCGAGGATGAATGGCTAGTAATGGCGGAGCTGAGCTATTTCTTCTGTGTTCTTTGTGCGAAAGAATTGTCGCCTGGCGTGGTAGAAGACATGGAGGAGTTTGCACCGGACTTGTTGTGCAAGTTAGAGAAGATCTTTCCACCGGGCTTCTTTATTCCAATGCAACATTTGATTTTACATCTACCGACCGAGGCAAGATTGGGTGGGCCCGTGCAAGATCGTTGGTGCTATGCAACTGAGAGGATGCAGAAGACCCTTTGAGCTAAATGTAAAAATAAGCGTAGAATTGAAGCATCGATGGCTGAGGCATTCATTACTGAGGAGGTGGCAAACTTTGTGACAGCACACTATGAAGCCAAAAATCATCATTTGCATAATCCGAAGCCTCGGCACAATGATGCAGACCCTAAAAAGGTGGGTCCAACCTCAGCCTATTCAAAGGGAAGCTCGCACCAGCCGGTGCTTTGAAACCAATAACGTTGGATGTCGAAGAATGGCGGAACATTTCGTTGTATATCTTCAACAACCTAACAGAAGTGCGGCCGTACATTGAGTGAGTTCTCAGCACATTTTCCCGTAACTTCTAATTCATTTGAACTGCTCTTATTCCCGGATATTTCAAACAGCCGTTACGTCGCCAAATTCTCGGATGGAGCGGTGATCGAAAATGATTCCGTCGAAGAGTATGAGCTTTTGTCAAAGAGAGGAGGCGGCTATCCCGGTTTCATCTCTTGGTTCAAACAAATGGTAATTATCAATAATGGACCATTTCATTCTTGGTCTAACTTGCGGCTAATGCAACAACCGTTTCGTATTAAACTTGTAGGCTAATTCAGAGTCTATGGACGCCGAAGTGAGACAAGTCGCTAATGGTTTTGACTATAAGGTCCATCATTTGAGAAATACAACATCAACGGGTATCTCTTTCGTACCTTTGGCAAAGAGCTATCTATGCCCGACCGGAAATCTACAAATTGTGGTGTCTCTACTATCGGCGAAGGTGTTATCGAGTATTATGGAAGAGTTGAAGCAATTTATGAACTTCAATTCTATGGTGAGAACCCACCGAACGTCGTAGTCTTCAAATGTTATTAGTTCCAGCCGAAAAAGACTAGAAGGACTCATGAACATATAGGACTAGTCGAAATCAATCCAAACACCCATTTAGATGTTCCCGATGTCTATATTACGGCTCAACAGTCGACCCAAGTTTTCTATCTACCGTGGGCATGCCAAACGGATAAGAATCTGGAAGGTTGGTATGTTGTTTATGAAGTGCCGCCATATGTCAGACCACCTCTCCCAAATGAACAAGATAATGAACCTCACATTAACCCAGACACATATGATGGATAATTCTTCCAAGAAACACGTCTTTCCAAGAAACATTTCAAGAACCGCCGTGCTTCACCCAAGAACATGGATGTAGACAGCGACAATGAATCCGACTCCAGCCCTGAGCCGGAACCAGAAGACCTGGAACTCGTAGAGGTTACTGATGCGGATGACCTGTCAATGCTTCAACGATTAAAGGAAGGCCTTTCACAACTTCACGCCGTTGAACCCGACGAGCACCTCATTCATGAAGACATGCGTGATAGTGATGATGATGATGCATTTATTGATGATGATTATTAGTTTGTAAGATTCACAACTTAAATTATATATATTTTAATCTTTATTATTCATGTACATATTATTATTCATGTCAGTTATTCAATTTTTTTATGTTGTACTAATTTCTTTTAATCTTTATCATGGCAGGTCACCAGGTGTGGAAAGATGGTGGACGCTGGTCCAGATCGCTCGACGGGTTCTTCCCAGGCGCCCCGCACGAGGGGTGGTACTTCCCTTCCACCCCTATCTCTCCGTAGAGCCTTGGCAGACAGTCTGTCGACACCACCCGTGGATTCTTCTTCGTCGGCGGCATTGCCCACTGGGAGAGGTGCTGGTGGGGTAGGGAAGAAGGGGAAGGGTACAGGAAGAGGTGGTGGCCGTGGAAGATCCAGGAGGACTGTTGAGCCGTCCTCGCCACCACCACCAGCTCATTCACCCGAGCATAGGACTACTATGGTCGACCCGTTTGCGGAGGAGGCTACGGGGACTCCGTTCCGGGAGCCTGTTGTTGACGGGCATTCGTCCCATGAGACTCCGGTCCAGGAGCAGCCTCGGGTCGAGGTGCATTCGGCCCAGGAGCAGCCGGAGGAGACTACGGTTTCGGAGGCTTCACCCGACGTGGAGAGGCCCGGATGGGAGACCTGGCCGGATCGTACCGAGTTGCCGGATTGGACCGAGGGTCCGAATGGCTCAGGGGACGGGGATGGCGGGGATGAGCTTACGGATAGTGAGGGCGATGTGCAGGTGGACGGGGCCACCGTGTACAAGCGTGGTAGTACACGTCTCCAGGTCGCGCCGGCTACCCGTGAGCAGAGGCCGGTGATTAAACCTGAAGGAGATAGGTAAGTACATTTACTCTTTTTTTAGATTTTGCCTTCAAGTTTGTTCAAAAATCTAATGCGTTGACCTTATCATACTGTAGGGGATGGGTACACCCTCTTGGAGTCCGCAGGCCAAACTCCGTCCTTGGTGTGCTTTGTCGGACAAATTTCCCGGGGTTTGTCACGTTGCGTGGTGAGGGTCAGGTTCCTACACTAGGATTTTCCTGGGAGCACTACCAGGCTGCACAGGCCCCGTCGGAGGAGATTATAGATGGTGTCTTGTGCCACACGAGGGCCGAGATGGTGATCAAGAGCTTTTGGGTAAATTATCCTTTTACAGAATCTAAAATTAACAATATAGCTTATTATTGTACTAATCAGTGTTTTCACGTTTGATTGCAGACCTTCTATAGGTGTGAGGATGGATATGAGGAGGAGGCGGCCAGGGTTCTCGAGGCCCAGTGTAGCGGTTACTACAGAACTTGCGCCACGAGGCTCGGCCGCAGGCTATTCGAGATTACAACGCCACGCGTGGTATTAAGAAGCAGAAGAAGGATTGCCGCGGAAAGTTTCTGAAGAAGGAGCAATACATGAAGGTAATTACCTATTCTTAAGTCCTTCTACGTAGTTTTCTTGATTTCATTCATAGGCGTAGCGCTGAAAATTCTTTCTAATAACTTACAGGTGCCCCCGAGATGGTGTGCGGATAAGATGGATTATTGGGAGGCGTTGGTTGATGAGTGGTGCACAGGCAGCTGGCGAGCCGTCCACAAGAATGCGAAGGATCGGCGTAGCCAAATGGTTGCTGTGCCACACCATCAAAGAAGCGCCAACTTACTTCAGTTTGGACGAAACTGGGTATGTGATTTGCTTCATGATTCATGCAATTCATTCTTGATGCTAATATTTTGTTCCTCTCTTTTAGGCGCATCACAATAAGACGAAGATGCAACACTTGTACGACCTTTATGGCATGGCCCATACTGCCTCGTACAAGAAGGTGAAGGCATTCTCTGAGTCTGACCTGGATGATACCAATAACTTCAGCAACATATCATCCCACTAGAAGCTCGTGGCATACAGGGACGCGGGTAAGGCTACGAAAGGGGATGACTTTAACCCTAGCCAGGAACCTTTGGATCCAGAGCGGGTGATGATATCTGGTGGCGGGAGGCCCCATGGCTCGATAGCCATTGGAGATGGGATAACACGTTGTCCACTCGCTCTTCCGAAGATCAAGGCACGCCAGTCGAGCAGCTGTCCTGAGATAATGCGTCGTCCACGGCCAGTCGAACTTGCCATCGAGGTTAGTTGTACGGACTAAGAACACTTTCATCCATTTCATTATGTGTGTCACCATAGATCATTACTGTGGTAACGAGGAATGGTGTTTCAGGCTGCTCTTCAGAAAGAGAGATTGGCAAACCAGGCTGCTCTTGACAAAGAGAGATTGGCAAGCCAGGCTGCTCTTGAGGCTGCTCTTGAGAAAGAGAGATTGGCAAGTCAGGCTGCTCTTGATGAGAGGGACCAGACCACGGCACGATTGATTGAGGAGGAGAGGTCCCGGAATGAGGGGGGTCAACAGGCCCTGTACGAGCTTTTTGGGGTAAGTTTTTTTTCACATTAGCCAAATCATGTGTGTAATGTCTATTTCATTACTAACTAATACGACCCACTCTTCAAGGTCTGTGCGAGAAGAGCGGTCAAGTCCCTCCGCCGATGCCCGTCTTCTCTTCGATTGGCACGGTGAGTTTCATCATAAACTAGTATTCATAATTGAGTGTCATCATGCTAACTGAGACATTGCAAAATATCTATTCTATAGAATAACTCCCGAGCGTCATCACATGACCCTTCTCGAGGTGTTTATCCTCCTTGATGACCACTACGGTAAGTTTCTCTTCTCCTCTTTCATATTCTCCTTGCCTTAATTTCCCCATCAATGACATAGTTAGCCCATTTAGCTCCAAAAAGACATAATTAGGTAATTTAGCTCAAACAATAGGAGAAGAAATAGGAAAAAGGAAAAGAAAGAAGAAGAAGAAGAAGAGAAGAAGGAGAAGGAGGAGGAGGAGGAGGAGGAGAAGGAGGAGAAGGCCAAGGACCTTCTAGTCCTTCACCTCCTCCTCCTTCTCCTCCTTCTTCTTGATTTCTTCTTATTCTCCTCCTCCTCCTCTTTCTTCTCCTCTTTCATATTATCCTTGCTTTAATTTCCCCAACAATGACATAATTAGCCCATTTAGCTCCAAAATGCCATAATAAGCTCAAAATGGCATAAGAACCTCGGTTAGCTCATGAATATTATATACTTAGCTTGGCTTCCTCTAAAATAAGATAATTAGCCCATTTAGCTCCAAAAAGAAATAATTAGGTAATTTAGCAACAAGAAGAGGAGAATAAATAGGAAAAATGAAAAGAAAGAAGAAGAAGAAGAAGAGAAGAAGGAGAAGGAGGAGGAGGAGGAGGAGAAGGAGGAGAATGCCAAGGACCTTCTAGTCCTTCTCCTCCTCCTCCTCCTTCTCCTCCTTCTTCTTGATTTATTCTTCTTCTCCTCCTCCTATTTCTTCTCCTCTTTCATATTATACTTGCTTTAATTTCCCCAACAATGACATAATTAGCCCATTTAGCTCCAAAATGCCATAATAAGCTCAAAATGGCATAAGAACCTTGGTTAGCTCATGAATATTATACACTTAGTTTGTTTTCATCTAAAATGGGATAATTAGCCCATTTAGCTCCAAAAAGACATAATTAAGTAATTTAGCTCCAACAAGAGGATAAGAAATATTAAAAATGAAAATAAATAAGAAGAAGAAGAAGAGAAGAAGGAGAAGGAGAAGGAGGAGGAGGAGGAGGAGGAGGAGAAGGAGGAGAAGGCCAAGGACCTTCTAGTCCTTCTCCTCCTCCTCCTTCTCCTCCTTCTCCTTGATTTATTCTTCTTCTCCTCCTCCTCCTCTTTCTTCTCATCTTTAATATTATCCTTACTTTAATTTCCCCAAGAATGACATAGTTAGCCCATTTGGCCCCAAAATGCCATAATAACCTCAAAATGGCATAAGAACCTTCGTTAGCTCATGAATATTATATACTTAGCTTGTTTTCCTCTAAAATGGGATAATTAGCCCATTTAGCTCAAAAAAGACATAATTAGGTAATTTAGCTCCAACAAGAGGAGAAGAAATAGGAAAGATGAAAAGAAAGAAGAAGAAGAAGAAGAGAAGAAGGAGAAGGAGGAGGAGGAGGCGGAAGAGAAGGAGGAGATGGCCAAGGACCTTCTAGTCCTTCTCCTCCTCCTTCTTGATTTCTTCTTCTTCTCCTCCTTCTCCTATTTCCTCTCCTCTTTCATATTATCCTTGCTTTAATTTCCCCAACAATGACATAATTAGCCCATTTAGCTCCAAAATTCCATAATAAGCTCAAAATGCCATAAGAACCTTGGTTAGCTCATGAATATCATATACTTAGCTTGTTTTCCTCTAAAATGGGAAATTAGCCCATTTAGCTCCAAACAGACATAATTAGGTAATTTAGCTCCAACAAAAGGAGAAGAGGAGAAGAAATAGGAAAAATGAAAAGAAAGATGAAGAAGAAGAAGAAGAAGAAGAGAAGAAGGAGAAGGAGGAGGAGGAGGAGGAGGAGAAGGCCAAGGACCTTCTACTCCTTCTCCTCCTCCTCCTGCTTCTCCTCCTTCTCCTACTTCTTCTTGATTTCTTATTCTTCTCCTCCTCCTCCTCTGTATTCTCCTTTTTCATATTATCCTTGGTTTAATTTCTCAACAATGAAATAATTAGCCCATTTAGCTCCAAACTGCCATAATAAGCTCAAAATGGCATAAGTGCCTTGGTTAGCTCATGAATATTATATACTTAGCTTGTTTTCATCTAAAATGGGATAATTATCACATTTAGCTCCAAAAATACATAATTAGGTAATTTAGCTCCAACAATAGGAGAAGATGAGAATAAATAGGAAAAATGAAAAGAAAGAAGAAGAAGAAGAAGTAGAAGAAGAAGAGAAGAAGGAGAAAGAGGAGGAGGAGGAGGAGGAGAAGGCCAAGGACGTTCTAGTCCTTCTCCTCCTCCTTCTCCTCCTTCTCCTCCTTCTTCTTTATTTCTTCTTGTTCTCCTCCTCCTCCTATTTATTCTCCTCTTTCATATTATCCTTGCTTTAATTTCCCCAACAATGACATAATTAGCCCATTTAGCTCCAAAATGCCATAATAAGCTCAAAATGGCATAAGAACCTTGGTTAGCTCATGAATATTATACACTTAGTTTGTTTTCCTCTAAAATG